>NC_052398.1:7427899-7781439 GCF_009389715.1 Phoenix dactylifera | reverse complement strand
GGTGGGGTGGGCGGTCCACATCGATTATTTGCTGAGTATATCTCTAAATATTTTTATAAAACTAATAAATTTAAAATATTTTTTGATTATTTTTTTGGATGAAATTTTAGATTGTAATAATAGGTAGTCTAGCACTCTTTTAAGCCCTTTTTTTTTTTTTTTAATAACCTAAAATATCATATCCTGCCATGTCATACGTGCATTGGATCTGCTAGCCCAACCTATTATCTAATAAATAGGTCAAACTTAAAACGGGTCAGCACGAAAGGGTCCCACCTAACCCCTTAATACCCTCATCATCTCACTCTGGAATCCAGACACATGTAAAGAAAGAGCTCTAATAATTGGCCGGTCACATTTATCTAACCACGTCCGGATCCAGCCAAACTTAATGGCCTACTTAATTAAAGATATCATTGCCGAAAATAACGACAACTACATCCATCCGTTCACGTGGTAATCACGAGATATCTTACGTACGGACGGATGGAGAAGGGGGCCGCGGCAAGGCGGCAAGTCGGCAAGGAAAGGGAAGGCCCGGGTTGTCATTGGCCCTCACTTTCGTTCCGCCGAAGAAAAGAACTAGCCAAAGCCGGCTGCTGCCGTCTCCTTCGCCTCCTCTCCTCGCTTCTCCGTCTTCTTTTCTTTTCGTGTCCTCATCATCGATCGAGAAGGTCCTCGATCTGTTCCCAACCGCACCAAGAAATCCCAAGCCCTCCCTCTTCTTGATTCGAAGGGGAGAAGACTTCAAGAGAGAGCTCCAAGGCTTTGCCTTCTCTCCGGCTTGTCTTGGTCCTTCTGAAGCTCTTGTTCACCGATCCGGGATAGGGTTTTGAACTCTCTTCTGGGTTGGGAAGTGGTGGGTGGAGGTGTCGGAGATGGCGTTCTTGTTGGGGTTGTTCCTGGGAGTCGTGGTTGGGGTCGGGCTGGTGATGGGCTTCGTCCGTTCCGAGAATTACCGATCCAAGAAACGATCCGAGCTGGTACATTCTTTTCTTGCTTTGCTTTGCAGGTGTTTTATGTTTTCTTTTTTTTTAAAAAAAAAAATGATAAGCTATTAACCCTGTTTTGATGAATTTGCATGTGGACGACAAGGAATGGATGCTATTTTTAATTTGGGTGATTGGATTCTTATTTCATTATCTTAATACGAGTCTTGATGAAGGTGTCTTCTGGCACTCACATTATGTCAATGGCGTTCGTAGGTGCAGATTGTATATCCGAGTTATCTCAATGCGGTGCAATTTATGTTGCCTGGTGTGGAAATGCTTCTGGTTTTACCTGCTAAGCTGCTTCCTTGATAAAACTATGCAATGATTATGTTTTCCTTCTTTAGAGTGTTAAAAAAAAAAAAAAAACCACAGTCTATTTTCAGTCTAGAAACCAACAAAGGGAATACAATTTGAGATTAAAGGATTTCAGGTTTAGTAGTTGGCTGTGAGGACTGAAAAGGATTTTTCTTCTTCAATCTCTGCTTAGCGGGCATTCCTACATTTCCAAATCAGAAGCTTCCATAATTATAGCTGTAGGGGATAACTAATTGGTTTTTTGTCTCTAGCATTCTCACAAGACAGCCAAAGAGGAATAGGAAAACCCCTGAGTAGAGAATAGTTTACAGATCCAGCTTCCGTCTCATCAGCATAAGTAATTCTTTTACAAAATCAGGGGCTATAAACATTTGACTCTTTATGAGTATGAGGATATCCTAAGAACATACACACTTCATGAACTGAACATTAAAGTATATCCTCCTAGTGATAGCTTCTGAAAGAAACATACTCGTCCAAGAGTTTGGCTTGAAGTGAAGTGAGAACAAAAATAGTTGCGGAGCCAAAACTTTATCAGGACAGGTCACCTGGAATGCTGGAAAGGCATATGATTGATATCTAGTAGTTATGCATATTTGTCTTCATGCTAGGAGTCATTGTCAAGGTTACTTTTATGAAAGTTTCTATTCGAAAACAGTTAATGATCTATACCAGATGAGTTAGAAACCATTGAAATTCTTAAGACATATTTCTAAATTCTAAAGCATTTTTTATTTATATAATTTTAATTGAATCAACAAACTGGGTTTTTAACTCAGTATGAAAATAATCAGATAAATCAAATGGTTGGGCATGCCTTTTCATATAACGTTTCTTAGTCATTCTGAAATCATTAACAAAAATTGGCATAATAATGAAATCTAAACATCTCTGTTATTCTTAAGGATTCTCAAACATCACTAAAAGGATTGTCATGATACTGTCCTTGTCGTGGAAATACAGTTCTATGGTGTTTCCATACCCAGCAATTTACATAAAATTTTCTGATTTCGATAATAAACAAGTTAAGAGATTTTAATTTTCAACGTGAGGAACCGGGGAAAAATATTTCTAACAAGGAGACATGGAAGAATGTTATGCAGAATTCACTGAGACCCGGCTATGATAGTTGAGTTCTTAAGCATCATGCTCTTGTAAGTATTGGAGAACACTGGGAACGAAAAAAAAAAGATTTTGTTAATCTATTAATAAATAGAAGAGTCAGAGAAAATTTAGGAATATAAGCAAGAGGACAGTTGAATTAGAATAGCATGTGTCAAAACTCAAAATGATGCGAACAGCTATGTTGAATCACTGAATCACCTATCTGCTAACTTTGCAGAAGAGCTTCAATAAAAAATATCAGAAGTCAAAATACATAGATCGCTTGTCATGTTATCCAGAATTAACAATTCGAGAAGTTCAGGGAGAACAAATGTTGACTTGCTGAGTGAACCAAATTAGTGGATGAAACTGAAACATTATCAGCTGATGATGAGTTAATTTCTCAGTAAATCCATGGGAACCTATGCAGCAATAATTCTTTAATAACAAGCATGGTGGGAAGACAAAGTGCCATTATAGATTATGTTATTTTATTTCCACTGCAGTGCTTCAACTTTCAACAAAGTTATTTACTTTTTCTAACTCCTGTAGTTGGCTTGTTGTAGCAATCTTAATGATGGGATATGTCTTGCTAGCTCATTTATTGTAGTCTCTTGTACTAAGAACTTCGGACCTGTGAATTATGTTTAGGTCCAAAAGCTACACCTGGGCAGCAAATGGGTAGAATGTGGGTTGGGCACAACCCAACCCAACCAGAAGGCCCAGCTTGTCCTGATTAAAAGGTAGTCTAGAAGATTGTCTGCATCTCATAAAAATATTAGACCAAACAAACATATATATGTATATAAAGGGCTTTTTCGTGCATTTGGGGACCCCTCGTACCCTTCCTCATCTGATCCAGGAAAGTCCCTTTTTGGTTAGGCCATTCTGGACGTTTTTCAGAATGGGGAGCTAGCCAACACCAACCCTTTTTCCGACGGTGGAGCTAAGAGCTTATATATATATATATGTAGATATATATATATGTATATATATATATGTATATATATATATGTGTATATATATTATATGTATATATATATATATGTGTATATATATATGTGTATATATATATATATATGTGTATATATATATATGTGTATATATATATAGTGTATATATATATATATATAATTATATATATATATATATATGTATATATAATATATATATGTATGTAGTATGTGTGTATGTATGTGTGTGTATGTATGTATGTATATATGTATGTATATATATATATATATATATATATATATATGCATGCATGCATGTATGTATGTATTACAATTTAATGATAATGATGTCGCTAAAGATATGAAGGTATATGTTATGTGTAAAATATGTCAATGTCTAGATAGATATATGTTGTCTACTTGGAAGCCTGCATAACATATGTTGATATTAAAACTGCAGTACTTTTTCTTGTACTTGAAATGCAAAAAATTGTGGATAAGTGAGATTACTAGTTATTTTCCATGAATCGACTTGATTTCTTAAATATTTGAAGATGCTCGAGATCATTTAATTTTAAAATATTTTTTAATAGAGGGTCTAAAGTATCTGGATTTTGGGTTTTTCTGCTGCTGAAACAATACATCCACCAATTTTTGCCCAACTAAAAGATGCTGTGACATCAAGTTTTTGTTCTCATTGTGTTTGGGATCAAAGAAATTTCTTACCTCATTTGATAGTGAATAGATAAAATATATGTGCCTCTTGAGGTTTCCTGTGCTGATGGACAATGTGTATTCTTATTGCAGGCTGCTACAGTGGCAGCTTTCTCAAAGATGACAGTCGAAGATTCCAGAAAGATTCTTCCAGCTCAGTTTTATCCATCATGGGTTGTTTTCTCACAGCGCCAGAAGTTGAGTTAGTTTTGGTTTTAAACGACATTCTTTATGTGCCACCTTTTTTAATGTCTTACTGATTCTGGTTTTTATCATTCTTGCAGTTGAACTGGCTCAACCTCGAATTGATGAAAATCTGGCCTTATGTTAATGAGGTCCTGATTTATTCTTTCTTGGTCACTGCTCTATGCTTTCAAATTCTGAAAGACTGGCACCAAGTAGTACATTTCAGTTTGTTTGCAAACATCCGTAGAGAACTTATATGGATAGGGTGACTAATGGTGATTAAGAAAGAAATTTCCTTCTTGCATAGGATTGCTTGATTGTGTTTGCCATTTGATTGTCACAGGCAGCATCTGAGCTGATAAGGACTTCTGTTGAGCCAATTCTTGAACAATATAAATCATCCATCTTATCTTCACTTAAATTTGCAAAACTAACTCTTGGCACTGTTGCTCCACAATTTACAGGTAGGTCCTTCAAACAGTTGCTATTACATCTGATTATTTCCTAGAGTTACTTCATACCCTGTTGATTTATCCGAATTTCACTTTGCTGAAGGGATAACATTACTGCTCCAATAATATGCAAATTACAGTAATTTCATTCATTGCCTGTTATTGGGATAATTGCTTTTCTTCTTCCCCCCTTTCATCTTAGTTATTTTTATTATTAAAAATGATAAATATAACCTCTTCAAGATCCAAAGAAATACATATCATTGCACAGTATATTTTCTAATGATCTACTACATTTTGTGTTCAAATGAGAACATGGTAATTTTTTGTCATGGGGTTATCCTATTACAAACTTTCTCATAGCAATTTTTTATTAGAAATTTATAATGTAATCATCTTTCCAGGAGTTTCTATAATTGAAGATGATAGTTCTGGGATTACCATGGAGTTGGAGTTGCAGTGGGATGGTAATCCAAACATTGTACTTGATATTCAAACAAAACTTGGTGTGGCACTTCCCATACAGGTAATACAAGTATTTCTTGCTTAGATTCGAAACGGCAGATATTCTGAAGTAATCAATAGAGAGGCTAGGTGCATACATAATTATGTCACTGCATCCTTGATGAATTACTGTTCTGACTGGTGTAATGCTGCAGTATTTCGCTCTATTCATGAATTATGTCCTGTGATTATTTTATTTTATTTTTTAAAGTCTTTCTCTCCTGGGTTTTTTTTCCATTTTGAAAAAGTTGCAAAGCCAATCTACTTAATATTTTTTTTTGGAAAATGTGAATCACAATGCTATGCTTTGCAGCCCCCGGTAGATTTGTGAAAAAAATGTGCTCATAGTACATGTCTCTCAATTAATTTTGTGGATCTGTTGTGCAGTAATGGATGATTTCATCCTTCTGGATAAGAAGCCAATTTGATGTCGCTGTTCAGAACCTAAATTTTTTTCTTTTAGTTTAATCTTAAGGGGCTAATGTACCTAATTCGCCACTCATAAGGAAGAGAGCTAGGTATTGATCTGAGTTGGCCCATTTCTGGAGATTCTTTGGAAAAGGATCCTTGTTTCGGTGTTTTGAATTGAGGCTTTTGAGCAGCCTCATGGTGGAATTCTCAGAAGTGTCCTTTGAATAAGTATAAGGGCATCCAAGTAGAGTTTGTGTTGTTGATAATTGGAGTAATGTTACATTATGCTATAGAGGGTTCTACCTTTTCAAACATTAAAACAATAAAATATTGCATTGGTATTCGTCATTAAGGCATGATGTGAGAGCATCAAGGACATTACTATATGCTATATAATTATGCTATAGAGAGTTTTGCTCAGTTATATAGCATAATGTATATCCTCTTAGTGTTATTTGTATATTCTAATGGATTTATAATCATGAGAAATAGTTTAATTACACTTTCAACTACAGTGAGCTGATATCCTCTTAATTGTGCATGTGTTTTCACTATTCCTAATAAAGTGACTTGAATACTCACTCATTACACCATTTTAATAGTTCTAAAAGTAAACTTATTGTTGTAAACAAACTAAGCGCAAGCAGGCTAAGCCTAGCTCAAGCTTGGTTACTTTTGTAAGCAAGAAAAGCTTATATAACTTGAGCAAAACTCATGAACACCTCATTTAAGAAATCTTGTGAGAGCCTACATACGTATACACGCACGTGCCAATTTATATTTCCAAAACTGAACTTAGGGCTGAATGGAGCTCAAGAAGCCTAGCTCAAGTTCGGTTCATTTTGTAATCAAGAAATGCTTATATAACTTGAGCAAAATTTGAGCTGCTTGTGAACACCTCATTTAAGAGATCTTGTGAGTGCTTGAGATCTCTTGGTGCTTATATATACATATATGTATGTGTATATACACACATATACATACATATATATATACACACATAAACATTCACATATATATATATATATATACACATATACATATATATATATACACATATACATACATACATATATACACATACATATATGTATATATGTATGTGTGTGTGTGTAGATATAATGTATAGACCCACACGTACGTAGATACATACGTGCACCTGTCCTTACTAGAACCTCCTCAGGTTTTTGTTGTATGTGTCCACACTATCTTAAATTCTTAATTGATTTTCCGTCCATCTGTCTTTAATTTGTGCAACTCCTACGGCCTTCTTATATATTCATTTTTCAATCTATCATTTCTAGTTTTACCACAAATTCTTCTTAACGTTCTCATTTCTGCTACACTCAACTTGTTTTCATGTACTTTATTGCCCGACACTCCAAGCCAAACAATAGTGCAGGCTCTATGTAGACAAACCCACACTTGGAGCAAATTTCCGCTGTTATATCTCAATGTTATAGTTGAAATACATTCTTTAATATACATATTATATTGTCTTTAATAATTGCAAATACAAACTAGAGAATATATTGTATTTTAATTATTTATCTATTTCAAGGATTTCTGTTGTTGGAAAGGAGATATCTGGACAGTGACCAGCATGGAACAGCATGTTCAATGCTGATGCAATTGCAGAGATGTGCCAATGCATGTTTAGAGCTATACTAAAACAAAAAACAATGTTAAAATTAACTTAAGAATTTAGAAAAGTCTTTTTGTTCAATAATAAAAAGCATTTAGTGGATGTTGTATTACCTAGCGGCAGTGTTGGTGCTGGACTGACATGGGCAAGCACTTAGAAACCTTGATTTATTTCTATTTCAAGCTTAATTAAGCTGATTGCAAGTGAGGCAAGCTAGCTCTAGCTTGGATCATTTACTAATCATCTGCACTGATAATACTGTAAAAAGCTCTTTTCTGTTTTGGCGAATTGTTTATTATTTCTTAAACAAATTGAAATAGATGAACTTACAGAATGCGAGAAACCATAAATTTAATGGAAGTTGATTGGAAGTACTCAGTTATCAATCTTTTTTTTTTTCTCCCATTGCTTCAAACTAGTCAAATTCTTACAAGCTGCAAAATTTCCAATCCAGGTGAAAACATTGGTTTTACTGGTGTTTTTCGTTTAATCTTTAAACCGTTGGTGGAGGAGTTTCCCTGCTTTGGTGCTGTCTGTTATTCATTGAGAGAGAAGGTGAAAACACTATGTCTAATGTTTTGGTCTTGTTAGTTACTGTGGTATTGTGTATTATATAACGATATACCTTTGACTGTAGAAAAAGCTGGATTTCACTCTCCAAGGTTATTGGTGGTGAAATATCATCTCTTCCTGGAATTTCTGATGCAATTGAGGTTGATAATTCCTTCCTTAGCACATTGCATCTCTTTTATGTGCATGGACACCAATACATACCTACTGATACTATGAAAATAATATGTTCATCTAGGGAACAATACGTGATGCTATTGAAGACACCTTAACATGGCCAGTAAGAAAAATTGTTCCCATTTTACCTGGGGATTACAGGTATAGTCATTTATTGGTGCATTTGTATTGAAAATTGTACTTCCACTTGTTTCACAATGTCAATGACAGTTTATTGCTGCTTAGTGACCTAGAACTGAAACCTGTTGGAATTTTGGAAGTAAAGCTTGTCCAAGCAAGGTCCTTAGCTAATAAAGACATAATAGGAAAATCCGATCCCTATGCTGTGTTGTATGTACGCCCATTACGTGACAGAATGAAGACTAGCAAAACAATTGTAAGTCTACATGCAAATTCTTTCCTTGCTTTTCAGATCTTGTGTCTTTTATCTGGAGTTAACTTCATATCTTATACAGAACAATGATTTGAACCCTATCTGGAATGAACACTACGAGTTCATAGTTGAAGATGCGTCTACTCAGCATTTGACGGTAAAGATATATGATGATGAAGGGATCCAACCATCCGAACTTATTGGTTGTGCTCAAGTGAGGTTAAAAGACCTTCAGCCTGGAAAAGTGAAGGATATCTGGTTGAAACTAGTCAAAGATCTGGAATCCAGAGAGATAGGAAAGAGAGGGGTCAGGTTGGCTTGCATATCATAGATTTTTTTTTTTCTTTGTATCTTTTTTTTTTGTTGTAACAAAATCAAGTATTTTAAAGATCACATATGGTAATGACATGCTAAAGAAGAAACATAAAAATGGAGATGCCTTTCACAAATTCAAACTTCTGAAGTACAACAAGTATCAGACAAAAAAGGTCAGATACTTGTAAAGAATGGATAAATAAAAAATAAATTAAAAGGTAGTAATTTAGTCCGTCGCCTGCTATTTGTTGCATTCTGTTTAATATGAAGATAAAGATTTTCACTCTCCAATTTCACATGCACTAGTGTCTTTATTTATGAGTTTTTGTGTTTAATCCTATTTCTTGATTTAATATTGGGTTCTGTGGTTGGACCTTTGGGCATGATGAAGATCTTAACTCTTAGTACCAAAAAAAAAAGAGAAAAAGATCTTAACTCTAATTTAAAAAGAAAAAAAAACTAGCATGTAGTCTGTTATAGATGCCTGGACCGGATTGCATGATCAGCAAAGCATTCTATTGGAGGCCAGCACACCTGTAGCTTAAACTGGCATGCATTTTACAAATAACTAAATAAAATCGTAACTAATAAATCTTTAGCTTTTCATGGATATAATTGGAAAATGCTCATCCTTATCTATAGATCCATCATTGTTTTTGTTGTTGTTTACTTCTTCTTTTCCTTTCACAAATTCTGGAGCTGGGCAATGAAATGACTGACCGATTAGCTTAAAGGAATTATCAACCTGCATTTTAGGAGAAAATGTGAAAGTAAAGTAGTTGGTGCTGTTCCGTACTTTCCTGTTATTTTGTTTTATGACAGTTATAATAAATAATTCTATATCATGTAGTTTGATTTATAGTTATTTACTAATATTGTTTTCTTGTATTCTTGTCTTGAAGTTTTTTGAATATGCTCTGCAGTTGAATGAGCTTAAACTGCAGATCCGTTAGAGTAGCTCTGTTTCTCCCAAACTGACTGATCTTTTAGGTCTAACCATAGACTCCTCAAATAACTTTAGTAGCCTGGCTCTCCCTCACTTTCATGTTTTGGTGCCTCTTCTTAGGGTTCTATTTTTCCAATGAGGCTGGTCTTCCCCTTAAATTTTCGAATGGTTTTTTTAAGGTGATTTTGAAAAATGTCCTATTGTGTAACTTTCTAAATTAGTGTATAATATTTTTGTAGAATTGTTGTGATCATGCATATGATTGCTTGATATCACTTTTTCTTCTGATATTGTAATATGTTTACCAGACTTCATTTTAATTGGGATCTTTTGCTTCATTTATGCCTTAAAAATCTCCATGTCTGTCTGGAGTTTCTCCAAATGTAGGGCAATCTTGAGGAATTGCTTTCTAGTTGCATGAACTTCAACCGTATGAACTGTAAGGTGGTGCCTTGATTGCTAACTGGCCTTTACTTTGTGGCAAGGCTTCTCTTTTGTCTGAAGCTGCTGTTTGTCACTAGGAAGCACCAGTTTGGGGAGTTGACATCAGGCTGAGGGGTAGTCCTTTTACATTCTCAAACTTTTGTGGATCATAAGTTGATTTATTCAGCCAATCCCATATATGTGGGATGCTTTGTTGGTTAGGGTAAAGGTAATTCTTTCCTAATGCTTTATAATTCAACATGGGAGGGTGCATGTCAGACTGATATCTGGTTGTAATATCTGGTCGCCTTTTTTATCGGTCCTTCCTGGCCTAAAACTTATCAACTGTTATTTAATCTGTGCTGATGAATATTCTGTCAGATTAGGTAGAACAACTTGCTGGGATGAAAGTTGAGGCTCAACTAGTTTACTATTGCTCAAACTTTTGTTCATTATCGATAATACATACTATTTATGTGCATGGTGTATTTTGGACTTCTTGAACTGCCTGTAGTTCCAATAAACATGTTGTGCCTTATCGCTTCAGGTGCATCTAGAGCTTCTGTTACTGTCCTTTTGGCATGGAGAATTGAGTTTTTAAATCCTTTTGTCAGTCAAAGTTTTTCAATGACTTCATTGGAGAGGCCCTCAAAAGTGGGGGTGATGGAACGATGCTGCTGTGACTGACAGGGACAGCATCTCTTAGGAAAAAGGATGTCATTATAAGAGGAGTTCTCTCTGTGACAGTTATATCTGCAGAAGATTTGCCTGCATGGACGTGATGGGGAAAGGCAGACCACCATTTGTTGTTCTGAGTATGAAGAAATTTAGAAACAAAGAATAAAACAAGGGTAGTTTTCTGATCCTCACGAATTTTGAAAACCTTGTACTCTTTTGAAATATGAAAAACTGTGGCCCTGTTTTGCAGGTAGTAAATGAAAGCTTAAATCCAATTTGGAACCAGACCTTTGACTTTGTCGTGGAAGATGGACTACATGATATGCTTATTTGGAAGTCTATGACCATGATACCTTTGGAAAGGTGAGTTCTCTTTCGATCTTTTCATTTTGGCTGCAACAATTAGCTGCATGCGAGTTTGCAAAAGCTTGGGTAGCTTTTAATTATTCCTATAGTATCCTTAAGTACAAATGAATCTTGAAGGAAATTCCCCTTGGCTAAGTTCTTGTTTGTTGTTTGTAACGTCTCAGAGTTCTGATTTGAATGCAGAGAATAAAGAAAACAACAACAAAAAAAATCGAACCTCTAGTCTTTGCAGTTGCATTCAAATTTGGCAAAAAGAATGTTTCTAACAATATCATTCGCCATTATAGGATTACATTGGGAGATGCATCATGACACTAACAAGGGTGATAATGGAGGGAGAATTTACTGAGAGTTTTCCTTTAGAGGGGGCTAAGTCTGGAAGGTTGAATTTGCATCTTAAGTGGACGCCGCAGCCAATTTACCGGGACCTATAAATCATAATGGATGAAAGCCAAGCGTCTCTCTCTCTCTCTCTCTCTCTCTGCCGTGGATTAATCCTCTTATATACCAATTCCTGGATAAGGCCTCGGCTTCTCACTAGTGAAGAGTTGTAAATTTGAATTTTTTTTTTTTTTAATCTGTAATGTGTCATCAAGTCCTCATGGTTGATTGGTTTCTGTTTGTTTCTGGAATCCCTGCTGAGTGTAAATCATGATATACACGAGAATGAATAGAAGAGTGAAAAATGTCATAGGAACGTTCACAATTTGTCAGCACTACGGAACTTATTATATTGTTGAGTAAATAGCGTAATGACTCGCAATTTACCTATCACTCGTTTCCCCATCTAGCTAGAAGAATCGCACCTTGTAGCGGGACTGGAAAGCATCTGGTGCGGTGATGCGTTCTCATAATGTTTCATTTTTGCAGTATCGTTTGAAGTCTTGTAGAGGTCGCTGGTGATATACGGTTGACCGTGGTAAATGAGAATATATATATATTCTGTTTCGTCAATTGGTATATTGGCTGCTTTGTTGTCAGCGATCTCTATCAACTAATTGCTCTCCTTTCGTGTATCCTACTTCTCTGCCTTTTTTAAAAAAAAAGAATACCTCTCAGCCCTATGAAAAAGTGGTATTTTTGATTGCGCTGCAGCGATTGATGCTTCATTGAGTATGCTTTGTTTTCTTGGTCTAAGCTAGAAATGTTACTTCTGTGACACTGATTTGTTTTATTAGTTATTTTTGGTTGTCAGTGTGGGGAGAAGTTTCCGTATAAAAACATATACATAGATTGAATTTTTCCTTTTTTTATATCAAATCTAAAATAATCTTGAAGGTTGTCTCAGCACTGTAGCGTCATGTCAGAACCTCGTAGCCAACGTTGCACCTTGCAGCCTTTATTTATCTGGCTATTTTCATGTAGATGTAATCTCTCGCCAATCAACACGAGCTTAAGGTTTAATTTGGAGTAATCGCGGCTCCATATATAACAATTATGAAGTTGCTCGAATAGGGTTACCAGGTTGTTTGAAATAAATCTCGTGTAGTTCGTGATGCTGCAAGATGGTGGTCCTCTGTCGATCTGTGATTTTCATCTCCCTCTACAAATCAAAGCGAATCCACACACCAAGTGATAAAAACGATCATGGCCATTCGACTTCAATCAGCAATGGGGGGGGGGGGGGGGGGCGGGGGGGGGGATTCATTGTTTGTAGCTTCCCCGACCGCACTCTGCAGAACCGATGATTCTTTTACCCGAGAATTTGTTCCAGGGTTCGAGATGCAGTAGGGATGTGTGCGCACGTCAGCATCCTTATGGCGGCTTCACCGCTATCACCCAAGATCTTCCAGCCAAATGGTTGGAGGCTCCGTCCCGAGCATGAGAAGCTGTAGGTGTTTTGAGTCGTAAACTGTCGTTTCTGGAATCTTGAGATAAAAAGCGGGTAGAATCACACACGCATAGGGATGAGGTGTACTGATCGTTATGGAGAATATTTTATGGGTCCTGCTAGCTAATAACAAGCAAAAAGGCTCTACAACATGAATTGTTGATGTTTGGGTGCTATAAGTGGGATTATGCATATAACAAATGCATGCAAAAAACTAACCATTTAGGGGACAATCATGGTACCAAGTGTTGTTTTGGTACAGTGCCATTGGTACCATGTTTACAATAATAAGAGTTTTGTTAAAAAGACATAAAAAAAAAAAACAATATCAAAATGCCAATTGAACTCATGTAATTAGAGGAAAAGAACATGAACAAGTCTTTTCCCCCCCCCCCCCCCCCCCCCCCCCCCCCCCCCCCCCCCCCCCCCCCCCCCCCCCCCCCCCCCCCCCCCCCCCACCCCCCCCCCCCCCCCCCCCCCCCCCCCCCCCCCCCCCCCCCCCCCCCCCCCCCCCCCCGTTTTTTTCCTTATCCTTTTTGCCGCAAATGAGACTAATAAAACACTCGAGGCATAGTAGCATTGAGTCTGGATGAATATAAGCATTTTGGTAAATATAGAGCAACATTTTGGTGACATGAGGAATTGAAGAACTTCAGCATTTAGGAACTCATTCAGATTACATTTGCTGTAACTGATGTGTATTATAACTAGAAGTTGTATACCATCTGCCGTTGCACCCTTCAAAATCATAGGGTTTCTGTATCAGCCTTGCTGATGGTATTGATGTATCCCCACAATGATATTTTTTTTGGATTTTCGGGTCATTCACCTCGTAACCAAAATCAGATGTAATCCATCTAATTTCTCCCTGCTCAATTCATAAAGGCAGTACTGGTATATGAATCTGTTTCAACTTTCAAGCAATGTTGAAACAACCATCCAAATAATTACGAGATGTTCAGAAGCCCACCTAAAATTTCTGCTCATAGAGGGCTCATCACCCAGGCATTTTGCCATTCCTGTTAGTTTAGCATTTTAGGTAAACCTGATGTCACCATTTTCATCAAAAAGAAAGGTGCTGGCAGTATATCTCGCAACCAAAAAGAGCCCATCAAAGCAAAGAAGATAATGCAGGTTCTGCGTCAATGCATTATTTGCAGCTTTTAATTACCTCGTGGCACGTACGGAGGCATCATCTGCCAAGATCTGCATATAAATAATAGTACACCCATGCAAAGATGAGTTGTGCAGGCTCAAAAAAAATCTTGAAGGAGCTTTCTTTGCCTCTAAAATTCATTAGCATATCCACTTGAGTCATCTCCCATCACTATTGTTACATTCATGGGCCCTTGAAGAATCGGAACGGTAGGAGGCATGTCCAACAGGAAAAAAGCCGCACCACTAACTTGTCTCTCAGCATCACAAGAAGAACAAAAACTATTGGTACTTCTATTCTGTTTATTTATCAACTAATAGGAAAACTAATGTTTCTCCATCAGCTCACAGCATCAGTCGGCCTTCTCCGAAATAAGGCCTGAACTAGCGAAAAAACTGCTACCAGTGCTATCTCAACATGTTCTGAAGTGCTGGTCCTTACGCAAACCTGACCCAACCTTCTATTGTTCAAATTGGCACTAACAGACATCTTCATACCACGGCCAACTCTTAAGTCTGACTGAATACTTCCCCCTAGAACCAACTCTTTATCCAAGGAAAGTAAAGTGGCGGCAAGCACCACTCTATCATCCCTAACAGGTAGTCTCTCCCTCGCATGGTTGCTTCTAAACCCCCTCCATATGCTACCTGACCACAGCCCCCCATCCGCCCAGCGTTCAGCGCCAGCAAAAATCTCCTCCCAACTGAAATGGAGTCCTCAAGTTTGGCACCAATAAAGTGCACACCACCAAATTTGGTCACAGAAAGCCCACCTCCAATTGTGTTAAATTGAAAGTTTCTAAACCTTGCATCTCCATGAACAGTATATACTAAATCCTTACCAGCAGTTTGAATGTCAATTCCTGAAAGCAAAGCATGGCCTCTTGGTTCCACGTACTTCACTGCAGATTCTGCTTGAATAACAAATTCCTTTTTATCCTTGCTTACCTGTCCCGCAAGTGTAGCCTGGAGATTCTTTTTCACATCCAGAGAAGCCTCCAAATTGATCCCATCAAACCCAACATCATGATCCCAGCCTTGGGGATCCAAAACGGGCCTCACAAGCCACTTATCATTGCTAAGAAAATATCGATATCTATAGGTAGGACAACCAGAGTCAAAGCTTGGTGGGACAGTCATATCAGACAATTGCACGGCTTCTTGGGGAAGCACCATTCTCAGAATCATCATTGCCTACAGATGTACCATTTGGTAGGAAGCATGCTTTCTCTTCTACTCCTAAGTTCCTCTTTCCACTGCTTCTTCAGAAACAAAGTTTCGCGATAGTCCAGCTCATTAAGATAAGCATTCCTTGAGCTCTAGATAATTTTTGAAACTGAGCTTTTGTTAATATCCGGATAGGGGGTAGCTGATCATAGTCATCCTCATCATTGTCTGAGAGCTCATCCACCTCATCATCAAAGCCACCGCCACTTGATGAAGAACGGGTGCGAAGAAGTGATGACAGGAGATGTGGCAGTGAAGGCAATCTGGTGCTTGTTGGTGTCAACTGAAAAGCTGTCCTGAAATTTTAGAAGGGAGTTTGCATCCCCCAAGACCTTAGTGGCTATGCACAATACCAAAAACTGAGACATCCAAACGTGACCATTTGGTAGAACCTTTTCGCCTTTTGTATTTCTCATACACAATGAATGGTTCTCCACCAAAAGGACAGGGATCTCAAGCTGCGAGTTGGAAATTACCTGGTTTATATAACGCTGCACCAAATGTGTACGCTGGTCAACGAATGTTTCAAAGCTCACAGGGTAACCATCAGGTCCTTCGGAAGGCGGCGAGGAAGAATGAGTCATGACAAGCATGGTGTTGAACCAGATGGATGAACAAAAACATCAGTTATAAGCTTCAGTAGTGGGTAATCACTGTAGCCCCTGTTGATGGCATCAAGCCGTTCAAAATATAGAACAATGTCTGGTGGAGATTTTCTTATAAAACTTCTCACCGCAAGCATTGAGTTCTCTATTTCGACGTTGGTTACCATGTGCAGGTGAAAGGCCTGGTGTATCTATTACTGTAACCTTGATTCCTTTAATAAATCCAACAAACTTCTTGGATACTATCAGTGGCAGGTTCAAATGCATTAGTTGCTGCCTTTTCTTCATCAAAAATTGAATTTATGGTTGCACTCTTGCCTACACCAGTTCTCCCCAGGACAAGAATCTTAAATGAGAAGTCCACAGGGGGTCGACCAGCAGCCTCTTGCTCTACTGCTATAGCTTTAGCCTTATTGATCGTAAGACCAGGTCTCTTCACATCTGACTCCCCAGCTCGTATCATGCTTGCAAGTTGCAACCTGTATAAAACCTGTGCAACTACAAGATTTTCTGGTGGCTGTCCAATCCGATGGACAAGACGCAAGAACTTGATTTGAAGAGCTTCAAACTTTGCTTAGCGGGTCTGCATTATTATCATCATCATTATATTGCACTAGATGAGAAGCATCAGCTGTAACATTCTGCGGGCTGGCCGGAAATTCAGTTACTTGGTTATTACTGGACCGGGGAGCACCAGAAGATACTGTTCTTGCCATGCTCACCGCATCTATCGTAGCTGGAACACAAAGAACATTACTTGGTAAACTTGCTGAAAGTGCAAAAAAGTTTAGCATTTGGAACATGGAGCTTTAGCAGAATAGCAAACTTGTTCTGTTATTTTAACAAATTTATGAGACAGAGTCATAATGGCAAGGCATAACTCATATATGTTTAACATCCATTATACGAAAATAGATTATACATGAAACCTTTCTTTCGTTAAAATTTACGCTTTTAAATAGTGATGGAGATATAATTAATGGGTTTGACAGATGGCATTGGATGACTAGGTTTAGAAAGTCAAGACAACATATTCTCTTTCATAAATTTATTTCCTTCAGTTTTATAAAGTTTAAAAGGTTTAATTAACCACACATCCATGTGTTCCAAAAATTCCACAGATTTATGCTTCAACAAAGCAAAGGAGATTCAAAACATAAATCAGTTTCCCACTAACTTTTCTCTGAAAACATATTGGCAAAATCAGGGGGAAATCAGAATCCATTCAAAAAGGTAATTATTTTAAAATGTGTTTTCAATTTGTTCAGAAAATGAAGAAGACTTGCCTTGGATTACTGATGTAGTCTACGTCTTAAATTAGGTTTAGTTAATTTGTTGTTTTCATCAAGTCTT
The DNA here is from genome assembly GCF_009389715.1 of Phoenix dactylifera. NCBI lineage: Eukaryota > Viridiplantae > Streptophyta > Magnoliopsida > Arecales > Arecaceae > Phoenix > Phoenix dactylifera. The sequence continues at coordinate 7,764,144 of NC_052398.1, read as the reverse complement.
CAGAAGGTTAGGTATTTCTTACTTTCTTGCAATTATCGTACTACTTTTTAGAGATATTATTTTTTTACTGGATTATGCAGTCCTGTTATGTGTAGGATTATCATCTAAAAGTCCTATTTTAGGCCTATGTTGGTTTAGTTTTTAAACTCATTAAGGTTGTAGCTTGAAAAGATTTGATGGTCTTTTATGTGGGATCCTATGGAATTACGAATTTATTAATTTTAGAAAATCTTTAGTTATCTTTCTTTTGATATGATGGAGTTTTATGTTGACTAAGAGTCTTATTTCGTAAGTTAGTAACCTAGGTCTATTATAGCTAACTTGGGAGTCTTTTTATGATTAGGAAAATTTGTTTTAAAGTCATTTGAGTGTCCATGAGTCTGGGTCCATGGGGAGTGACAAATTCTATATGATTTATGGATTTTATTGAATAAGCGACTTCTTTGTCAAGGCTTGTCATCCAATATTGTCTCTCTTTTCTCTATACTTCTTCTTCCAACCCCTTTTCTCTTTTCCTCTACTTTTATGCTCTCATCTGCTCTATCATCTGTCAAAAAAAGGAAGAAAATTCAGATCCGTCCAGATCTGAAACCCATTTTAGCAGACAACTATTTTATTTGCACAATAGTGCTAAAGAGGCTGTATTAATTACTTAGACAAGATCTTTCGCTGAATGGGTTTCAAAATTCATGCATCATCAAGAAGACTTCATATTCACTAGAGATTGGAGGACATGAGGCTATACATACTAGCAGCAATGTTTGTGGCTAGTCAAGGGAGTTCAGATATGGATGTAAAAAATTCCTTTTCCTGAATGCTTTGCTTGTGGTAAGATGAATTTTGTGAAACCTGCAAGAATAGTGATCCCCCTTTCTGCCTCTTCTAAATTTATTTATCATTTCCATAATCACAATAGGCATTATCCATGTTCTTCAGACTGCATATCTACACCCTTCAGCCACAGGCAAATTGCCAGCATAAAGTTGATAGCTGTTCTCAAAAGTTGAAAGAGCAAAATGCATATCTGAATTTCACATTCATAAACATCAACAAATGCATCGGTAACTGTTTAGCATGTTCGAATCTTGCTTTTCTTATTCCATCTGTTAAATTCAGCTTTTAGTCCAAATCATGGAATGCCGTACCGGTCCGGTCCTAGACCGGTACCGGAACCACAAGAAAACCGGTATTTTCCGATTTTTTAGCTGAACCGGCCGGTACGGAGCCTGTACCGGTCGGTACTAGCCGATACCGCTTGGTTTTTTTTTTTTGAACCACAGCGCCTCACGCTGTGGTTTTTGAAACCACTGCATACCGGCCGGTACGTACCGGACCGGACCCGGTACCAGTATGGCGGACCTTGGTCCAATTATCTACCTACAATGCAGTAACATTTCTGTATACTATACCTTCTTTTGTAACAATTACTAATGTAGTATGCTCCAACTAAATAAAGACTATTGATTTGTTCTTTGAAGTATACTATTATAATCATCCCCAGTCCAAGCTCTCATAAATTTAATTGCTTGAAAATTGTAAGGAGTAACTTATTTTTTTCCAAAAAACATATAGTAAGTGCATTCACTATGCATATCATGTCATGTTGGTACCAAATGTTACTTCATTTATATTTTGATATCCATGTTCATAACAGATGTCATATGCTGCGCGGTTTGTGAATGAAAAACAATGTGCAATGTGTTATGCAGCAGTTTGAAAATAAACATGAAGAAAGGAAGAAACTTGCATGAGAAATTAGTAATTTGATGGAACAACTTGGTTAAAAACAAGGACAGATAATCAGAGAAACATTTGACATGTTAAACCAAAATTTTCATGAAATATTGCTTTTTGATGTACTCTTACAGGTGAGTGTTGGATAAGCTTCAAGGTACATGCCTATGTTCTTTCATTAAATCTTCCAATTGAATAGATGTTGGTATGACCATAAAAGGCTGTAGATGTTCAAGCCAGAAAAAACATATCCAAATTTGAAAATAAGCATCAATACAAAGTCATTGTTGCTTATGTTCATGTGAGAACATTGCTATTCAGTCATCCTTTTGATTAAATTTTCTATTCAAATTTTTCTACAAAAAAGGGTTCGTTTCTCTACGATTCCCATAATCTTTCCCTCCTTTCTCTTACAATATTCACTAACAAGGTGATCAAACTAAATAAGTATCAATATCTTAAGTAATTTTACAAGAAGCATTGGCCTAGCTACAGTATTTATTTTGATTTTGCAACATACATTCTTGAAAGTTGTAGCATGTGTTTTATGGGTTTGAGTTGCCGAAACTTGACAGGTATAACCTATATAAGTTATGTTTATCACCAACAATTTACACGTAGAAGAATGATTTCATAACAAATGTTATTTGGATAAGCAGAATATGTTGCCTAAATGTTCACAACATTTATACTTATCATGACGAGGCCAGACCTTGTCATATTGATCGGTGCCTGTGCCTAGCATCATGCTGGACGATACATGTGGTCTGTTTGGACTAGATTTTATTAACTCAACAAAAGGCAGGACAGTTGGGACATAGAAAGTGCACAATAAAACAGACGGAGCATGATAAGAAAGGAGTGTTGCAGTAAGTGAATTTTTAAAGCTAGAAACAGAAAAACTAGAAATAGGTAAGGGACAAGTTAAGGATTGGCGCAAGGTAAAAGAAAGAAGATTTCTCTAACAAGATAAAATGTGCCATGAAGATAAAGTAGTTTCCTGTAAAGAGAAGGGTTAGTGCGCAAGGGTCTGAAAAGTTGGGCTTGCATCTATAGATGAAAATTTGCCAAAAAAAAAAAGGTTTGTATTTTGAAACTCAGACATTAACTACAATCAGCCATGATAACGATCAATGGAGAAGAAGGATTCGTAAACGGTAGGCACAGATCATTGGTATTGGATGTATCGTTAGGTTGTGCCGAGTCAAGTCTGCACACAGGCTCCCTATGGATTCTTAGTACATGACAAAGAGCATAATATATGTGAGCACAATAAGAGGATGCAACAAGGTCCGCCGTACCGGTACCGGTCGGTGTACCGGTGGCGTCCCGGACCGGTACGAAACCGGTCCCGTATCGGTCCGTACCGGTGGCGTATCGGTCCGAACCGGTGGCGTACCGGTCCGAACCGGTGGCGTACCGGTCCGAACCGGTTCCGTACCGGTTCTTCAACAATAAATTACCAGTACCGGATTTTACGCTGATCCGGGTACCGGTCCCAGGCCGGACCGGTACAGCAGACCATGGGTTGCAAAACAGTCAGGCAAATAAAGTTTCAAGCCTTGTCTTGTTAAGTAATTACTCCTTGATTTTTTGGTGCAAATCAACATGCACATTATTATACCTTTAAGCAATCGAAGGTAAAGCAGGCCATGATCAATTGACTTTCAAGCATAGCCTACATATTTTTATAGCTTTAGGCAAATCAACCTGCACAGCTATATATACCTTTATGCAATCCAAGGCAAAGCAGGCCATGACAAATTGATTTTCAAGCATAGCCCACACTTTTTTCTTGGATAAGCACCCCGCTTATACTCATTTACAATTTCAAGAAGAATAAATGCTCCATTATTTTCAGTTTGATATTCCATCACTAAACTGAATACCTATATCCCCAAGCAAGGATCACTAAAGATAACCCCTACCACGGTTAAAACCCCCATACATGCACGTGCACATGCAAAAACAAGAATATTTATCTGTTATGCAATAATGCAGGCTTGAACTCAATATCATGCACATAAATAATTGGGTTCATAGATATCTAAAGAGAAAACTGATAATATGGCTTTGCTAATGATCATAAAGAACAAGGATAACCATTCAATAACATGAGATAACTATGTCGCTTGAAGGAATAAACACCTCGACTGCCAACATCCCCATCTGGTGACTCCTCATCAAAGAAGCTGAAAGGTCTTGCTGACAGAAATGATTTAGAAACCAGTTGGCAAGAAATCCACTTTTTAAAGTTCATCATCCTGTATGAAAATGGGAGAAAATCACACTCATATAGTGTAAAATTTCAACAACCATATATCAACAAAATTTACTCTTCTATCATGCTGAAAAGAATTTACAAAAGAAAAAAGTAGCTGTTAGCAAAATTGCCTCAAAAAGCCCATCAAGGTAAACTAGGTTTTCTATATAGATATACCTTTAAATCATAATTTCCTCCAGTCATAAGCAGTGGTTTTGCTTTTTTCATCTTTCGAGTCCTTCTAACATGAGCATTACTGATGAACAAACAATCTTTGTTTGACAAAGGATACACCTAAGATTATATGGTAACATCATCAATCATTTAGTATCCCTTCATGGGTCAGTATCATTGTAGCAGTGTAAAACAATGGTGGTTCCCCAAAGATAACAAAAGTCTAAGTGTTATAGCATCTTTTAAATAATCCAAATCATCATTCCAATATTTGCAGGGGAAAATGCATCTCATCAATTTGTCATTGAAAGACATGTCAGAAAATGGTTTTAGTACGATCACATATGAACATTCTCAAAAGAAGAAATACTTGCAATGCGACTACATATCTGCTGCCATTAGATCATATAAAATTAAATTTCATGGAAAGCAGATTGCATGGAGGTGTCAGGTGTGGGGAGGCAACTTTTATATGTCATGCAGTCTAAGCAAATGTCTACTATGTGCTGAAGAAAAAGCTACGATAATAGACTATTGCTCTAAATGCTTGATGGGCTATAGGATGGAGATCGATTAGTTATAATCCTAATATATATGCATGACATCAACTACCGAACACTGGAATGCAAAATAGGTCAAAAGTGTCAATTTCCAACCCAAGAACATAAACAAATAGAGCTAGAGTATTACAACTCTGGTAAGCAATATATAGGCATTGGTTACCCAATCCAATTTAGCCTTTCTTTATCTCCACAGGTCCTAGATTTTTGTGAAACTCTTCGTTGCAATGACTTGCTTATTCAAGAAACTACGAGTACAAGGCTGGGTTGTGCATTATTTCAGTCATGAACAAAAATCAGAATTCATTTTACAGTTTGAGCTTCTTTCCACAACCAGCTATTTACCTATACCAGAACTCCACCTTTCCATCCGGGCTGTGACTGGCATTACCAGTATACTGAAATTGTTAACAGCATGTATGCTGAAGCAGAAAAGCATTGGCTGTAGTTGTGGCAAGACAAAATAATTTTTCAGTCGTAGTGGGACTTACACCAAGGATCAGCATTGTCAGTACCAAATCAATAACTCTTAACACTTGTCAATTGTCACAGATGAAATTACTCCTAATACAAAAAAGGATGTGTCATAGTTTATATAATTTGCAGATGATACTGTTTGGCCTGATGAAAAAGATGACAAGGTTTTTCAGAACAGGATTAATGGAGGAAAGCCTTCAAGGATAAGGGTCCAAAAAATAGTAAAACAAAATAAGGGTGTAAAAAAGCAATTTTAATGGAAATAAAAAATAAATTAGTAGCCCATGAAAATTGGTGACCATGTGATAATGGTGTCTCCATTTTACATTCTTGGGTATACTGCACATAGAATTAAGAAAGGAGAGAGAACTCATACATGAAAACATAAGAAGCAAAGAGGTGCTCAGATGTGAAACATAATTGGTACATTCCTTGGTCACTTAAAGAAAACATCACAAAACAACAATAAAGCATGGAATAATGAATAATTTAAATGTTGGGCAACTAAAAGGATCCAAGGAAAAACATGAATGTGAAAAAAATGAGATTGTTGGGTTAGGTATGTTGCAAAATTAGGAAGCACAAAGTAAAGGACAAGTATGTTGAAGTCAGATCCAATGAAGATCTGACCTGCTCAATTCTATGTTGAAAGGTCTAGAAAGAAAAAGGGGGAAGACTTAGGCTACTACCGGTGGAGGCTAAAAGAGTATGGAAGAGCTTGAAATGACACTAGAACATAGCCCTTAACAAGAATATGTGTTTGAGGATTCGTGAAAACAACAGCAAGTGTATGGGATAAGGATTGTCTTTTACAGTAATGTAGTGACATTGAAGGCAAACTATATACACTTCTATATACTTTGTCTTAGGAACGAGAAGCCTCTCCCACATACATGCCATATAATTTGGAATAAAATCATAAATTCACTTTACATGGAATCACCAACATGATAAAATGATACCACCATTTAGAATTATTTTAAACAAACTATATTAGTCTCCGCATATGGTATCTCCACCAATCCCCATCATAAAGAACTTGAAGCTTTTGAACGATCAGGAAACATGTCGTGCTATTATTTTGGATCATTTTGGCCTCCTTTTGGCCTGTGGAAAACACTAACAGTCTGCATTTTTTACTTAGTATTTTGCCAGGAAATTTCTTAAGATATTTATACACTTATTCTTTTACTAAGCTCCCCAACATGAAAACTTTGTTTTGAATACCATTGTTAAGTTATAACGATATATAAAGGTTATATATACATGCATACGAATATACATGCAGATAGGTACATAGATGGCAACTGAAAAAATCCATAACGGATAATTTTTTAAATATATATTTGGGACAAGCATGTAAGCTTGCTCCTTCTAATAATACAATCATTAATTTCTTTCTTTTTCTCTTTGAAGAAAAACAAGCTATTTTCCATATCCAAGGTACAGATAAGAGAATTTAAAATTCAACCTCCAACAAGCTAACTAACCAATATAATGGCCTCCAATATCATAATATATTTCCTCCAAGGATGACCAACAAAAGGTGATGTAGTTTAAGTTTAAATTGGGTTTAGCTTAATTATTAATTTTGGATTTTTGTCAATTGTTGCTGTTTGGGGGACCTAGGTAAGGTTTTCTATTTTCTGTTAATTTTTCTACTTAGTTTAGGGCCTAGTCCTTTTAATGGGTTCTTGAGTGAAGTAGGATTGGTGTCTAGAGTCCTGCTTTAGGTTTAAGTTGTGCTAGGAAAGATCTAAATCATTAGGGTTGTGTTTTGGATTTATCTGATGGCTTTCTCTGTGCAGTTCATAGAGATATGAGGTTTGCTATGCATGAATCCTCAATTGTTCAGTGAAAGAACACCCTTCTCTTTTAAGTTGGTCTTAGGAATCCAGACCAAATCTGATAATTATCTGTTTAAAGAAACAATAGACCATGACAGGGTCTAATCTATTCTAGAAGAGTGCCCTAGTTTGTCTCATATATTGCTTTTGGTGATTGTTTAGGATCGAAAGTTCTATCAAGAACCGTTCCAAACCGTCCGGTTCGTAGCGTCCCGAGCCGTAGTCCGAGACGGCTCCGGCGACGAAAACGAGACCGGCGCCGAGAAAAAAGAGGAAAAGCGAGAGAGAGAGCGGGGGGAGGAAGAGGAAGGAAGAGAGTGGAAGGTCGAGGCCAGCTTTCGCAGCCAGCTGGCGAAGGCCGGGGAGCCGCCGCACGAAGGAGGGAGTCGCGGAAGAGGGGATCGCTCTGGTCCTTGTTTCGAACGAAACAAAGGACCGGAGGGAGCCCTTCTTCCGCGGCTTTCCGACGGCTCTCCAACCCTCCATTGGCTCTCCGCCAGCCTCACTCACCTCCCTCTTCTTTCTCTTTTTCTCTCTTCAAAACAGGGGACCGGAGGGAGCCCTTCTTCTACCGCTTTCCGATGGCTCTCCAACCTCCGCCTCCTCCGCACGGCGGCTCTCCGGCCCTCCGCTGGCTCTCCGCCGGCCTCACTCGCCTCCCTCCTCTCTCTTTTCCTCTCTCGTTCTCTCTCTTTCTCGCCTCTTCTACTGTGTCGGTACGGGCCCGGCACAAAACAACGCGGGTCTATACCGGCTCATCCCGCCGAGCAATCGGTACGGTATCTAAAATCGGTTCCGCCGACCCTGCCCCTAACACTATTTTTTTTGGTAGATAATTCCCTCACGCTCTTTAATAAAAACAAGAAGGAAAGGGGGGAAAAAAAGAGGATTGTTCCCTGCATATCCTCAACAGATTCCCTCTTTCTCCAGCTTTCATAAATTAACCTAATTTTCCCTGCCCTTTGCCACCTTATAATATGAAAATGAACTTTGCAACATATATATCATTTCAAGAGCATTGGATTAAAGATAATTATTCCATTAATAATGAAAGAAATTCCTAGATGAAAGAAATTTGATGGCAGTGTTGATCAAATTGCAGAAAATTGAATGGTTCGCTCATTCTATGATAACAAGTTTATGCGATCTTCATGACAGAACTACTTACTGTACCTGTTTGTCGTCTGCAATACTAATAACACAACCTGAGAAACAATGTGTCAGCTCTAATAGATCCCATGTTACTCCTTTATAAATGTGACATGCTACCATGCATTCCTGTCAAAGGTTTCACCTTCTGATGTTGCAAAGCTCTTTTAAATTGATATTAATCTTGATGCCAAAATATTGTCACGAATTGCTTTCACCATTGGAAAGCATATAAATTTCCACATTCTCATTACAATCATTTTCGCCCACTCATTATCTTGAAACACACAACTATGTCAAACCTAAAACTACTACCACATGTTTTCTACACTGACATATTTCACAGGACATCATTCCAAGCCATGATGATATTGAGATCAAAACAGTTGCACAGATCAAGTGGCACAAAAATTTAGTGATTGTACAAAACTAGAGCAAGAAAATATAAGAGAAAAACCTAAGCGTGATAAGAAGCATAGGACATAAACAGACCATCCTGCCTCTTTAGTCCTAGTCAAAAACTAATGAGAATTCGTACAGCAAACAAAGCAACCAAATTATCCCCATGAAGCAGAAGCACCGACGAGTACAGCATGCTTAGCATACGCATCAGATATCGAGAAAAGAATCGACCTTTATGGCATCTGACCAAGGAAAATCAGTTCTGAAGGTTTTCTATGATCAGAAAGATTCCGATGTTAAAAGAAAACTCATTCTTGAAGTCGTTTATTTTGGAGAATCATTTGGTTCCTTCTTCTTGGTGCATTAGGGCATAGCATGAATGAATTCAACATCTCAAACATTAAAAAAAAGAAGAAGAAGAAATAAGCAATCTTGAAGCCATTTAATTAAACAGAAGCCATCGCGAAGATTTGTTCACGTTCACCAAGATTCAATTTTGAAACTATATTTTCCGAATTGACACCTTATCTATCCTAAGAATCACATGATCCGAAGCATTCGGTATCGGAGAAAGAACAAAAGGAGGGATTGAACAAACTACCTTCTTGAGAGGAGAAAACTAGATCGAATCCACCAGGGTTCATGGACGCAATCGCCGCCGCCGGCGCTGGTGCAAGCCCTCTAGGGCCCCTCGGATGCTACCGTTTTGATTGGTAAAAGAATACCTCTGTAATCTATGCACGTCTATAGAGAAATAATACTACTACCGCACTTGGTTATTCGGAGAAGACTCAGAAGAGGGGATAAGAGAGAGAGAGAGAGAGAGGTGCAGACTTGTTATGGCGGCTTCCTTCCCTGACCATCCAACCATTCTAATTTCTTTTTTGTCTGGTCCGACCCCTTCTTGAGTTTTGACGAGAATTCTTATGTAGAAAAGACTCTACAACACCTGACCCAAATCCAAACCCAATGGGATTAATATGTTTGGTTTGGACCTAGTCTTGGTAAAGGATTAGTATTTGTTACACTTTTCTAGCAACTTAGCAACCAAAATATCGTTATAAATACCAGGAAAGATTGGATTGGGGATGATAGTAAAAGCTCAGAACAGATTTGTTTGAGCAAGATCCTGACTGTTTTTCACGTAGTCTCTCACCAAACAATCAGGTGTTAGTGCCTTCCACTAATCTCTTTTGATTATTTTATCTGATAATCATATCTCTTTTTGGTCTCAAATTTTCAGTCTTGGATGATGCATCGTAATTAAAGTGGAGAATAGTTCTTCTTCCTTTGCTTGAAGAAAGTAATTTACTTGGAGCCAGAGACGTGAAACGAGTTACACATGTATAACATATTTGAATTAGACTTCTGAGTCAATTTAGCATTGTTCATCCTTGACAATGTTGGATTCGTGCATTGGAAACTATTGGCAAATGAAATGCTTTTTTCCCCACAAATGGACGGTTCGTAAAATCCAACATTCTCAGGATCCAACTCAGACATTATTGCATTGTGATTTTTCGCACGTATGACGCACATTTAAGTGGAGTGAATTGAGAAGTGGCTTTTTAATTTTTCCAAAAAAGGTGGCGCATTGAATTGCCCATCAACAATGGAAGAATGGAAGATTGGGCGGGTTAACCCGAACCTAATCGGAGTTGGACTGGATGGATGGGTTTAGGCACAACTCAAATTGGGTTCGGGTTGAAAATCCTGACCTCATTCAAATTCGGGTTGGATTTGGATTGAGATATCATGGAACCTGGCTTAATCCGGACTCAAACCTAGATGAATATACAATATACTCTACTCCATTGTAGCTTCATTGTTTGAGATCCCGCTTGCGTTTGTTCGATTATATAAAATCGGGATTGATATTATCCTTTCATAGTCACATGCTACCATTCCTAGCTTATTTTATTTTACTTTTAGATATTATTCAAATGATTTGGAAAAATTAACTGGTGTTTAGCTAAATCGATCCAACAGATCCAACCTAACTCAAACCAATCTGATTTTGAAACTGAGCTCAAAAAAATTGAGGCCGTGTCGGATTCAAGTTGGAAAGGTCGAGTTAAAGGTTGGGTTGGATTTTTTTTTTTTTTTTTTGGTAAATCGGCAACTCACATATGACGGGTGTGAAGCCTGGCCAACAAAATCAGAAAACAAAATGCTACGCAAGGTCGAAGGCACAGCCTCGTGGCCTATCCAAGAAAAGTCTCCCGAATGATGAGCCGCGAAGGAAGCAACTCAATCAGCTGCACCGTTTGCCTCCCGATATACGTGCGAGGCTTGGTAGGAGACAATCTCCCCCAAAGCTCTACGGATATCATGAAGCAGCGGCCGGTCCTCGACTGAGCACCCCCTTCCCGGATCCACCCAATCACCGTGGTCGAGTCCCCCTCGAGAAGGATGTGACCCGCACCAAGTACCCGCCTCGCATAGGAGACACCCTCCCAGGCCGTCCGAAGCTCTGCGGTCATCACTGATGAGTCAAAAATCCTACGTCCACCTGCCGCCACAAGTCTGGCGTCATGATCCCTAATAATAAATCCCACACCTCCGCAGCTCCCATCCGCTGATACGCTGCCATCGAAGTTCACTTTGAGAAAGCCAGGAGGTGGGGGCACCCAGGATACTAGTATCGTCCTGGACGCTGCAAGAGCAGAATGGGGGCCCCAGATGTCCCCGGCCAACCCAGTAGGTGTAGCCTCAATAGAGCCAGTGATCTCCGCCGCAAGCCGTAGAGCTCGGTCCGCCACCAACCTCGGATGGTGGCTCTCACCATTGAAAACCCATGTATTCCTCTCCAGCCAACACTGATAGGCCAGGTAGGCATCACGAGTCCCCCTCTCCTCTCGTACAGACCCCCGGACCGAGGCCTCCAAGTGACGTAGGAACTCCTCAATGGACGCCCACACCTGCCTCTGGTCGGGCTGAACTGAAGCATGTCCTCCATATCTGACTAGCTCTAGGGCACTCAAAAAGAGCATGATAGATGGTCTCCTCCGTTGCCTGACAAGCTCCACATCCGGCCGGGACCCTCACTCCCCGTCTCACCAAAACCCCACTAGTAGGTAAACACCCCCAAGCCACCTTCCACAGGAACAAGGCCACTCGGGGGTGAATGTGCATCCTCCAAATCCAGCCGCAGTCCATCTGTCTCGCAGAGGGCCCTCTACCAATTGCTAAGAGGTCCCGAACTCTCACAGTCGTCCTACCTGTCCTGCTTCATACCCTCCTATCCACTGCCTCCCCTCCGGGATCGGCAAAGCCAGGACGCGCTCAGCAAGGTGCTCCCCGAATACCTGTCGAACAAGACTCGCATCCCACCTCCGCTCCCCCTGGGCAAATAAGGCACCACACTCTACGTCCCTCCAGCCAACCATGGTCAATCTCGGTGGGCCAACCCCTGCAATGCTACCTCAACCAGCCATCTGTCCTCCAAAATGCTGATCGACCGCCCATCCCCAATTTCCCACCTGATGTCTGGCATCACTCCTGGGGCGCGAACGCAGATCTCTCTCCAGATAAAGGAAGCTCCTTGGCCAGTACGTAGGACGTAGTGGGGGGCAGGATCCCCGTACTTCGCCCTCAACAATGAGCCCCAAAGGCCCTCAGGCTCTAGGAGAAACCTGGCTGCCAACCTGGTCGCCAGTAACTCCCTCCCGCTCGACCAATGAGTGAATACCAAGTCCTCCCCCGTCGGTCGGCTGGCAAATAGACTCCCAAAGCCACCAGATGAACGCCCGTCTCTGCTCCCCGCCGTCCCCAGATGAATGTGCGAAACATCCTCTCCAATCCCTGGATCACAGCAAGAGGGACCAGTGTATTGGAGAGCAAGTAAATGGGGATGGAGCTCAACACTGACCGTACCAAAATGACTCGGCCCATCATCAACAATGCACCCGCCTGCCAACTCTCCAAACGGTGGGTGACGCTCAGCTCCATGGATGTACACTCCCTCCGACGTAGACGGCGTCCCGTAATAGGCACCCCGAGATATGTAAGGGTCCCTCCCTGCTCTCCAATTCCTAGAAGACTCATAATAGACTGCCTCACCCCATGGTCAGTCTTCGGGCTAAAGAAAATGGCAGACTTGGTCAGATTAACCTGCTGCCCCCGACATACCACAATATGCCCCCAAGATCCTACTAATGGCCCGTGCTGATCTGCTCGTCGCGCGAGCTAACAGTATACAATCATCAGCGAATAACAGATGCAAAACCCTAGTCGTCCCGGCCGCCGGGCCATAGACCTCCAACTCCTGCTCATGGACGGCCTGTTTGAGTGCACGGGACAAAGAATCTGCACATAGAATGAACAAAAGTGGTGACAAAGGGCAGCCCTGTCTCAATCCTACCGACGACTCGAAGAAACACGATGGTGAGCCGTTAAACAATAAGGCAAAGGACGGGGACAATATGCAACCGAGCACCCATCTGACCCACTGTGGGTGAAATCCAAACCCCTCCAAGCATCGCCGCACAAACTCCCATCTCATCCTGTCGTATGCATATCAAGTTTGACTCCCATTAAGCACCTACACTTAGGCGCTTTCTGGAGGTCAGCCATGAACTCATGAGCAATGAGGACGTTATTCGAAATGGATCGCCCCCCAACGAAAGCCCCCTGCTCCGGGCAAATGAGTCTGGGTAGAATACCCCTCATCCTCTGGACTAGTACCCTCGCCACCACCTTATACAAGGTGGTGCACAAGCTAATCAGTCTGTAGTGGCTCGGCTCAACAGGGTCCTGTCTCTTCGGAATCAGTGTGATGAAGGTCCTCCTCCACTCCACGGGCATCGCTGTCGACACAAAAAACTGCTGGACCGCCGCAATCATCTCCTGTCTGACTATGTGCCAGTACCTCCTAAAAAAGACAGGAAGGAAGCCATCTGGGCCCGGGGCTCTGTCCTCGCCCAAAGACCAAAGGGCCGCCTGTACCTCATCCCCGGACACTGAACTGACCAGAGCTGCGTTCTCCTCCACTGACACCTGCCTCCCTGGTACCGGTCCGCATGCTCCTCCATCTGTACCACCTGACCTCGGTCTATCTGTCACGAAAAAACTGCACCAAGATCCTCCTCACTATCTCCTGATCCTCGGACACCTGCCCACTACTGTCCCTAATCCGGCCAATCCGGTTCCGATGTCTCCTGATGATGGTCGACTGGTGAAAGAATCTGGTATTCCGATCCCCCTTCCTAATCCACTAGATCCTGGACTTTTGCCTCCAAAACACCTCATGCTGCCTCAAAAGGAGGTGTGTCTAGCCAATAGTCCCCTAAGCTCCCCCTGATCCACCCTCTGAAAGACCGCCCCCTCTGTCCTCAAGTGCCTGTAACCTAGTGATGGATGCCTCCGTCTCCTCCACCCTCCTGAAGATATTCCCCACCTTCTCCTTATTCCACCTTTGCAGTTGGCGTCTGGTTAGCTCAAGTTTCCGAGTAACCCTATACATCACATCCCCCCTAACCGGCATCTGCCACGCCTCTCTCACCACCTCCCACGACCGTGGGTAAGACAACCATACCTTCTCAAAGCGAAAAGGACAATGAACTGAAAAAGTATAAGAGGTACTCACCAATACTGGGCAGTGGTCAGAAGCAATCCTGGGCAGGTGGCGCACCCAGAAATCCGGAAATCTCTGAATCCATCCGGGCGTCGCGTACACTCGGTCAATCCGCTCCCAAACACGTGCCATCCCCAGCCTGTTGTTGCACCAAGTGAAGCGCGGGCCGGTGAAACCAAGGTCAGCCAGCCCATTGGACTGTATAAAGTCCTGGAACTCTCTGACCTCAATGTTGTTGGAGAAGACCTTACCCCCTCTCTTGTCCTCCGGGCTGTCAATGCAATTGAAATCCCCTGCCATCATCACAGGGTGGCCAAGCTGAATGAGGTTGGTGGCCTCCTCCCACAAGACTCTCCTCTCCCGATAGTTTGTACTGGCATATGTGGCTAAAAGGACCCAAGGAGGCCCGACCCCCTCAGAAATAACTAGGATCACCTGTTGGTTGCACTTGTGGAAGACATCAATACCAACACCCCCCAACCTCCATAACACAATGATGCCCCCTGAGAGGCCCCGAGAGTCCACCGCATATGTCCCCCATGATCGCGGGATGGGCACGCCTAGCTCGTTCCAAACTAGATCCCGACAATCGGGTCTCAAGCAAAACACAAACATCTGGGTCATGCAAACTCACTAACCTACGGAAGGCCGACCGAAAGGAAGGCTTCCCCGCTCCCCGACAGTTCCAAAGAAGAACCTTCATAACAACCCTTGGGTTGGAGGCCAACCAAGGCGCAACTCGAGATCCTAAGACTTTTACCTGCTGCCTAATCCAACCCAACCTAGCAAAAGAGAATCTGGGTTAGGAATACCAGAGAGGAGAGAGAGGAGAGAGAGGAGCTTGGCTTTTCACCGAGTAGCTGGTGGGTTCGCCGGATGGCAGCTTCCGGCGGGCATCTGACCGGGGGAAACGGGATGTCCCCTTGCTAGGCCTGACTGAGACCACACCACGGTGGGTTGGGGTGGCGCGAGGGCTTCCGTCCCAACCGGAGATGGGTTGCCACCGGTTTACCGAGGAGGAACTGGTTGAGCTCGAGCGACGCTTTCCCCGGGTGGTGACGCTGCCGACGGAGAGAGTGATGCTGGCAAGGAGTGATTGGGAGGGGAGAGCTGTGCACGCCAAGAGCTTGGGGCGGCGCGTTCCGGCAGAGGTAGTGGCTCGCGAACTCAGAGGACGGGCTAAACTTCTGCAACCGGTGGAGGTTCCTTCATAACAGAGTCTAATGTTGATATGAGAAAACCCAGGTGAACGACAGAGTAGTCTCAACTCTTATATATACATAACCAGCATGATCCAAAGTACAGGTTGGTCTGGGTCTGCTACATATTAACCCAATCCAAGTGGCACCCTGCTAATGCACTGAACGCATAGAAAATAAAAGAAAATTAAATCAAAGCATAGAGAATAGAGATTATTATTCACTTCTAATTCCTTGATCCACTGCCTATCGAACATTTGTCTCTTAAAAATCATCATTCAGCTTCTTCTGCAAATGAATACAGTTCACACGAGACACAATTTTGTGTATACGATCCCAAGAGGCGAAGAACCAAATTTTACTAGCATGCATAGAAAGATTTCTTATACTTCGATGAAAAAACTGGTGTAGAATACCTCAGAACAGCAGCTAACACCATGTCGAAGGTCGCTTAATATCATGTACTGCTAACTGCAAACAGGGATATAACCATCCCCAATTATCCTGCAAGACAAATAGTCTGAAATATTTACCTGGAATGGATCTTCGAAGCAGCTTTGTTTGAATGTCGAACACTTCTTGATACCATTTTCCTTCAAGTGCCGTCATCATAGTCTCCTCTTCAGACAAACCATTGATATTGTACATCGAGGATAGGAAATCAGTAAATTCTTTATGGTATAACTGGCTAAAAATTAGAGACACCATAAAGGAACAGAAAACTAGTTAAATACTCAATTTAAAATTCCTGAGTGATAATTTTAGCATCAGTTCTGTCCATCAAGCAGACAGAAATGAGAACTCATAACATCAAATTCTCAAAAATGGACAGGCAATGGACCACGTTAACGAACTGCAACAGAGCACATCCAAGCTTCATATAATTGATGATTTGTGTCAGGAAAAAAAAAGTCAAACAAAGATATCATGAACTGCTGTCACAAATTCATAGCAAACTACTTATTTATGATCATAGAAACAAGTGTCCAATTGTTGGAAGGAACACCTCAAAATTTAGGTTCCCTTTAATCTTGAAAGGCAGTTAGAATATACTCCAAAAAGATCAAATCCATCACATTTGTCGCGCTGTACTAGTGATTGACGACTCATTGGTTAAAAAAGACAGATTGAACAAATAACTAAATGTATCTATTTCAGTTGTATAAACTGGTCAAGTATATGACTTCAAGATTCAAAAACCTTGGCACTCTCTTGTTCCAGCAGGAGTATTTTTACGACCGCCATTCCAAAGATAATTCATGAGGCAAACACATGCTGGCTTGCTCTGTAGTAGAGTATTTTCTGTACATAGAACAGCATATATGCCTGTGAAGCTCTCACGATACTTTCACTGACGTGAGAGACCCATGCATCATCACATTTATACCAGTGATTATTGAGCCGCAGATAAGTTATGTAATGGCCGCCTTCTAGTTTACCACTGTGCGTCAGCACCGCAAATAATTCAAACTCTGAAGCCAGGTCAGTAGATGCATCTGAATCATCCCGTCAAAAGCAAATATGCGGTTGCCATATCTAGCCCTCAAGATGGAAGATGAGAGGTACGGGCCCATGTCAAGAGAAAACGGGAAGTGCAGATGGGCGGTCGACCTTTCTTGACATATTCCTAATTAAGGAGTGTTCAAATCTCTTAATGTGAAAGCAAGTGACCAATGGAATCTTTCTAATGGACATCTGTTTCAAGGATTCTTGCCTCGCTCGACAGTTTTCACAGAAGAATTTCTGATCAGCTCCTAATTTTTCTGGCCTCGTAAAGTGCTCCAAACATCCCATGAGGGTGGAAATTCCATAGGCTTGGCTTGTTAACATCGATTCTGTGTCACTCTCGCATGTTTGAAGTTTCGAGGTAGCTATCTGCACAGCATCCCGGCTAGAATCCAAGTCCAGGGAGATGTCCACACAGGGGTCATAAGTGGTAGATGTGAACCCACAGATAGTACAAGTGACATCAGATCTCAAGATACCAGAGAACACTTTATGAGCAATGCAACAGTCCCCATTGCCTACTGCACAAACATAGCATAGATTAGAAAGTCTGACCAAGGAATTTTAAACAGGGAACCTCAGTTACAATGTATTGATACAGGCATTTTCCATGCAATAATAAACAGGCAATTGAAAAACATTTATGGATGGTCAGAATGGTAGACTACAAATCTCTTCTAAGGAATTCCAGATTCATCTATCAAATGAAGTTGGCAACAGAGATAATAGTCAGGGTCTGAATGGGATATACTTACTACAACAATCATAGGCTAAAGTCCCACAACATCCATGAATCAGGAAAACTCAATAATACCAGGAGTTCTGCAAGATGTATCGATAATTTCTGAGTTACATGCAACTCCATATAACACATGGAAGGGTTGATCCGTATCACACGTTACTGTGCTGTGCAAAGTTCCTTTATAGCATGAATTGCTTCGGTGGAGTATTTTGTAGAAATTCTAATGGGCATGCAAATGAGAGCACAGGTGTTTTTGTAGATGTCCTGAATTGTCCTGAATTGCTGGTGATTCAACATTTATAACCAAATTTCCACCTCAAAAAGTTCGGAACAGTTTGATGAATTATTATACAGGCTTATACAACACTACTTCTAGTACATTCGTGTCCAAATTCGATCTTTTTACTTCTATTAGCTCTCTGGTCCTTCTTATCGCTATGCTACGCATTCATAGACATAATGAAAGGAAAGCATACAAAGGAACGGTCCCCAGTTTTTAGTTTCACTTACAAGTACGTAGAATACATAAAATAAAAAAATAAATAAAAAAACTTAGGTGAACATCAAGAAAAGGAAGACATGCATGCAAGTTAACATTGTAAGTCAGATAGATTTAAGGGACACAACCCTCTCCCCTTACTTTTATCGACATAACAGGTTGTCTAGAATCTTAAAATGTTACATATTTGCAAGTCTAGAGATATATTGCAGGCAATCTTTATCTGGTTTGGCTTTATAGTTTCTCCTCAGCCATTTTATTCCTGTCAAGGGCAAAGTCCTTCATCAGTCCCTCAATAGAAAATATTAAGTTGAAATTCAGTTTGTAGATTAACTTTTATTTTATAGTAGCCTCATAACCTTTCAAGATTGAGAGACTGTAGATTGCAATATCTTCATGGCCTAAGCATATTAACATTGCTAGGGCCAAGTGTGTGAGTACATGCGCGCGAGAGAGAGAGATAGAGAGAAGCAGCATGGGGCAAAAAATAACTGCTAACAGTCTATTCTAACTCGACTAAAACTAATTGCTGTGTTATAATGGATAATATTATAACCATGCAAACTGATTATTCCACAACTCTTAACATGACTAATCTTTTATGATGGAACTCAACATGCATGTGTATGGGTAATTAAAATAAAATCTCAGTAATTATCATAAACTTTAGATTCAACTACAATTAGTTCTTTAGACCTCCAAACATGATCAAAGTTCGAAGAACATGATACCAGCTTGCTTAGAACTGCACTTGCCACAATGGTTTTCTTACATGTCTAACATTAGGACCAGAAGCACAGAATAATTAACATGGAAGCCAGGCATTCAGATCAACATGGAAGCCAGGCACTTGCCACAATGGTTTTCTTGCATGTCAATGCTAGAGAGGCCACCAGTTTATGCTTTCCCAGATACAGTCATATAATGCCTTATGTGCAGATTATGTCCTGCATAGAAAAAGAAAAGCTACAAATTTATAATTAAGCTCTGCATCCTGCTTATACATTTTTTTTCTTATTTGTTGAGTTATTACCCTGATAATTGAGTTCTCAATACCGAGGGCACAGCTTAGACTATGAATGATATAAACTCACACATACCAAGCAAAATGACTAAGCTTATTAAACCAAGATTGTTAAGTGGATGGCTTGTCGACATGAGCATTGAGAACAGAGATTAAGATGTCGACTTGTCAAATGGTTAAGCATAAGCCAAAAGCTGCAGAAAATGCTGAGAGATGGACGAATAAATAAAGTTTTGAAGCATATTACCATGGCTCTGATGTTTGCATTGATCTTGCTCCTTTTCATGGATCCCATCAAGCATGGAAATGAAAAATTCATGTGCATCCTGCTGTTCATAACTAGCAAGATTTGATGCATGTTGCCACCAACTGTGAAAGACAAAGCAATCACCAAAAGTTGATACATTACCATGCTGACATCATAATTTGCTGATTGAAATGCCAAGTGGTGTTATAAGTGTCCATGTGTCCAAGTGTCCAGATACAGCAAAGGAGAACAAAAAACACACACAGAATTTGAAGTTTCTGGGTGACACTGCTTATTAGGGTAACATTGGTAATAAGGAGTGTTTGGTTCGTATTTTTATCATCTGACAGATATATACAACAGGTTCTGATACAAGACAAACAGCAAGTTGAGATAGTCCAATCCATCAGATATGCCAAACAAAATGTCTCAAATGTACTATTTAAGGTGTAGACTACTTGTATGAAGTTAGTCCAAATAAAAAAGTCATGCTATTATTCAGGATTTTTGACTTCCAAAAGAGGTGGTACTTTGGAGCTGTTCATGATGTGAACTGTGACATGCAAAGTGTAGAATCTCAAGGGTAGGGTGGGGGTCTACATAAATAAACATAATCAAAGTTTAGTAGCTAATTCTAGGAAGGAAAAGAATATATCAGAAAAAATGATGGAACTTTAGCAAAATCATCGATGCAGATATCCTGTGGCTGAAAAATATGAACAATCAAGCATCAATTATACGTTAGAAAATCTTCAATGAACAACTAGAAAAGCAGGAGCAGGTAATTTTCATATAATATTCCTTGAATTTGTGATCAAGCCACAAAACCAGCACCATTTCCATTAAACAGAAACTAATTTGCTCTCTCTCTCTCTCTCTCTCTCTCTATCTGCTATCGCTGTGTGACTGCGCGTGTTCTTTTGGTACAAACTCTCTCAACTGTAGCATTGCCAAAAGAAGACATCAGAAAATACGTAAAAAAACCTTCTTGTTCCCATACATACTTAGCCTTCTCTTAAAGGCCTTATCTCTATCTAATGGCGGGAATACCTAATCACAAATCCAGCAACAGTTGAACAAGATTAATCTCCTTCCCTCCAACATTTTTTTTTTGTTTTTAAAAAAATCATCTTGCGGTCTCAAAATTAAAAAAAAAAAAAAACAAGGAGAGAGATACCTATAAAGAAAATTGGCGGGGCTGAAAGGCTTCCTATCTTCGGAGAAAACGGCCGCGTACATTGTATCAAGATCACAGGCCAAGCACACATGCGACTCTCGGGCCGGATTCTTCCGCTCAACCACATTGCTCTTCTCTTTAATCCCACCCTTCTTCTTGCTCTTCTGCTGGCAAACGTAGCGGTTGTGCCGATCGCTCAAGAAGTAGTTCCTCAGCAGCGGCGTGTGGAGCAGCGCCTGGAGGACCGAGTTCATGAAGCAAGTGTTACCGAGATTATTGATTCCCCTCAGTCCCCTCGGCAGAGAGGAGGGCGAGGAGGCGGAGGAGGAGGGCGAGGAGGTGGTGGTGGTAGTGGAGTTGGCGGTGGTGGTGGTGGAGGAGGCGGAGGATGCGTTGCCTTCTTGGACGAGCAACGGGCTCGATCTCCGCCCAATCACCGCCCGCCCCTTCGGATCCGGCACCCACGGCCGGTACTCCACCCTCCTCCGCTTTGCGCACTTCTCCGGCGGCGGCGGGGGTGGCGGAATCCGGGAACACGATAAGGAGGTGAGGGCGATCACGACGGCGGCGTCGAAATCAGGGTCATAGACCTGATCGCGGCAGGCGGCGCAGAACAGCTCGGCGCGGTCGACGTCGAGGGCGATCTCGTGGCCGGGGCGGAGAGCGGCGTGGTCAGAGACGTGGGCGTGGCAGGAGACGGCAGCGCAGGAGAGGCAGGCGTAGAGGCGCAGGCCACGATGGGCGGCGGCGGGAGGGCAGGAGGCGCAGAAGGGGACCTCGCCAGGGTCGCGGCGGACCTCAGCGCGGCTGGGAGGGCGGGGGCGGAGGCAGCGGTGGAGGGAGCGGAAGGGGGTCCCGCCGCCGCCTGAGCGGTAGGCCGCGAGGTGGGGGCACGGTGGCGGAAGGCGGATGGCGCGAGCGGCGGACGAGGAGGACATGGGAGGCGGATCTGGCCCTCGGATCGGTGGGGCGAGAGGGAGATAAGACTCATCGGTCGGCTCGGGCCGGACCGGACTCGGAATCGGAACTCAGTGAGTCACGTGACGCGGGTACTATAAAAAAGAAAGATACTATAATTCAACAGAAAACGCATATGTAGAGAACAAATAAGAATTTTTTTTCGCAAAAAACATAGACTACCATGGAAGAGATTAATGGAAGACAGGTTATGTTTAATCAAAAAAAAAAAAGAATTGGAGAAAATAAAATTGTTTTAATAATTTTGTAATTCGGAGCGAGTGAGAGCGAGGGAGGGGGTTGAGGGTGAGTCGACTCGGTGAATAGGAGCACCGGGAGGGCGGGTTGTCGTCGCTGGACTCAGAGGCGGGGGTTTCCCTTTATGCTCTGCTGGGTTTAGAGGCCTTGAGAGAACGAGTACAACGAAGGCTCGTGCCACCGCCAGGGGAGGATTGGCCGTTTGACGCCGAACAGCGGGGAGACGTTGAAGATTGCCGTCACTTCGTCGCACGTGTGAACCATTTTGGCTGCGGACGAATCCAAGTAGACCTGCAACCTAAGGTGAGCTCCGCATTCCGCGGAGTATTTGTAGACATCTATAGCAGAGCTCCTGCCCTTATTGTACTCTTTACTTTCTATTAACTTGGCAGGATGTACTTATATTAGAGCTATATGAATTGTCGTTTTCGCCCAAAAAAAATAAAATAACTGGGGAGTATGGGTCCCTATGAGGATCCGTGCGGGCGTGTGTTTAGTCCCACATCGGTTATTTGCTGGATAGATCTTGGGTACTTATACAGAATCAAAGAACCCAAATAATATCTTTCGACTAGCCATTTTGGGTGAGGTCCTGGGTTGTTACAAATGGTATTAGAGCGAACCCGGCCTATAACCTATGGGGAGTATATGAGGACCCGTGCGGGTGTGTGTTTAGTCCCACATCGGTTATTTGCTGGGTAGATCTTGAATACTTATACAAGATCAAAGAACTTAAATAATATCTTCCGGCTAGCCATTTTGAACGAGGTCCTGCGTTGTTACATGTCCATATCACCTACGGAAGGACCATGATGCTACAAGGAAAGTCAAACTTCTGTGTGTACGTGTTTTGGGACAAAAGATTTAGCTTGCTCAAATGTGAATCTTGAGCGAGTAGAGTCCCATTAATAGCAAGACCAGCTTCATGCGCGGGATTCCTGCTTACTAAAATCTACTCAAAATCCAAGTTCAGGTGTTACAAGGCAAAGTTTAAGTGCCTGCTAATCTAGCAAGAGTCTGATGAAAAATATATGACTAAGATTTCTAGCAAGAGTCTGATGAAAATTATATGTCTAACATTTTGGGTTGGTCGGTTGGCCGCTTTTTTCTTTGCTAGGGAAAAGGAGTAACGTACATCTCTGGCAGGTTCATACAAGTATGTAGACGTGCCACTAATGTCAAAAATCAGAAAAAAAGAGGGAGTAGAGGATTGGTAGCATGATTTTTATTGCCTTAGGCTTCCCATTTGATATAACAGATAAATACATTTCTAATGCTGGATACTGGGACTTTCTACTTTAACAAAATTTTAGTTTAGGATGAGATTGGAGCTAATTATGAGCCGGATTTAGGTAAAATAAATTAAATTTTAAATATGTTCGATCCGAAAGTCTAAT
The DNA here is from genome assembly GCF_009389715.1 of Phoenix dactylifera. Classification (NCBI taxonomy): domain Eukaryota; kingdom Viridiplantae; phylum Streptophyta; class Magnoliopsida; order Arecales; family Arecaceae; genus Phoenix; species Phoenix dactylifera. Next base: position 7,740,957 of record NC_052398.1, on the reverse strand, counting down.
TTTAAAAAAATAAAATTTAGACATGAAATTCGGCCAGTGATCATTCTAGATGCAATGAATCTACGATAGGCTTATCTAGCATGACCCTTCATCATGGTAGATCAAGAGAACGGTTGACCAATTCTGGGTCAAGTCTCATGTAGTCGAGGCATCATCTAATTGTTTTAGCTATAATTTTTGATCTACAGTTTCTTCTTATTTTTTTTTTTTTTTTTTGCTAAAGTAGGTATCTCATACATACAAGTACGGATATATCTAATAAAATTAAAAAATAACAGATCGCAAGTGCCCTAGGCAACTCTCCTTTCCGACCCTCAAAGTGGCTGACCACATAAGCAACCATCTAGTCCACAATCCTATTAGCCTCTCAAAATATATGGTTAATTTGAAAGGCTATTTCATTTCTCATCATTGTCCAAATGCCTCGAATCAAAGGTAACCCATCCACCACCGCTCGGAGATGTGCAGCCCTGGAAGCACAAACCGAGGACTAAATAATTTTTTATGTATATCTCCCACGTGCCTCGCACGTGAAGAGTATTGGCCGATCTCGTATCAGAAGCGCCCCGAAAAAGCCGAAACGGCTCTCCCCGGGAAAGCCGGCTTCCACCGTGAATGATGAGGAGATCCGCGGAGATCATCGCATTTCTTCTTCTTTTCTCCTGCGTTCTTCCGTCCGCCCTCGCTGGTCCCTCCGGGTACCCTCTTTTTCTTCCCCTCCCCCTCTTCTTCGTTCCCTTAAACCCTAATTTAGCCCTCTTTTCCCCCTTCTTTAACTTTTTATGTATTTTTTTGTTTTTCCTTATAATTTGGCAGCCCTGGCGATGGGTACACCATTGCAGGTCATGTGAAGTTGGAAGGTGAGATTCCGCTTTTTTTCATATTTTTTCCTTATTAACTGCGTTCTGTCACGGCTTGATGAGGTCGAGCCCTAAGCGGCACAGATTGTTCCATAATATTACACCAAGATGGAGCTAAAAGTCTTACAAGGTTTTAATTTGATGTGAAAATTGATTTGGTGATCGACAATGTCGGAAAATTCTTGCTTCTGAAGCTTGCTGCTTGCTTGAGTTTGGATGCCGGGTAATGTTTATCGCAGTACCAAATTCCATCTCTTGGAATATTGTCGATTATTCAACATAAAGCTGGGGGAAAAAGTTTGAATCTTGCCTGGAGTTTATGGAGGAAACTAGGATTAGGACATCATTCACCAAGTCTTTTCTTTGATGGGTCTTGCGATAGCTTGCCATATTTGATTCATCGTGGACACGTTCACTTGTAGATCTGTATGTCTGAAGGTAGTTTGTAAGCTGCTTTGGGGCGCCTTTGCTTTATCAATGGTATCATTGGCCACTTGTAAGCGTTGATGGGTCATGGTCTTCTTCAGTACAACTACAATCTCTTGCTTGGTCTTAAAAGAAAAAGAAAAAAAAAATCGAAAACTTAGTAAACTCATAAGTTATTATGGACTGAGATCTTTCTTTTCTTTTTCCTTTAAAAAAAGAGTTTGACTTAGATTCATAACGGTTTATGTTCAAGAATTGTGTTTCTTTATGACCGTTTGTCAAGAAATTCATTTATATTGACTATTTCTCATATTCTCATAACAGTTTTCCCATTTTGTGGTAGGGATGTAATTTATTACCTGGAATATTCCATGTTATCGACTCGTACAGTAGTCTGAAAGTTTTTCAAGATAGTTTTTCACATTGGCGTACCAGATTGTGCGACTGAGTTTCATGCAAATTATCTTGTGCTTTTAGACTCTGTACTTTTAACTATAAGATTCTTGCATCACATCCATTTCATTCTTGGGTTTGAATAAATCTCTCAGTTTATCCTAGAATTTTTCTGCTTGCTTGTTCCAACATTTTGAAGACCTTGCTTTCTTGATGTTTCTTGATGCTTTGTGGAGCTATGAAGAGACAAATGGCTGCACTGTTGGCGAAATGGTGGCCAAGAAAACTATATTACAGAAATGGAAATTTTAACTAATTAATTTCATACGAAATTGAAAACCATGATGATTTATAGAGATGTGTTGGAACTACCATATATTTGCCACATATGCCTCTGAGTTATTATGGAAATCTTTTACAGGTAAGTGTGTTTGGTCAGTATGTGGGTATAAAGAGGGTCAATACACAAAAGATCGGATTTGCATAAGTTAGAATGATAAGGTGGACGAAACGGTAAGGATAGGGAGAGCTTAGGTGTAAGCTATTATCCAAAAGGTAGTTTAGTAGTTGCACCTCAACGGAGATGGAGATTAGACTAAGATGATTACAAGTACTTGTGGTGACTGTGAGCGATGGTGAGGATCTTTCTGAGCGGTGCAAGAAGAGGAGTCTGCTGGTAGGAATTAAGTGATCAGAGTACATGATTGTACAGTGTGAAGTATCTAATAAGAAAATTTACTATTGCAGCAGATCAATGTTGGATTAAGGAGAAAGCAATAAGAAGGCTGAGGTAAGGTATTCTGATGCAGCGTAAGATTGCTTAATTAACTTGGAGTTGTTATGAGCGACAAAGCAAATAGATCATAGACAGAGGAATTAGGCAGCTGCTTGGAGTCAGTTATTCGTTGAAACCTTCTCAATTTAGAGATGCCTCAATGATAATTGTGACCCTGCGAAATTGTAAATTCACAAAATTAGAAAGAATTGAACGTGAAATACTAAATCGATCTATACTTTTGATTGTCTTTCACATTTTCCATTCTTAATTTTTTTCGATAATTTTATGTAGATCGTTTACCTAAGATTATGAAGTCAGCAAGTAACTAAAACCTTTTCATGTAGCTAGGGCTTCAGGGAGGTTCGATCCATGTTCCCAATTTAGGATTGCAGCCTTTTGTTTACAATAATATTCTTGATGGTAGTATTAATGGTTTACAAGGGGCGATACATGCAAAGCCAGGATGATAAAGTCAACATAACATGCAAAACTAGGATGATAAAGTGAACATACCTTAGGTATATAAGAATACTCTATAGGGATGATGGGGTTACTCTCAATAACTCATCACTAGTTCATTTTATGGATATCAATGAGGTTTCTTAGCTGGGATTCCATGCACATATCGAAAGATCAGGTCATAATTTACTATAATTCTTAATCTGTCTAGTTATGACCTAATACTTTTTAAGCACCATAAACAGATAACGTAGACTTATGTCAAAACCTCTTTCTTGTGTCTTGTTGAAACTGGATAAAAATTTCCTGTGTTGTTCAATGGGACATGTCTTGTGGTTTGATTACTGAATTTGGCTGTTGACGTTATTCTATGTAACTACCCTACTCTGAACAATCACCAATATAAGTTGAGTTAGCTTGGTCAGTATATCATATGGATGTTTTATAGAAATTTGTCTTCTCTCATGTCATTTGAAATGGCCAATATTGGCTATTTTTGTTTATTAGCTCCTAAAACAAATTAGCTCTTGTTAATTGATTTGTATTTTTTGGATACTCTGAATGTTAATTTTTATGGTAAAATTTTTCCCTGGAAGTTATTTCTGTGTTTCTTATTACTAGCCATTTTTGACAGGTGCGACATCCAAAGGTTTTACTCCTATGGAAAAGTCAAATTCAAAAGTGATACTTAATGGTGGTCAGAGGGTCACTTTTCTCAGGGCAGATGGTTATTTTTCATTGTATCCTATGTTCACTATCTTTTAATGCTTTTAGTTTGCAAATATAGACTCCATAAAGTTTTTGCTTCATTTGTAGAATTTTGATATTTATATGTCTGCATATTGCATGAAGTTGAAAGCTTTCATAATAATGTATGCATTGCTTGCTTGTGATTTCTTGCAACATAAATGTTCAATAGAAGCTAGCCCGAAGTAATAGGTTCAATTCATGACCATGTCTTATTCAGAAATGATGTAGAAGAAATTTGTGATAAAAGATAATAGAATGAAAGGCTTTTTTTTTTTTTTATTAAAGCAAGTGAACTTGGGTAAAGAATAAGATGCCAACATGAAAATAAAATGAAACTAGAGGACCTTGTCTTATATCAAATCATTGTTTTCATTATTGTATATAGTTCACATAAATGTGCACCGAAGTGAGTATGTTATCACATATAGGGTTTCATATGTACAAAATCCTGTTCATTTTAGTATTGGTAGATTTTTTTTTGTGTTAGCTTGCTTGAAATTTCAGCATACTGAATATAATTTTTTTTCCCTTTTCAAGTTACATGTCGAAGTACTATATCAAAATAGGTTCTAAAATAAGTTCTAAAATAAGTGCAGAAGTTTATACATATATGTATATATATGTACATATATATATATATATATGCATATTATATATATGTATCTTTTATTCTCTGTATGTTTACTTAATTACTTTTGATTATTGACTTAGTGTTATCTACTTATATGAGCCTTATTTAGTTTTTATATATCTAGAATGCCTGCATATGCACTCACATACTGCATACAGTGTATGTCATACTCTCAGCAGGTCACAATTACAGCCACTTTTGAAAACTTTTGCTAGCACAAAAGCCAGCATTTAAATAGCAGAATATAATTTTAAACCAGAAAACTTATGCTCTTGCAAAATGCTGATGGTCAAGGACCTTTTTTTATTACTATTTTTTCTGGGAAAGTTACAATGTTTGAATGTTAAAAGAGACTGAACAGGTAAGCAAGTATGTAATTGCTTGCATTACTCTAATAAAAGAGCAATATCACAAATAATATCATTTGCAATATGCTTTCCATTATGATGTTTAAAGAAAATTTTAGGCTTGGTCTGGAAGAATATTTATAAGGAATATTTATAAGAATGCATCTACCATTTGTTTGGAATGGTCTTTCTCTGGTCTTGCCAGGGCTTTGTAATTCTTTGACCTATTTACTTGAGCCACAATGTGCCAGCTGGGACTCATCTTATTGAAGTGTCTGCAATGGGTTATTTCTTTTCTCCGGTAATTTCTCTTTTTATCGCCGAGTCTGAATTGATGAAAACCATGGCCTGATTTCCCATTTCGATTTTGTCAGGTACGGATTGATATTAGTTCCAGAAATCCTGGTAAGATCCAGGCTGCACTGACAGAGAATAGGAGGGTTCTGCATGAGCTAGTTTTAGAGCCTTTAAGAGAAGAGCAGTATTATGAGGTAGAAAGACTATTGAAAGCTATGCTACTTTCATCTCTTATTATTTTCTTCTAATTCCTTGCTGTTGTTATCGTTTTTGTCGTCATCTTGCAGATAAGAGAACCTTTTTCCCTAATGTCTCTATTGAAAAGTCCCATGGGTTTGATGGTGGGTTTTATGGTGTTAGTGGTGTTCCTCATGCCGAAGTTGATGGAGAATATGGGTAATATTCTACTAGTATAATCGGCTGCATTCTAATTTCCTGAATAATCCACACATGATGCATTGCCTGTGACCCATGATCAGATTCCATTTCTATTTGCTGTTCAACAGTGTGCGACTTTTCTTGTGTTGTTAACAGATCCAGAAGAAATGAGAAGAGCCCAAGAGGAGATGAGGGCGCAAGGGGTACCTTCTCTCTCCAACTTGTTGCCTGGAAGGAGCAGCTAAATTGCAGGATTTTGTGGGACTCGAACAAGGCTGTGCCAGTGATTAGCTACCTGAATGCTTAGGAAGAAATGGTGAGGCCTTGGAACATTTTCTTTTAATCAAAATGGAAGTTTTAATGCTGTTGTTCTTGCGTGTAATCACAATTAATGCCAGTGGCTCGCCATTTGTTTTATGAAGTTGATAGGAATGATACACTGATAACTGATTGATCATGACAAAACATAGATTAGAAACTATGCAAAACTTGAGGATTTTTTGCACAAAGTGATTCTGAAAGTGAGAGTGATTGCTTTACCAAATATTGTTGTTATTAGATAAGTGCTGTGCATTGTTTTGATTCAAATCAGTCAGGTATTACATTGGACAATGAATATCTCATATCGATGATCCGTGCTATTAGATATGATCTACTATATCGAAATTACTTGCATACTAAAAATCATATGATTTGGAGATTCTTAGTCCATGCATCAAACCAGGGTATGCCGGGCAGAGACCGGTACCGGATCAGTGTGGGATCCGGTACCGAGAGCTTTTCATTGAAAAACCGACCGATACGACTATCGTATAGGTACGGAAACGGTATGTACTGGTTGGGCCGGCACCGGTACGCCGGCCGGCACTGGCACGGTGGATCTTGCATCAAACGATCAAAAAATTGAACTGTCTAAATAAAATAAAATTATATATATATATAATGTTTTTTTTAATTACATAATTTTTTGTAAGCAATTTATCGGTAGTAGATCATATCCAACGGTTTGGATTATCGATGTGAGATTCTCATTGTTAAATTGAGATCCGACTGGATCTGAGTAGAGATCTATTTGGGTGCAACCAAGAATAAGAACATCATATGTGGCCATAAAATGAGTAAAATGGAACTTGAAGATTAGACAAGAACGAAGCAAAGGACAACAAGAAGGAAGAGATCGCGGAGATCTTGCACTTTGAGAATCAAAATCACACAGCCTGAACTTCGGGAACCAATGGGACCCCATAAAAAAAAATCAATGCTAACTGTACGCTACCACACTTGCTGGATGTTAAAGGAATACATCCAATTCGCTGAAGGTGCAATTAAATTGGTTATTTTATATGGGGTACGACAATGATGAAGTGAGAGAATAGGAGATACCGGCCATCGGCCCACGCTGCTGGACCAGGAGCTGGTGTATGTCCTTCACGATATCAAACACCGCACCAGGTTGTGCCAGTTTGAGTGCATTCCTTGAGAATTTCTTCAGCTCGTCTCTGTCAGGGCCAAACCACCGAGCAACAAGGCTGGCTGTTTCCTTGGGGCTTTTGGAGAATAGTCCAGCTCCATTATCTACTACATATGGGATATTTCCAACCTCCTGCAAGACCAGAATGAGACCCAAGGCTAGAGTCATCTTTCCAAGGAGTAAATGCAGATGGTCTTGTACTTTGGTTTTTATGAAGTTTGAGATACAGATATGCATGCATACACTTGTGTACAGATTCATGCATCATGATACATCATCGATAACTTCATTTTCTTTCTTTTTTTCTTTTTTTTTGGATGGAAATAGCTTCATTCTGTAAATACCAGTCTTGTTACAATTCTCCATGCACTTAGAACATGGCAGCTAGCTAAACACCAATCTTGTTGATTTAGATAAAGAAGGAAACTACCATGAGCTGGAGAAAGACCTCAGAAATTAGAAGAAACACAAGCCAGCAGATTCAGACTCCAACAAGTAGTTTGAATAAGAGGCCTATCTATGGCATATAGCCCTTTTAATGGAGAACATGTCAATAGGGACTTAATGAGGTTGGAATGAAACAGAGATGGCAGGACAGTAGGAAGTAAACACTGACCTGTCCAGGTATGAAGTCATTGAGGATAATAGGAAGTCCCCTGATCAATGCCTCAGCAATTGTACCAGGCCCTGCCTACAAACACAAGAGCACATTGAAGCCATCTGAAAAAAAAACTCCTTAGCAGACTGATCTGGACATCAAGGAAACCATGGTACCTTTGTTATGATACAATCACAAGCACCCATCCATTTCTCCATCTGGGTCTCAAATCCTCTAATCTGACAACAGAGGCAATATTGAACAGCTCTCAACAAACAAAAGCTTAAAATGTACTAACAATGCAGGCTTGTTAATTATTATCTCAGACCAGCTACACCACCTTCACAGGGACCCTCCACTTAATTGACTGCAATGTGGAACTCAGTATCTGGTTGCGGCCACATACGGCAACAATCTGCCCTATAGGTTTGCCGAGCTCTTCATCAAACAGGGCTTCTCCTAAAGCCATTGCAGTCTTCTTGACTGGACCCATTCCCTCACCACCTCCCATCAGTAGAACTGCAGGCAAATGAGGGTCCATCTCCAGTTCTTCTCTCAAATCATCCTGTAATAAATTAGGATTCAAATTCTTTTCAGCAGAGTGAAAACTGAAAGAGGTGCAATATCAGCACTCTACGCTTTGGCCATGGCACAAACCTTGTTTAAAACTGCACGACAGAAGGATGGTCGAATCGGCAAACCAAAGACACGGATCTGAGAAGGCTTTAGGCCTTCTAACAAAGCCCTGTTCGACACCTCCTCCGAAGGGCAATAGCATCTGTTCACACCAGCATGGAACCTGAAATGCATTGCAGTATTTTTATTGCTTGGAGATCATAAGAAGGGAGCTTATGTTTTTGAGACTGTCGAAGGAAAACACAGCGGACCACCGAGGTGGTAGCACGGTTGGAACAGAGCTAAGATTCCACCGGAGTGGTTCGGGTTCGAAATGCACAGACGTCGATTAAATGCGGAGATCGGTTGCCCCCCTCCTGATTTGTCTGATGGAGTCGCCATCTGGTCCGCTGGTACTTAGGTAGTGCTGATGTGACGTACTCATACGTGGGGCAATCCACGGGTGGAGAGGGTATGAGTAAAACTTGTTTACCCACATCGAACATTCTCCAGCGGAAAGGAGGCTCAGTGGGAGTTGCTACGCGGGTGAGGTCTTCCTCCCCCCCCCCCCCCCCCCCCCCCCCCCCCCCCCCTCTTTCCTTTTTTTTTTTTTTTTTTTTAGCAACAAAAAAAAAAAAAAAGGAAAACACAGCGGCGATCATATTTTCAGATGAGAAGTCGAACATACCACGTCGGGTGGCAGGTGTTGAGGTCCGTGATGACAGTGACAAAAACGACTCTCTTTTGAAGGCTCTGCCATTTGAGAACCCATAGAGGTATGTGCTGCATGAGGGGATGCACGCTTATGATAATGTCTGGCTTGTACTTCATCAGACCAGCCTCCACCTTCCTTCACTCACAAAAATCAAACAACTTAGAACCAGAAATGATCCACACCCCACCCTTTTGCTGCCATCTCCATTAAAGTCCAATAGAGAATAAGAACACGAGCGGTATAGAGTTTTCCTTCTCTTATCCAATGGAGCATCACTTGTGGAATATTATATGGAAAATCCCGAAAGTTTCGAGACTTCGGTGTCAACTGGTAGCGGCACTGAGCAGAGAACTACTACACTATGAACAGAAGAAGAACAAGAAAGAGAGGCCATACCTAGCATAGAAGGCAGCAAGGGCGGCGAGATAGGAGCAATGAACCCAACGAGGATAGGTGCTATGGAAAGCGACCTTCCAGAGGGAGACATGCTTCGTCATGAACTTGTAGGCCCTCTCCATGTCGTTCAGCGGCCAACCCGCATGCTCTTTGCCCAAGTCCTTCACAAAGACCTGTGAATCCAAGCAAGAAAAATGGTAAACCAAGCACGTGAAACCCAAAAGATACATGAAAAGGTGGATTAAGAAACATCCTAACTTTTTCTCATGCATGATAGGGAGGCAATATGCCATCCGATATCGTCTAGAATTCCTTCAAGAAATCAAGCATATATATATCGAGGGGAAAAAAAAAAGAAGCGAGCAAAAAAAGCCAACCACCATCAAGGAATCGGGCTATAGATACAGGTTGCAAAAAAGAGAAATGGCATCTTTACGGACTTCGAAAGAGATTTTGAAGATGTAGAGGGCAATACGTACGAACCCTGTATTCGTCTCCGAATTCAAGGCGGAAGGCGTCGCGGATGGCCTCTGCGGAGGCGCGGTGGCCGCCACCGGTGTCGCTCATGAGGACGAGCACGTTCTTGGGGCGGTCCGCCCCGAGCTGGACCAGCTCCATCGTGCACTCGTCCTCCGCCCCCCACGCGGCCGCTCCGTCCTCGTCCCCTCCACTGCCACCGGCGGCGCCTACATAGAACGAGCACCGCCGCGGCTGCTGCTTCCCGCCTCCGCCGCCTCCCTTGTAGGCGAACACGCTGTGGTGCACCGCCTCCCGTATCGACCTCCTCGGCGCCACCACCGACCTCACCATTGCTCTTAAGAAGAAAAGAAGACGAGAGAGAACCAAACTTGGGAGTATGGTTTGGAAGGAAACAGAGGGAAGCGAGGCCCAATTACGAGCCAGCCGAGGTCCGGATTCAGTTTCCATAAAGCATATTTGGAAAGTTTGCTCCAGTACTAATTGCAAGAGAATATTTGGAATTGGTACACAAATCGTACACCTGGACTGTAAGAGTCATGCATAAATGGTAAAGACTATCTTGTCCATCGCTCACGCGAATTGGAGGGTTTGAGTTTGTTTTTGAGTTGTGGAGTTAATTTTCTCCTGGGGATGGATTCGGTGTTAGATTCGGGAATTATGCCGTTTTATTCCTCTTTCAATATTTTATTTCCGTTTATTTCTTAAGTGGTGGGGGAGAACACGAATCATTAGCCGTTTGATTCGCATCCCGCCGCGGAATCTTCTCCCTAAAAAGATTCGCTACCGCAGCCGGGGAGGAAGCGAACGGGTTCCGGTGTCCCTCAAGCAACTCCGTGTGACTCGGCGCGTTTAGCAAACGGGACACGGCTAGCCAACGGATAAGATCGACGGGAAAGGTACTCCCGAGATCGAAACTTTTTTTTGAGAGCTACGGAAGGAGGGAGAGATCCACTGCACGGCCGCAAACAGAAAACGACAAGCAACGCCTAGAGGTGGCAGTGGGGCCGCATGGAAGGTCCACGTGTCAGCTGATGGTTTGCCGATGAGTGTGTGTGGACTTTTGGATGCGGAGGTCAGATCCAGTTGGACTAAGAGCAGTGGGAGCTTTTCTTTTTTATCCCCTGGGATTACGAAGCAATCAGGGCCGTTGGCTTTATATGAGGATCTTGATGGGTCCAGATTGGGGCCAGCGATCGCAGGGGTAGTGTAAGAAAAAGGATCGGATATACTGAATTTATCAAATAATAGTTTTAAGAGGCAAGGCAAGGAGAGGCAGGGAAAGAATTATCTTTGATTTTATTGCTAATATATACAAAAAATATCTTCCCATTGATAACTTCATAAACGGTCCTAAAATATGAAAACATTGAAAAGTGTCAGGGTTGCCTTAAAAAAATTGTGTGCATTAGGACACAAGCTGGGTTGACCTAAACCTGGATCCGTCCACCTAAGCATAGGGTTAAGTTTAAGTTTTCATAAATTTGGATTGGGGTTGGACTTAAGAAGACACTAACTTGACTTCAAATAGGTTTGAGTTAGAACTAATTTTAAATCCAACCCAAGCCCAGCCCTAACCCAACCTAGACGGATTTAACCCGACCTAATATAATATAAATAAATGAATAATTTATATTTTGTATTTCATATGGATTATTTATATGTTTATAGTTATATCTTCAATTTTGTTAAATTATATATAAGTGCACTATTGAAGTTTATGAATGATTTGGATCTCAATTCAACCAGATTTCTCACGATTAACATGGCGCAATCCAACTAACCTGACCCTGGCCTAGTAAACCCGATAATGTGATAAGTCTTGCATGTTTCACCAATTTATGTGCTATTTCATTATATGATTAAATATGCATTTCATGGAAGCTTTTTTAAAAGATTTCGCCTTCTTAAAACTCAAGTTTGAAGCTGCGCTACTGAGATATTGTACGTTGACAACAACAAATGGGTCTCCTTGCAAATTAACATTAGGAAGACCCAAATTAATGCAAAAGCACAACCTTTCTCTAACTGCAAATTCTTTAATCATAGTGCTAATACGCGTGAAACATTTTCTTCTATAACAAATCTGCAACTAACTCATGGTTTTAGAATTGCTTATTTTAAGTATATAACAAATATATCCTAAGACCACTAGTTTTTATTATAACTCAAAAACATAAGAAAAAAATCTCTAATTTCCTATTGATATTTTACAATAGTCACTATTAGTCATTATGGTGGAAGCTAATATCAAATTATATTACATTCTATGATAATACTTTCAAAAATCTCTTATTACAACGACCGTTACAACATAACGACGGTCATTATCTTAAAAATCTCTTTGCCCACATCTTCCACTCCATGTTTACCCTGGCAAGCATGATTGTGGTCGAATCTAACCACAAGAAGTCGAGCAATCCCAATTGGCTCATGGCTCTCTATGATGGACCCTTGAAAGGAGGATGAATTGGAGGGATGTGAAGGTAATCACGGAGTGGAAGATGTAAGCCATCTCATATCTTGGAAAGAATAAGCGAGCCTACCAAGCCAATGAAAAATATATCAATTATTGTGCATGGCACCAGATCTCAAATTTGCTAGTCTCTCATATCTATATCTATGCCTTCTTTGCTGCCCCACCATTAATAATTACAAGAAAAGAAATGATGCTGCAGAGCAGTCCAAATCACACAACATTACTGTGTGATTCACAGCTTCTGAAGCCATGAACCCAATCATTACAAAGCACAAACAATGGGACCATTTCCTGCAACTGGGGTGTGATCTCCATCTGAACTTGTAACCAGGCAGCAGTTACTTTTGCCGGTGGGTCACACACTTCAAGTGCAACATTAACTAGATGTGCTTTCTCGTTTACCTCATTTGACACTCGTGACATTAGTTGTTGGCCATCCAAGACTCATTTGATTTGCAAAAAAATAAAAAAAAATGAAGAAAGACTATTTTTTTTAAAAAAATATTTTTATAAAATTAGAAAAAAAAAATCATAAGAGACATGAAAAAACTATTTTCTCATTAATTAGAAATTAGAATTTTTTTTCAAAATTATCTTTAACCCTCAACTTTTTCTTTATTAAATGTATAATATATATGCCATACTACTTTTTTATTAATGTAGATGCTCAACCAAATATAAGCTACTCTAAAATGTACCATTTTCTCATGGTCAATCAAACATACTAAAACTATTTTTTCAGGTATCATATTCTTAGAAATTAACTTTTAAAAAAAAATGTTTGGACGAGGATTGCTAACCAAATGAGTCCTTGAAGACTAATTTTACAAATCTAAAAACATCTAGGGAAATTTTAGCATAGAGCTTCTTGATGGATTCTATGATACTTTCCCTTCCTTGAGGGGAATTCTACTTTTCATCTTCTCACCTTTTTTTTTTTTTGAGGAATATCTTTTCACGGTTCTTTCATGCTTCATACAAAATAAATATAAAAAGATAAAGGAATCTCAAAAAGATGTGCATTGGTGGCCGTTTAGCAAGAAGAGTAGCCTTTTGCAAACATTTATAGATTGCACAAGGGGTTATTTGGAAAGCAAAAAAAAGGAGGATGTTATAAATTTCAATAATCTAGGAGCTATATGGGAAAACACTAATCACCTTTTTTTTCCTTTTGTTTTTGCAGAGAGAGGATGCAGTTTGGTTTTTGCTCCTCCTCCATGGACAAGAAAGGGAGGGATCATTAACTTTTAACATTCATAATAAACATAGTCACGCATGTGCTTAATTTACTATGATTAATATAAACACCCTCGAGATATTCTTATTAAAGCATTCATTCACATCTAAGGGATCCCTTGCTCCCCACAATTCCCACCAATCCTGCTATCCCATGCTGAGCTGTGGAGAGATACACCTTGGAATACCTTTGGAATGTAGCAAAAGTGAGCTACTTGATGTTAAAAAAAAAAAAAAAACATTTGTTAGGCCTTTTAAGTAGCATACCCATCCAAATCAACCTAATATTATTTGCAGGGCAATCACATGAAAGCACTTTGTAAACTAACTCACACCAGCATATGTTAAAAACTTTCCATCCCCCTGGAAGAAAAAAAAAATCAGTCTATGTTGCAGAACTTATTTTAGTGTTTGCTTTCCTCTTTGTGAAGCTCATGAAATGCCCTCCTTGTGCTTTGGGCTGTTTGGGGATTTTGGAGATGAAGCCAAGCTGGATCAATTGTTTGGCTCATCAATGAAGTTATTATCAAGCCAAAAATAAATCATTTATATAAACTTTTGAGTAAATTACAAAATTAGGGGTAAATTATACTTACATGTAATGGTTTGAAAAACTCACGCTTAACCCCAAGATTTATTTTTATCCAATACTGTAACTCATAAATTAACAGAATATTAGTCAAATCATTAATCTTAAATAGAACCTAATTACCACGTTAAATTTTTTTTGAAATGACCAAAATAATCTTAGGTGACATGCTAAGCACCCAAAGATATAAAAAAATGTATGCATCCTCCCCCTCACCCTATAAATTGTTTCATTAATATTGTTAATTTAACTGGATGTAAGTGTAGATTTTATAAATTATTGGATGTAAGTATAATAAATATAAACCTGAAGAAAATTTTTAAATTTTATTTTCAACTTTTTTTCTCTAAAAGTAAAAATAAGTGGATCTCTCTCCTAAGATTTTACCCTTTTTTTTTTAATGAAAAGATGGTGATATTGTTTCATTAGTAGCCTAACACTTTGATGTGTCAACGGAAACAAAAAAAAATCTAATATCTTGCTTTTTCTCATGTGCAATGCACGTGACTCTTGCAGCGATGTCACCTCACCATCAAGGAAAAAAATGGAAACCCTCGGTCCTGAGTAGATGTTAAAGGGTCGGCTAGGGTGGGTCGAATCAGATCATATAAAGTTATAAAAATTATTTTTTTAACATACAAATCAATATTTATTTTGTAGAAAAGGGTGAATATATATATATATATATATATCAGATTTTAGCATTATCTTCGAATCCATTGCGGGTCAAACTTATCTCGTTTGGATCGGGTCAGATCAGATATTTGATGGAGCGGAGTAAATTGCTGCCCCTAAAACTTGTTCTATTGGCTTCTCAAACATGCATAAAAAACTAAGATCAAAGCATGTAAAGAATGCATCAAAATAAAATTCAATAGTAAACTTTGATGCTTAATTATTATTATACTTTACTAAGGTGATGTTGTCGCCACCCTAGGTTGCACATTGTGTTGTTGCTACCTATGCCACCGACGCTCAACATCAATTTACGAAGGTCATCGGTTGAAATGGTGTCCAAATTTTTGCCTTTGCCTTCATGATATGCTTGAAATAAAACTGAAAGAAAGTTTTGTACAAATTGAGGCTAGAAACAATCTTCAACATTTGCATCCTCGAACTCAATTATACTATAAATACAAGCTAAATTATGAAATAAAAGGAATCCTTCGTGGTTGATTGCGCACTAGGATGAACAAAGAAAGGCCACAAGAACATACTTTTGTCCAATATGTGATTATAATGGACATCAACTTGAGCAACATTGTAGTGTAAATTGTTTCTAGTTGCTCACCACTTTGCCCTTCCTCACCACCTTTTTATTCATAGATATACTCATATTACCAAAGATATAAGAGGTACATCTATATGGATTAAGAGAGGTTCGATAGAATGTCCCAACCTAGGATGGTGACTACGAAGTAGATGAAGATTAAAATTATTAGAGCATGTTATTCGTTTTGATATATGTCAAATTGAAAGTTGGTTACATAATGATCCCCACCCAATGACCATCGTCGTGGAATAAGAGAAACCACCAATTCAAGACATTGCATCAGAGAATGGATGAGAAGGGAAGCTCATCGAACCGGATCATCATCCATCTCGGCATGTTATCAGATGATAAATGGTACCATATACATAGGTGCAATGCTTCAATTTACTAGTTTGAATGATCATATACACATGCTATTTCATCGATGCTCTCCACTAGAAGATACAATTTTGTTAGGTCATTTTAAACATGTATAACATCTAGGGTATCAATTGGGATTTAACATCCCTGATAATGTTGATGTTCGGGCCGAATCATGATATTGTAAACATTCCTAAAATAAGTAAGATTTTGTTTGTTGCCTTACTGCGTCCCTTATTTATATAGGTTGGGCCACGGTGTGCATGCTCTTCTCTTGTAATGGCTAGGTCAATCATGTGATACCCTTTTCATGGTGATGGCCTTCTTTAAAAACAATTCTACAATTGTATGTCAGAATTAAGTTACACTTCATGATGTAACTTTGCAAGGGTTACATTTTTTAATTGAATGATTATTAAATTTAATTTACTATTTCTAAACTACTTACATATTAAAAATTATATAATTTAAAAAAATTTAGCTTAGGCATCAAGCAGTAAAAAATATATATTATTATATATATTTAAATTATCAAATTTTTGATCATTTCAAGCATAAATTAGGAGTCTCTAAATTCTATAATTTGAGATGATGGATCAAATTCAATGACTTAGATCAATGGCATGAATCATTCATGTAGGATTCTTCATCTAATTAAAAAAAAAAAGAGGGTAGCTTGAATATGGCTCCACGATTATAAAGTAATAATTAATTGAGTGTTATGCTTTGAGTGAAATGTGGTAAAGGGTTGACAGATGGCAATTCCATCAAATGGTCCCCTTTACGTAACCATCCCACGCTTCCACAAGTTCCGGATTTTAAAGAAAACGGAAATCCTGTTTCCCCTTTTTCTTATTTTATTGTTTCCTCCGTTCGTTCCGTAGGATTTCATCCTTCTAGGCCGCCGTTCCGCTCACTCGTTCCACGTGTGGATATCTTGGTCTCACAGGAAACATAAACTAATAGCACTGAAACGCATCTCTACCGTCCATTTAGAATATTTATTTCACCAATCTGGACCGTCCAGTGTTTTGCGCCCCATTAGCTGTCACGAAGTTTCTCTCCCCGAAGGCGCGTCAGCACAGCGAATCATTAAAACGCGCGAGCCATGTGATCCTCCAGATCATTTTACTTAACGTGCCCTCCAGAAAAACCCCGGGAGCCGAAAAACCCTTTGCAACGCAGAGAGCCAGCGATTGGGTGTACGGTTAAGCAAAACTGTACCGCAGCCAGAAAGGAAGAAATTCGTAATTGTTTGGCTCTTTCCGGCCTCGAACTTTTTACCAGGCCCTCCTCTTCGGGAGTCTCCAATCTTATATATGACGAACCGGAGCTCACGTCAGGAGGCGCTGCAGGAAGCCCTCGAACTCTCGTAGCCCTAGTTTTAACTTTCCGGTGCTGGGTTTTGCGTTTCTTGGGGGTTGGGTGCGGCCAGATCCGGCAATGGGGGCGGCGATCCTCTCCGATCTCCTGACGGAGATTCTGATCCCGGTGGCCGCCGTCGTCGGGATCGTCTTCTCCTTGTTCCAGTGGATGCTGGTCTCCAAGGTGAAGCTCTCGCCGGAGCGGCAGACACCGGCGAGAGGGAACAAGAACGACTACGCTGACTACCTCATCGAGGAGGAGGAGGGCCTCAACGACCACAACGTCGTCGTCAAGTGCGCCGACATCCAGAGCGCCATTTCGGAGGGTGAGAACTCTTTGATCGGATCTCTTGCGACTCGATGTTTCTTTCTTTTTCATGTTGCAGATCTGTTTGTTTTATAGTCTGATCTTTCTATCCTTGTAATCAAAGATTCCATGAAGCTTCTTGATTTCGTTTAGATCTCCCTGAATGTTGGAAAAAAAAATGGATTACTTTTCTTTTAATCTTGACTATATCTGCTCGTTATTTTTACAAGCCTCCTTGTGCTTTTGGAAGCTTTTAGCTGATATTTCGGGTATTTCGGGTAGGTCTTTGATATTTTTGGAAGTTTTAAGCTGATTGTCGGCAGCAAAAACAGTTTTTTCCTTCTGGGGTTAGGGTTTCTATGAGTGTGATTACTGTAGCAGAGCTTTTGTGTACCTCATTTTTTTTAACCTGGTTAAGTATAGTTTTCTTTCCTTATCCTAGTTCTGCATAACTAATTCTTTTGCGTATGCCTTCCATACGGGCCCTTTGGTTTATTTGGTGCTTCAGAGATATGCCTTATTTTATATCAGATTATTCCTTTTTCTCTTCATATAAACTTCTTCAAACCTGTATTTGCTGCTGTTTTTATGATATTTATGACTGGTATATGTTAGTTTTCGTCATCGATTACTCTTTTCTCTCCCTTTTTTTTGATCTCTCATATTTTTATTCGTCTCAGAGTAAATTTAAATATTTAAATATTTGTTGAATTTGTTCCATACATATATGTTCGGTGGTCAAAGAAAAAGGTTGTGTATTGTGGTCCTCACAAAAATTCTGGCTTATGTTGGGCACTTGTAAGGAGATAAGCAGTTGCTTATTATGGTCCTCAGAAATGTTTGTTAGACTAGATTTGTCCTGACTTCTCTCTGGATTTTTTTTTCACTCTGCAGCCTTCCTATCTCAATAATTCTCGTTTGTCATCAAGGGATGTGATATGGTGTCAAGTTGATATTATAATATTATTTGTGTTCTAAATGTGGGGTTAGTTATCCTTATAAAAATGCTCAATTCTTCTTTTTTGAATGGTAATTATGGTAGTTTTCTGTCAAATGAGAATGTACCATTTGCTAGAAGGTCGTTAGAGGATGTCCTCAACAGAATTTTGTTAAATGATATGCTAGATTGATTTTCATCTATATATTCCGATTGTTTGACCTTTATATCTAATGATTCTTCAGTCTTAATTTGTAAGGACCCGTGCAGGCGTATGTTTAGTCTCATATTGGTAATGCATCGGATAAATCTTGGGTATTTGTACAAGGTCAGTGAATTCAATAATTTCTTCCGACTAGTCTTTTGAGTGAGGTTTTGAGTTGTTACAAATGGTATTAGAGTAGACGTGGTCTATATGACCAATATGGATTAAAGGACACTGCAAGACAAGCTTATTTAGGTTGACCAATTTTATCGTAGTATTTGTGATTGGATTTGTGATACTTATGATTGGATTTGAATGGACTGATACCCTTAGTTTGGCGAAGATACAAGGACTTCAATGGAGGGAGGATGAGAGGACTCGTGCTGGTATGTGTATAGTTCCACATCAATCGTGCATTGAATGGATCTTGGATACTTATGCAGAGTTGAGAAATCTAAATAACACCTTCTTGGCTAGTCTTTTGAGGTTAGGTCCTTGGTTTTTATATAATCACTGAATCTTATGTGCTGCCAATTGGATCTTGCTATTAACGTTGTGAATTCTAGTACTCTATGATTCCATGAAATTAATCTTCTCAAAATTTGCTCAGTAACCTTATGTCAGATGCTCAGAAGTAGTAATGCACTGTGCTTCTCATAAAAACTCATCCTTTCTTTGATGGTTGTGGAAGAAAACTAATTTCGACCATTGATGTCGCTATGCATAATTCATTTGAGATTTATTTTAGGCTGACTGATCCATGTTTTCTATCTGGTGTCCATTATCCTATTAACAGAAAACACATCATGCCCCCGACTTACTCTTCGCCCTTTGGCCTAACCTGAACTGTTCTGCAAGGGCCATACCCATGCTTATATTTTATTATACAATGTATTCTTTTTATGATTGTATCCATTACCATTTAACAAATTTTACATACATTTCTGATGAGATTTGTGTATCAAATTCACTGCCTGCTTTGTCAAGTTAGTTTCTCTACTATTAGCATTGTAAAACAGAGGTGGAAACAATTTATCTAAAATTTGTTTTTGGAGGGTTTTGATCTATCAATCATAGTTCCCCAGCTGGTCAAAGAGTTGATTGGCTTTGGCTCGGATTGTGTAGAGTGGAAGTTCAAATTATGTTCATAGCTCTGATAACATGTCAGTTGTTATAAATCAATATTATTCAATAGAGTCAATACCATGGATATTATTGTTGATATTACTGGAAAATGACTATATAGTTAAGTTGTGTTGACTATGTGTTTGAGTACCCTACAACCTGATCGTAAGTTATTGCAAAATGAGATATGAACTCTCTAGAGTCTTGAAATTGCTATCTTCATTTCTTTTCTTTTTGCTTTTTCAGTCCGTTCATGGTGTTAAAGTAAAAATAAAATTTGCTTTCTGTGGCATGACATCTGTGGAAACTAATTTTGACCTGTTTATTTATGCAACAGGTGCTACATCTTTTCTTTTCACTGAATATCAATATGTTGGAGTGTTCATGGTTGCATTTGCAATTCTGATCTTCCTCTTCCTTGGCTCTGTGGAGGGCTTCAGCACGAAGAGCCAGCCCTGCACCTATAGCAAGGACAAGACTTGCAAGCCTGCCCTTGCTAATGCCATTTTCAGCACTGTGTCATTCTTGCTTGGTGCAATCACCTCTGTGGTTTCTGGTTTTCTTGGGATGAAGATTGCAACATATGCAAATGCCAGGACTACTTTGGAGGCAAGGAAGGGTGTTGGAAAGGCTTTCATTACTGCATTCCGCTCTGGTGCAGTTATGGGCTTTTTGCTTGCTGCAAATGGGCTTCTGGTGCTTTACATTGCAATCAACCTATTCAAGTTGTATTATGGGGAAGACTGGGAAGGGCTTTTTGAGGCTATTACTGGTTACGGCCTCGGTGGTTCTTCCATGGCCCTTTTTGGGAGAGTTGGTGGAGGTATTTATACGAAAGCTGCTGATGTTGGTGCTGATCTTGTCGGAAAGGTTGAGAGGAACATTCCTGAGGACGACCCTAGAAACCCTGCTGTAAGAATGTCATCTCTTCATGACAACCTTTAGTTTTAGTACATTCATTCATCCTTGGCTGCATATTATCATGATGTAGGTTCTGCCAAGGAGCCCTTATGTTGTTTTCGGCCCGTAACATTATATGTTCTTTCGTCTTTCTGTGCCACAAGCATTTCAACTATTTGTTAGTGCTGATATCTATATCAACCGATTTTTTTCTTAATATTTTCAGCACATTCTAGTTTTTGTTTAATTGCAGATATTTTCTGTTCTTGCCATGGAGGTTGATGTATTTTTGACATGATTTACAGGTGATTGCTGACAATGTTGGTGATAATGTTGGGGATATTGCTGGTATGGGGTCGGATCTGTTTGGCTCATATGCTGAGTCTTCATGTGCTGCCCTTGTAGTTGCCTCGATCTCTTCCTTTGGAATTAACCATGAGCTGACAGCTATGTTATACCCCCTTCTCATTAGCTCCATGGGTATCATTGTTTGTTTGATCACTACTCTCTTTGCAACTGACTTCTTTGAGATAAAGGCGGTGAAGGAGATTGAGCCTGCACTAAAGAGGCAGCTCATAATCTCCACTGCTCTTATGACTGTGGGCGTTGGAATTGTTAGTTGGATAGCTCTCCCATCAACCTTCACAATATTCAATTTTGGTGTCCAGAAGACGGTGAAGAACTGGTAAGCCGCATGTTACTCCTTTTCTTGTTTGTCTGGTAAGGTTTTGCCGCCTTTTCATCAGCACCTTGTTGCATCATGTTGGACTTGTCAGGGAGCTTTTCTTCTGTGTGGCAATTGGTTTGTGGGCTGGCCTGGTCATAGGTTTTGTCACTGAATACTATACAAGCAATGCATACAGGTGCGCTAATGAGTTTTCTTTGTCGCAGCGGTAGCCAACTAGTTTCTGTTACCACATGTTCTAGTTTACTTATTTCCATATTAACTCAACGTCCTCCTATGCAGCCCTGTGCAAGATGTTGCTGATTCGTGTAGAACTGGAGCTGCCACTAATGTTATCTTTGGACTTGCTTTGGGATACAAATCTGTCATCATTCCAATTTTTGCTATTGCCATCAGCATTTTTGTTAGTTTTAGTTTTGCTGCCATGTATGGTATTGCAGTTGCTGCTCTAGGAATGCTGAGCAACATTGCTACTGGGCTTGCCATTGATGCATATGGACCCATCAGTGACAATGCCGGAGGTATTGCTGAGATGGCTGGAATGAGCCACAGAATTCGTGAGAGAACTGATGCTCTAGATGCCGCCGGAAACACCACTGCTGCCATTGGAAAGGTGCAGCAATTACTTCTTGCGATAAAATCATTTTCTTAATCATAACATGTCTTGGTTGCGCATTTCAATTTTTGGTACTTCTGTTTCCTTTTTCAGGGATTTGCGATTGGTTCAGCAGCCTTAGTGTCTCTGGCACTTTTTGGTGCCTTTGTGAGCCGAGCATCAATTTCAACTGTCGATGTTCTCACCCCCAAAGTCTTCATTGGGTTGATTGTTGGTGCCATGCTTCCTTACTGGTTCTCAGCCATGACCATGAAGAGTGTTGGCAGTGCAGCTCTCAAGATGGTTGAGGAGGTCCGCAGGCAGTTCAACACCATTCCTGGACTCATGGAGGGAACTACTAAACCAGACTATGCAACCTGTGTCAAGATATCCACGGATGCTTCCATCAAGGAAATGATTCCTCCTGGCGCTCTTGTCATGGTCACCCCTCTGATCGTTGGAACTTTCTTTGGTGTGGAAACTCTGTCAGGAGTCCTCGCAGGCTCTCTTGTTTCTGGGGTTCAGGTTAGCAGCGATTCCTTGTATCCAACATCATTCAAATTCTGATGTGGTATTTTTCAGTCCTGAATTGGTTTTAATATGGGACAGATTGCTATCTCCGCATCCAACACTGGCGGTGCATGGGATAACGCGAAGAAATATATTGAGGTAAATTATTTCCAAATTTGAATTTTTTGTTTCCCAGGCCTTTTGGAGCCATGGGGTGTGAATTAACCAAGCCTTTAACCTTTATCATCAGTAAGTGAGAGTTGTAAGTCCTTGAAGTGTGAATTCCATTTTCCCTGTTTTTGTCTAGGCTGGAGCTTCGGAGCATGCCAGGACCCTTGGTCCCAAAGGTTCAGATGCCCACAAGGCGGCAGTGATTGGTGACACCATTGGGGACCCCCTCAAGGACACATCAGGGCCATCGCTCAACATCCTCATCAAGCTCATGGCTGTGGAGTCGCTTGTATTTGCTCCTTTCTTCGCCACGCATGGGGGTCTTCTCTTCAAGATCTTCTAAACGAGAAAAGAAAGAAAATTAAAGCACGCATCCTACCCGTCTACACTGCTACATCCTTACCCGATCCTATCTTCTCTTCTACTTACCCTTTTCCCCATCGTCTTTTATACTCCCGACTCCCATTTTTATTTTTATGTTCGGTGCTTAATTTCACCTTGTAGGCGGTGTCGTGTCTGAGTGCCCAGGCATGGCTGGACGCGAACGGTTAAATTTTCCTTTTGCTAGATAAATTGCGATGATGATGATAAATTTATGAGGCTTAGCTATGTGCGGTCTCTCTGAGATCGTGTAAGGGTGTTTATTGTCCCTTTTACTTTAGCCAGAGAGACAGAAAGAGAGGGACAGTGTTCATAAAATCGTGGTTTACCTGTTTGTCGCAATTCTTGTGTGCCCAAGCTCAAGTGATCTTTCCGTTGTATTTTCGTATATAAAATCTGACTGCTACTGTGCCAAGGGTACGAATCTTCTATTAGGTATCACATGCTCACCGAGTACTTCAAAGCCTCGTCGTATTTGGTGTCAGGACATCCCAATAGAAACTACAGCTGCAGGAAACTTCTGGGAGGCATGGAAGCCTGCTCTGTTTTTCCTTCATCATCGTTCTCCATCTGTCCTCAGAATCGTTCTAAAGATGGTAATTTGGAATATGCTCCGGATGGGTTCGGTCCCCTTCCAGTCCACAGCATGAAAGGGGGCAGTCAGCATCTTCTGAAAATAGTGCATACTAATTTTGTTAATGATCTAATTGGTGATATAAAAATGTCAATGTCTTTTATAGTCCAACTTGTAAAGTGAATTGAAAAAAATGATCAATTGGAAACATGGATACTTCTTGAGAAAGAGAAAGTGCATGCATCACACAGAATGATAATTAGTTGCATGGTGAACAAAAAGAAAAAAGAAAAAAGGAGAGATTTATCAATGATAGGTATGGTTTAGAAAAGGATTGTATGTAATATGTCACCTTCCAAAGTAAATTACACTTATGTTCCACTTGCAAAAAAATTTCTTATTGGAGTTGCATATCGGAATTTTAATAAATAAATTACTAAAAGTTACACTCATGAATAAAATGTAGACTCTCTTGTTAGGTTTGCCAAAATGGTCGGCTTAGATATACAATTGATATGGTGAATTTAATTCGAACGCCAAACTTGATATTTATTATCATAAAATTACACAAAAATTTATAATAGAGATTCATCACATTTTAATATTAAGAATTATCATAATAGAAAATAATTATAAGAATATTTTTTTTAATTTTTGAATCATTTTACACATTGTCCCCTTTCGTCCTATAAAGTCAGATATCATTGAAGACATCACTCTTTTATTCATACTTTTTTTTTTTATTATTGCCCTCATTGTACATTTCCATGTGGAATATGTACTTGTGGTTATATATATATATATATATATATATATATATATATATATATATATATATATATATATATATATATATATATATATATATATATATATATTATAAGATGACATACTTATATTATCCTACCATAAATACTGCTCATAGTATTAAAAAAAAAGGCACATTCAACAAGGATCGTGGAATCGATGTGGCCAAGTCCCAGATGACTGAACTAGTATGGTTGACGATACATAAGATGACCTAATCTACTATACTGTTGGTTTTCTGTAAACATAAATTTCTAAATGATTGTAGCATAGAATTCATTTTTCTTATATCAGCTAATATAGGGTGCAAGTTGCCATATATGGTAGTTATCTCCGACATTTAATTAATCACTATTTTGGAATCACCCTCGAGCACTATATTGGTGGCCTTAGGAGCAGAACTTGTATAAACGAGGCTTTTCAAAGCTCCTCTTAACTCCGCAAATGATACTGATACATGCAATAACCTCTAGCCACCGTTAAGCCCCTAATTGGAGATAACAAATACTACTTCTCCCTCTAATTCATTATCCAAAATATTACCGTCGAAATTAATCTTAAGAAAATCTGTGGATAGAAGCTCTCAGGTGAAGTGAATCACTCTAGCAAATGTGGAGCCTGCGGCATGAGAGTCCAATTTTTTCTGATTGTTAAAGACCAACTAGCGATATGAGCATGGATCAACTCGGATGCCTGCACCTGAGACTTCATAAAGGTTTTGAGAAGACTCTGATCTTTCCCCTCCATCACACAATTATTTCTGGATACCCAAATGTGGTTTAAGTATGCAACTTAACGTGTTATTGGTCCCTCATTTTACTATCAATCCTTGATTCTTTAAGAGCTCGTTTGGTTTGCGGAAAAAGAAGGAAAAAAAGTATGGTCAACGGAAAAGTAATGAGATACCTCTTATTTGGTTGGAGTTTTCAAAGGAGAGAGACGGAAAATTTGTATTCCTACGGGAATATGATTCCCACATTTCATGAAAAAGTTCTTCCCATGAGAAACATGAGAGAAAGTTACTTTCAGGCCGGAATCACTCCTTTTTTACTTTTTTCCAAAAAAGCCTTCAGCATTAAAAAAACATTAAAAAAATATTAAAGACCTAATTTTTATTAAGGGTATAATAGAAATTATATATAACTTTTCCAAAAAATGGATGGCCAACCAAACATAAGCATGATCAACCAAACATGTCAAAAATACTTTCTTAAGCATCCTCTTCGTAGAAATTTGTTTCATAGAAATTATATTGGCCCTAAATCATCACACGCCTCTCCTCACGCGCAAGTCACGTGCCCCCGTTGTTTGATCCTCTCCTCTCATTCTCCAGCTTCACGAGAAGCATAAAAACCATCAGCCGCCGGAATGAGCGAAGAAGAGTAGAGAACCAGAGATAGAGAGAGAATGGGAACCGCGTCGCTGAAGCGCTACTGCCTCCTCCTCCCCTCCGCCTCCTCCCCCTTCTCTACCGCGAGGACGAGATCCCGACTCCCCTCGCCATCTCTCCTTCCTTCTCTTCTCCTCCAATCGAGGAAGACGCGGCCCTCGTCCTTCTCCCAAGCCCTCTGCTCCTCCTCCTCCTCCTCTTCCCCCTCCCCCCATTCCCCACCCCCCTCCACTGATGACGCCGCCGGAACGGGGCCGATTCCTGCCAGATCGAAGCCCTCCGCCGAGCTCTATCTCTATAACACCATGACCAAACGGAAAGAACTCTTCCGGACGCGGGTCCCCGGGAAGGTGGGCATGTACGTGTGCGGCGTCACTGCCTACGACCTCAGCCACATCGGCCACGCTCGGGTCTACGTAACCTTCGACGTCCTCTACCGGTGACTTCCCAAGCAAATTGGTGATTTTAATGTTTTTTCCCCCCCGATGTCCATCTCTCTGATTTCAGAGTTTTTGTTCGTCTGAGTGGTTTGGGATTCACGAACTGTGGTAGGGAAGTGGAGTGATCTTTGGATTGTTGGATGATTGATATTGTAGTATAGTTTTGTATCTGGTGCGCTTATGTTTTTTTTTTTTTTTGGTGAAAAATTGAATTTTAAAATTGGGTTCTGATAAAGATACAATGTTGCATGATGGGTTAAGTTATCTCAGTGAAATGTTTTGACCTATATTCTGGAAAGTTGTCAAAGAAGGATGGAATATAACCTGAAACATGACAACTAAACCTTTTCTAATCGTTTGAGGCAGAACTCTGAATCTTGCCTCGTAATTAATTCGTTATTCTAGCTTTGTCAAATTCTTTTCGCTCACCCTGAACTTTTCTTACGTTGTATGCAAAGCTACCTCAGGGCAAAACCTAGTGTACTCGAGTACTTTGCATGAAATTGTTGTTTATATCTATAAAAGAGTAGTGATAACTGTTGAAAGTCGTCAAGGAAAGACAATGTGCAGTTATGTTGCATATGAAGGTTAGCTTATATAACTTTATATTATCGTGGGTATATATATCACTGATGCACAAGAGAAGTTGCTCGGGTGCAAGTTTTTGGCAAATCGTGTCATATTTATTTATGATACAAGAAAGATGTTTGATTATAATTTGAATATTGAAGTAAAACTTTGGTCAACAAGTGTTTGGCAATTAGTAGAATTAGAATAAGTTATATTAGATGTGGTTTTACTTGAGACATAAATGGACTCGAGGGATGAAAGAATTAGTGGCCAAAAGATCATCCAAAGGGATAGTTTATATTATCTTGGAAGATTATTAAGAAAAAATAGCAAAGAGAACAATTACATATAGAATGAAATTAGTGCCAAATGGATGAGGAATTGCTTCTGAGATGTTATAAGATAGAGATATGCCTTTGAAACTTAAGGGGATTTTTGTTTTTGAGATAAAGAATAAGGGATGTTGTTGTATTCTTAAACATATTGGGTCCAACGAGGGTCTAAGCACATTAGTGGAGGGCAGTAGAGATGTCATAATTAATACTCCACCAAGTTGCCCTCAATTAGTGCAACTTCAATGATTCTTCTAATATTATCATTCCTCGTTATATGCTTTTCGGTTTTAGAATATGCTCCCCAATATAAAGGAGAGGGGTTTGGATTCAGGAAAATAGAGCTGAGGACTTAAGATAAATGAAAGTTGTGGGAAAAGGATGGGGAGAATCTAGTGTTGATAATAAACTTACTCCTTAATTTGAATGGATGGAAAAGGACTTACAAAATGATGATAAAGATTGTTGTTCTGAGAATGCTTATGGATTTAACATGTACCATATACCGCAAGCTTATTTATCAATACGCTTGGAGCACAATATCTCATCTGTATGGTTCATATGATCCATCAAAACTTGCATTTAATTGATTGGACTGCCATCTGAAATTAACCCTATGAGTCGGTGCTGGATTCTTGGTCAATGCAATTTTGGGTGATGCAAGCTTGCATGCAACTGTTGCAGTATGAATCTCTTAATAACTCAAAAATAGGACCTTGACCTCCTATCAGCCACATTGTTCAGTATTTAAGAAGTAATTGGAATATTCTTCCGGATATGTAGTTTTCATAACATCTATTTGTAATTATGGTGCAAACCATGTGTGAGCACATGTTTTTTTTATTGTTTATCTTAAGATCATATTGCTGATTTTGGCTTCTTAGTTTTTCCATAAGATATAAATATATCTATTATGTGATAATATGTTTTGTACTGCAAAAAAAAATTCATTATGTTTATACTCATGCATTTGCATATCGCACACTCAAACTACTTCAGTTATTTGTTCTTACACAGTGTTGTGAATTTCTTACATACCTGCTTTTATGAACGTGTTGTTATTATTTTGCTAGTCAAGCCATGTTGTTCGAACTGATTGGTAATCATTATATAATTTTGATAAATTTGTCAGATATTTCCAGTATTTGAAATATGAAGTCTGCTATGTGCGGAACTTCACTGATGTTGATGACAAGGTGACTACTCTAGTCTCTAGTTGATGTGCATATCTGTTCTTCCATTTGATCAATTCATCCAAATAGTCTACTAAATGCATGGTTCAATATTAGAAAAGCTAGAATTTTCTTATTATATGTTTAATTTGAAAATTATAACATCATGCTTCTTGGAACTATTGTAGAAATTGAGCTGGCTTGTAATTCATACTTTCTAATTCAATAAAGTATTTGTTATGCAAGTAAGAAGCTACTAACAAACATTTGAATGTTGATTGCCACACAACCCTCTTTCTTGAACTTGTGGTGATGTGGTGTCAATATGTTCTATGAAAGTGCCGCTAGGACTTTAAAACTTGCTAACTTTTGTAGGTGTTGAGCAAGGTTTGTCGTTTTGGTACCGGACCCCATACCAGTACCATCCTATTATAGTATCGGTACATAGTATGTACGAGACGGCGGGGCATACAGAGTGTCGGTCTCATGCTAGTTAGGTACCAATACGGTATGACAAACCTTGGTATTAAGAGTCTTGGACACCTGATTGACCGGCCTTATAGTTAGTGGAGATCAAACAAACTAGTAACTGCTACAGTAAAACTTAGAGGAATTTGGCGATTGGGAAGAGACTGAGATCCATATTGTGTTGGTTGTCATTAGAGTATTTTCCTAAGTTCATATTTGAGATAATTTGGGATAGGTATGGTTGAGCTTTCTTGTCGACAATTTTCAGGCAATGGGCTCGTCGCTGAATCAATGTAAGAACAAGATTATGCGAGAAAAATATACTAATGTGGATAAATGGATGGAATGAGTTCAACTTGTCTTCTTACCTTTTTCTTTCTCTCTTATGTTTTATTTACTATCAAGATTAATCTTTTATTTTGGCTTATTGACAATCCACTTTAAAAGAATAAAAATAGCTTTTATTTTATAGTCACAGGTTGTTGAATTTGGAAGACACTTTTGCAAGCTATTAAACATACTATTCGGTGATACTAAAGGCATTGGCATTTTCATAGAATTAAAGATACTGGATCATTAGCTTACAGTAACTAGAGTTAAAAAGATTTGGTATTTGATAATACAAATGAAATTTCATGAAATCATGCAAATCATGAAATCAGAAATTTCTATTTTGAGTAGAATTTTCTAAGTTCACAACTTTTGCCTCTGTCATTTTGTAACTTTCCATTCTTAAACTTTGTTTTCTTAGCAACCAAACATCTAAGAAAAAAATCTGAACTTTTAAAATTAAAATGCATTTTTTTGAAATATAAGATGTTTGAATGCAGCTTAAGATTAGTTACCTTATTTTAGAAGCTGTCTCCAACCAATAAAGGAGGTGAGGAATAGCAGAAATTTAGGGCGATAGGCCGTACTGGATTTTTCAGGAGAAAAGAGGCCATCTTTTATCAAATGGATATGCGGCCATCGCTGAGAGCATTTTCAGTGATGGATGCATGTCGCTGCATGATCCTTGCCATGCAATCTAGTGTTTTTACTTTTGTGATATACTTTTAGATGTAAATCTAAATCTCGCTATGGCATATGTGAATTAGACTTATTCTAGGAAGTGCCAGAGGGATCGGATTTAGAACAAAAAAAGATAGAGGACATACAAGAACAGTGAAGTGCACTGGGTTAAAGTCTCAGCATATAGCAAATATTAATATCTACAAATGTTTATAATGAGCAGTGGCATCAACAAGCTGGTGGACAGGAGAAAATGCAGGCCTATATAAGGGGACTTGGAAGTTTAAGTTATGGTATAGCACATTGTATTAAAGGTAGCCAAAGAAATCTTAGGATTCCAAGTTAAGCAACACATCTAATCATGGTAGTGGTGTTTCTTTTCTTTTTTGGGGGGTTTAGGTGGGGGAATTTGGGTTTGTTTTGTTTTGGGGCTCTCCAAGGAAGAAAAAATAACACTTTGGTCACATCATTCAGCAGTTATTGTCGAAACAACGTATGAATCTGCACATATGTATAATAAAATCTAGATTTTTGATATACATGGATAAGCAATGCAGAAAGACCATCCAGTATGCGGCTTGCATGTCCCATACATCTAGCTCCAGCTGATGACTCGGTTCACAAGTTACAATCTGGGTTCTTGTCTGTTGCTTTTTTGTTTTTTTTCTGCAACACCTTTCTTGCTGTAGTCAAGGATCAAGAAGCTATCTTGGTTTGTGAAGACTGGTTTTCGCATCATGCTGCGCTATCATATTCTTTCACAGTTTCATAACAAACTTGTAAACCGACTACTTTCTTACATATGTATGACAGGAAACCTGAGTTCTGCACTTTTGGAATTCTGTAGATAATTATTAGAGCAAATGAACTTGGGGAAGATCCTCTAACTCTGAGCAGCCGCTATTGTGATGAGTTCCTTACTGACATGGCTTCTCTTCAATGCTTGCCTCCAACTGTCCAACCACGTGTTTCTGATCACATGAACCAGATTATAGATATGATTAAGAAGGTAACTTTACAATTTATGTTATGCATATATGTAACTGATATGATTATAGACATTGACTTGGTGATGTAATTGTATTGTTTTTATTAATTTCTGTTGGGGATTAACCTGGTTATTGCAATTGCGTGTGTCAAGTATTACATATAGATTTGACCATATTTTCCTAGTTTAAACTAAATTAAATTTTCATATTTCATTAATTTTCTTCAAAACTTGTTCTTAGGTATCACCTTCTTGCCTCGTCACTAAACTTTCAGGTATTTTGCAGTCTACCTTATGTATAACTTGGATCTGTTAATGCATTAATTCCTTCACATAAAGAACTAGGCAAATGTGAATGATGCCTTAATATCACAATGCTACATCTGAAAGGAGTAAATGGAAAGAGGAACATGATGTCCACTGTAATCCTTTCTTTTTGTTTTTTGTTAAGTAACACTGTTTTTTGGTTGAGTTGAATTAACACTTATTGTTTATGAATGCCACCATTTTCTTGGTGACTTGAGGCATTTGTCCTTTTGGCCCCCTCCTAAGTTGCACTTTATTTTACTTTGATTGATTTAGTATGCTTGCTTGCTGTTCATTGCTTGCTGCACTGGTTTATGATTACTTGTTTCTACCAGATTCTGATATCTGGTCTGATGTTCAATGGTGTATTTAGTCTTGTCAGTTGTCACAAATGTCTCTTGACAGGACACTACAGCTTTTAGAGTTTTCCATCATCCTTTCCTAATTCTGCACCTTTTTCTTTGTTCAAGATTTTATTTCAGGCCAGAATGTCTGACCTTCAATCTTATTCAGAAAATGATTCTTCATTTATCAAAGTAACCATTATGTCAGTGCATAATCATAATGGGCAGGACATTGATGAAATAGTTGTATTATTCTCTAGCATCCATGGGTTGATAGAATTCACAAAAGATGATAGACATTTCAAATCTTTGACAATTTTTTTATGATCTAAAATAACAAGGATATGATGCCAAACTAGTGATCATATATTGTAACAAAGTTTTGCTGTATCAGTCGGTACCATACCGTGCCGGTGCCGAACCAGTACGCCATCTCGTACCATACCAATATTCAGTATGCTTCGTCGTCTCGTACCATACCGTGTACCAACATTGTAATAGGATGGTACCACTATGGAGTCTGGCACCGAGATAGCGAACCTTGATTGTAACAGTAGCAATATGGCCCAACCTGTGACCACCTGTTCTAGTATGCAAATGATGACATAAATGCGACTACCAGAGGTTACTTAAGGTATGCCCTGCAAATTTGATTTGTCAAAGCCTTCAATAATGGATCTAATCTCTGCATTCTTCATATATGCCCATCAGCTCCCAATGAAATTCAAAGACCTTGGACTGCTAATCCTGAAAAGACTCTCAATCTCTTTTTGACTACTGATCTAAAAAATAATTAACAAAAGATATTTATTTTGGGTAGGGTCCTATTCCTGCTACTGCAATCGAATCTTCTGTTATAGTAGTTCACTTTTGCAGGAATATAATTAACTATGGATCTTTTCTTATTCATTGTGATGCATGTGGTCTATGTTTACCGGGAAGTCCTCGATGACAATTTGTCCACCTCCCCTTTGTGAGAAATGAAGTCATGTTTTGAATCTGACATCAATAAGAGCATCAGCTTTTTTCTATACCAGTGATATGGTCACACAAATATTGGTATCACTGCATAAGGGGGTTATATTTGTAACATCTGCACATAATATAGTTAGTACACTGTCTAGCTGAATCAAAATGTTCCAGTGTGCAATTTCTTAGTGCATACTAGGAAATGAAACTTAGTAATCCGTTAATATTTGATTTCATCTTTCTTCTTAAAAAAATAATGGTGTAAAGAAGGTCGGCTCATACATCTTTTTTTTTTTTTTTGAACAGATTATTGATAATGGTTGTGCCTACAGAATCGATGGGGATGTTTACTTTTCTGTTGACAAATTCCCTACTTATGGCCGATTATCTGGACGGAAACTAGAAGATAATCGAGCAGGAGAAAGGGTTGCTGTGGATTCAAGGAAGAAAAATCCTGCTGATTTTGCTTTGTGGAAAGTAAGATAGTGTCTGTTTGCAATTGATTTTCTGTTGTTCTCCCCTTGTTTGTGCTCCTTTTATTGAATTTGTTGAGACTACTTGATTTTGTATTTCTCGCAGTCTGCAAAGGCTGGGGAGCCATATTGGGAGAGCCCATGGGGACCAGGAAGGCCAGGATGGCACATAGAATGCAGTGCCATGAGTGCAGCTTATCTAGGACACTCATTTGATATACATGGTGGAGGGATGGACCTTGTGTTCCCGCACCATGAAAATGAAATTGCACAGAGTTGTGCTGCCTGTAGCAACAGTAGCATAAGTTACTGGATACATAATGGCTTTGTCACTGTGAATGAAGAAAAAATGTCAAAATCACTTAAAAATTTCTTCACTATCCGTGAGGTATTTGAAAGTATTATAATTGGTCCTTTATTTTTTTGGTTTGGCGCTTGCTTTTAACTTCAAATTTTCTCAGGTCTTAGAGCTGTACCATCCACTGGCATTGAGGCTTTTCTTAATTGGCACACATTATCGGTCTCCGATCAATTACTCAAGAGTGCATATTGATGCTGCATCTGATCGTTTATTTTACATCTATCAGGTTTCACAATTCATTCCTTATTTTTTGCATTGACGTAATGGCTTGTGCATGATCATTTCCTTTGGATGGTTTCAGACCTTATGTGATTGTGAAGAAATTTTGAGCCAGCATGGTGCAAGAAATCTGAAGGATTCTATACCACCTGATATCCTGAACTGCATCCAAAAGTTTCTTGCTGATTTTGAGAACTCAATTTCAGATGATCTGCTCACTCCTGTTGTATTAGCTGGCCTCTCTGAACCTTTAAAAACCATCAATGATCTTCTACATACTCGTAAGGTAAAAGAAATTTATACAATCCCATAACTATAACCGGAAAGCCATATCCCATTTAGTTCTGGTAAACTTTTAGAATTTGTCTGTCATTCTTTTTAATGAAGGGTTGAATTCTCTAGCAAAGTTTACCTTCTGAAGTCCATGCGGCTGATTTAATTTCTGTTCACGCTTGACATTGCAAGCAGGGAAAGAAACAGAACCTTAGAATAGAGTCCATTTTTGCTCTTGAAAAGGAAATAAGGAATGTTTTGAATGTTCTAGGATTGATGCCTCCAAGTTATCATCAGGTGAGTTTATATATAACATATATATATATATTTGAGTACATTACTGGAATTTTCTCTTTTCAAATATGGAAACTATGGTTGTAAGCAGGTATTGCAGCAGTTGAGAGAGAAGGCTCTGCGGAGAGCTGGACTTACAGAAGAGGAAGTTCTGCAGAAAATCGAAGAAAGGAGTTTGGCACGAAAAACTAAACAGTACGAGAGATCTGATCAGATCAGAAAACAGTTATCTGCTGTGGGAATCGCCCTGATGGATGGCCCTGATGGAACATCTTGGAGGCCCAGTGTGCCTCTTGCTTTCCAAGAGCACGCCGTTTCAACTTGATTTATCATTAAGTTTTCCATCATCGGACATAACCACTTGGCCGCCTCAATTCAAGTTCTTTTAACTGAGATGATGTTGTGGTCGAAAGGCTGACAGTTCCCAAGTCACTGCAACTGAGGTTCAGCAAAGTCGGAGCGATATGGTGCAGAGTCGAAGCTGACAAGCTCGCCAAAGCTACTGCCGGTTTGGACCATATATCTTTGATGGCTTGATTCATATTTAACTGTCTCACTGTATCTTTATTTGTTAAGTGGAAAGAACTAGTTGACCTATAGTTTATTGGCTGCCTGTACTTGTTGAAGCAGCGCCTTTCTGGTGTTTGCTTTGTTGTAGGTGCGAATTCTTAT
The DNA here is from genome assembly GCF_009389715.1 of Phoenix dactylifera. NCBI lineage: Eukaryota > Viridiplantae > Streptophyta > Magnoliopsida > Arecales > Arecaceae > Phoenix > Phoenix dactylifera. Next base: position 7,706,586 of record NC_052398.1, on the reverse strand, counting down.
CTAACTGCAACTCCATAATGCAATCTAAATGCTGCAATATGAGATATGACGATATCGACTGTGGATCAAGCTGCGGCAGTCTTGAATGATAGAATGCATCCATGTTAGGTGACACTGGAGCTAAGTGAAATTGCTAATTCTAGTTCCATGCAACTCCTGTTAATCGACATCTTCAATCACCAGCAATCTTATAAACCTCGACGATTTCATGTTATTTTTCTACTTCAATTGCCTATTTTATATGCATTGCTTCAATCCAGATAGTAGATCCGCTTGCCATTCTAGGCACAAAATTAATCATCAGAACAAGCGGTCTCCTGGTTAAAAATTGGACGACGCCCATCGTATCATCGAAATAATTGATTTCCACGTGTACTGCATGAGCTGATGGCACGTGGCACCAACGTGACATGCGGCTGCGGGCTCTTATATACGACGTGGCAAAATGGTCATTGCCCCACAAGCACATCATGCAAAGGCCCGAGATCCATACTTCAACGAGCCATGGACCCTCCGCAGATTCTGCGACATGATAGAGTAACATGGAAATCTAGAGCTGGGATGCGGTGTTTCTCTCTTATTCCTTCACTTTATATCAGTACAGTTTACTATTACAAATGCTCGGTAACATATAAAGTGTATGCAGCTAATGAACAACTCTCCACTTATTTTTTTTTTCTCATTCAGAAAAAAAAAATCCTCTCCCACTAAATATGGATCCATCACTCACAACTTAAACTATTATTTTTCGAATAATAGTAGAGTTTATATATTACCTACATTTTTTTCTGTCTGAGGTTTGCGTTACCGTAATGCTATGGAAGAGAAACGAGACATGGATGAGAAATTGTAACGAAACTTCCGTGTTATCCTTGCACCGCTTCGGATGCTCCCATGCGTCGTGACATCGCCGTAGTAGACAGCCAATCGCGCACCGCCGTAAAATGGTTCCAGATTCCACGATTTAAAAGCAACGACAATCCTCCTCCCACAAAGCACCAAGCTTTCCCTCTCTCTTTCTCTCTCTTGCCCTTTTCTTTCAGAAGAAGCAAAGAAAGGCCTTGCAGAAATCTACCATCTCAGTCGGGTACTCGGTAGTGTATTTTCCTCTGCTCCAACGAGCATGTCTCCTCTCTGTCCCTCTACTTTTCTTCCCTTGAAGAATTTCTAACCAGTGCCTTTTCTCTATTCACACACAGGCTTTCATCTCTCATTTCCAGTAGTCTCCTTTATATCCATCGGTTCAAGTTGAAGCTATCCATCAGTTCTCTTGGTCCTCGTGGATGTTCGTTGTGATTGGTGAAGGTGCTTCTCTGCGCTTGGCTTGTTTTATGCTTTCTGCATAATGATAGATATGGAGGCCTCCAAAGTTCGCTTTTTTTTCCCTGAAGCATGGAGGATATGTTACTTGAAAGAAAAAAAAAACTACAAATTTTGATTGCTATATCAGCTTAAAGTTGGTGCTTTGGGTACTTTGGAGGGCTGTATATCCAATAAATGGATATAATTTTGGAAGATGAGGTCTTCCGAATGAATCAAAATAGAAGAGGTGCTTCAGTTCGGCCTTGCGGGAGCAATTCAGTGGAAGGGTTCTCTCAGAAGCAAAGGAGTGGGAAAGAACCAAGAAAGCAGAAGGGGGTGTCAAATTTAGGAACCAGAGGAAGAAACTGGGAGGATGTTTCAGAAGCAAAGGCTATGGTTCGCTATAAGAAGATAAACAGGGCTGGGATTGGTGGTGGTGCTCGTAAGATGAAGGCTCGGCCTGACTTGATCGATCGAATCCAACATAAACTGCAATCACTTGAAGAAGATATGTGGCTTCTGAAGAAAGTCTTTCTGCGGCGTGTGGAGGAGAGAGCTGCACTAATGAACGAGGTAGTTCAGCAATTCCACATAATAACAGAACGTTTAGGTAGTCTGAAGGCTAACTGTAAATCTCTCGGGGACCATTCACTTGCCATTCCTCACAAGGTATGCCATATGGGATCTTCTGAAACATTAGTGTCATGCGTCCGTTTATCAGATTTACTTTAGCACATACTAATGCTCTATTTTTGTAGCTTTTCTGCTGAGATTGTTTACTGTTACAAGTGGTTTGATATGAATATAATGTCGTATCCTATACCGATGAGGAATGTGTACCGATGTTCTTTCCTTCATGCAGTTCCGTTCTCAGATTAACTTCACTTGTATTTAAATATGTATATGTCTTAATCAGCATCCTTAGATTACTTTTGTTTCATTAGAATGCTTTAGTGGGAGTTTACATTGGTGTCTTTTTCAGTTATCCTACTACTCCTATCAACCAGCAAGTTCATAAATTGCTTCGGATTTGCTCAATAACCAGTAAATATCTACCAAAGAAGTGGAATGAACTATATATGAGCACCGAACTCAAAACAAACTGAGATTTGGACAGAGGGGAGCAATGACCCAAAGATTTATTGATATGTGAGCTCTTTATATTTGGGAGACTCTTTGATACCCATCTTAAATTCAATATGTTCATGATGAGTCATAGAAACTCTGTATTCTGGTTGATATTGCTTGGTGGCATGTGAATTTGTACACAAGTTGGTAATCAGCTTATACATGGAAGATTAGGAAAGAATTATGGCAATGAAGTACGATAGCCTTAATATGTATGTCCACTTGCAGATAGATCTCCAGTGCTAGATGTCCAGAAATCACTTTAATTTTCCCATAAATTAGTGTAATTCATGAAATCAATAGTTGAGTTGTGAATGCGTATGCAAATACTATGATAAGTTGTTGCCATCGTGTTGTGATTATTGTCGACAAAGACACAAATAGCTAGTAGCTATGTTATAAATATAGGGGCCTTTATGTGGGTTGGTACATAAGTGAACTAATGGTGCTTCTGAGGTATTAAAGATTGCGAAGAAGAGGTGCTTGGTGATAGAGGAAAGAACATTGGAAAGTTGCTTGCCATGCAGTCCATATGAACAATGTCAGGGAGGGAAGGCTGGTCTCTGAAAAAGCTACTGATAATAGGTTAACTTTTGAAGAGGTTAAGTGTTGATAGTATGGAGCTTCGCATAAAACTCCATTTTTGATTTATGTTTGTTAAGCTGTTAACTTAAGTATGATCAATAAAAGGACAACTGAGGTCCTAGAAGTAATGTTATGCCAAAATTTTGCTGATGGTGTTGCCTCAAGGATGAAACATGGAGGCATCAAGTTCTCATTGATATGTAGATGGTCAATGTTGTAGATAGAGTGATACCTTATAAGATTGGTAGGTTATGTAAATTATCATATTGCGAAAGAGGGGGGGCAGCCAATAAAACTGTCCTAATAGGGAGGTTATGTAAATTGCCTTTTTTCCATTTTGTCTATCAAAAGGACTCCTAAACAAGGGGCTCCACTTATGTGCTAGATGGTCTTCCTTAAGAAAAACAATTTAAGCCAATTTCCTCAAAAAATAAAGAAAAAAAAGAGATCAGTCCTTTTTTTGTATAGATAAAGAAAAAGAATCAACATTGGACCCTACTATTGAGAACTCTAGGAAAAGAAAAGCGCCTACCTTTAATAACTCCGGGGAACAGAAAAGATACAACAGCTAAGAACTTCATATTTTGCTTTGACATCTTTTTCTTCGTCTTCTTATTCTCTCTTCTTTTGCTTCACTCCAATAGACCTTTAATTCTTTTAACTTTGCATCACTTCTTTGCTTAAGAGAGATATGTGTGACAATAGTAAAAGATTAAAGTTGTCAATAATTATCATGAGAAGCATAGTCATGTTAAGGATTAATGACTAATGCAAGTGTTGCTACTTATCACAAAAGAATATGAACAATGTATGCTTTTCCTTACTGCATGGTGACTAATACTTACAGAGCAGATAGACATGAAAATTCAGAAGAAAATGATTGCCGCTTGGTGCTATTCATAATTGACCTTCAATGCTCGAGAAATGAGCAAATTGTTAAAATTGCATAATGTTATACTACATACTTTTTTTTTGTTGCAAATAAACATGATTATAACTGTTTACGCATTTGCATTTTTCAAGTTTGCCCCCCTTGTCCATCTACTTATGTTGTTTCAACTTGCTTCATAAGCAATGGCTATGTATCTCCAGGTTGGGAGCAAAAAAGTTGGCTTGTCAGAAGTATTGCACCAAGATTTAGCTCCATCTGTTGTCACTAGAGATATGAAGGTCAACTTGAACACTTTCCAAGTACCATCCTGGAATATATGAAGATGCTGAAGGCAATGCATGTTAGTAAGGAATACTTTTGTAGTCATAGCTTGATTGGTGAACATGAGGTTTGTGTATTTTCCTGACTTTCAGGCAAAATTTCCATGTACAATTTGGTTTATACCGGTTTTCCAGGACCTCTTTTCTACAATTGTATTGCATATATCGCTGCAATTTAGTTACAAAGGTTTCATTTGGGATCAAAATAATCAAACTGACAAGAGTTGGAATATGGAAGTTACTGGTACTGCCTGCAAGGTATCTGGCTCCATCTTTGTTGTGATTTTGATTTTGTTTTAAGTATGATGTTCATGTTATGCACGCTCATCATGGGAACACATAATATTTATGGCATTCGTAATGTCAAAATACAAGAGCACTGACAGTTATTTCAGTTAGACAATTTTCATGCATAGCGAAAAGTGCCCTCTAGTTTTTGTCTTTACTAACATGACTGCAGCATCCGAATTTGAGCTCTGAAACTATTTGTGATAATTCTACAGGTTAAGGTACATTTCATCAGCTGTTATTCCTGCATAACATCACTTCCATTTGTAATGCCGATCATCTTTTTTTTTTCCATTTAACGGAAGAGGCTATTTCGATTATGAAGTGAAGAAAAAAGGTTTCCTATCTAATGTAATATTTGTGCTCAAAATATGAAATGGAAACCAGGTTATGGTATTTACAGGGCAAGCAGTTATGGCCTCCAAATAGGCTAATTAAGTGCAACATCAGCATGACTTATGTAATAATAATATCTCGGATACATAGAGCGGATGAAAACATTATACAGAGCAGTGGCACAAATTTTCCATGACTGGTGTTGCATATATCGGTCCAAATTTTCCATTGACTATTGATGTTTCTAACCATCGAGAGACCTGCCAACCAGGAGGTGGCATTTTATATCTGATTGATATTGCTCAGGTGCTAAACCATTTTCTTGACTGGAATTCATCTTTCTCTCTCTCTTTTTTTTGGTTATATTATCATGATACAACTATCTAATACATGTTCCACTGGCCACTAACCATTGGATGTGAGGACAGCTCCCTGGTTCTTCCAAAGAAGGTGATAGAAAACAATGACACCCATCCATCTTTATTTTTCACTCATGGAGGAGTGAAGGAGAGGATATGATTGAAAAAAGAAGACAAAGAAATGAGGAAAAGAGTATGCATATTTGTTTTATATGCAATTATCTTGTTGTATATAATTGTAATATTTGCTTATCTACAGAAAAAGAATGCTCGAAATATTTAGTTTCCCTTCCAGCTTATACATGTGAATACCTGTTCTAAGTTTGGAAGTATTCTGGGAATGAAACGGATGCTTGTTTTTTTTTTCATAATATTGGTGCAGGGAAATGCTCAATCTATTAGAGAACTAGTTAGCAACTGCAGCACCTCAGCCACTGATCAAGAGCAATAATTCCCCTTGTTAGGAAACAATAGGTCACAGCAACTAGAAATTTGCAAATTATTTCTGTATTGAAGGACCGATCATGAAAGCCTTGCAAAAGCAACTTCGTTTCAGTGCTCCTCATTATGCATTGCATATTATAATGCTCCTCATTGTGTGTTTATCATCCGCTGCTGCAATACTTTTAATACTCCATAGTGTGTGCTTTGCTGCAATGACTAATGATTTTATTCTCGCGTGCCTGGATAGGGAAGATAGGGAAGATCGAAGTGAAGGCGGAGGATAGGGAAGAGCTCGAAGAAGCCCTCCGCCAAGTCTCCCTCAAACACCCCCGGGGCGGCCAAAACCCTAACCCTAACCCTAACCCTGATCCCCTCCACAAGTACCTCGATCCCAACCACGCCTCCAAAGCCCAGCGGATCGGCCTCCTGAAACCCTAGCCCGATGGAGGTCGAGGTCAAGCTCCGCCTCCCCGACGCCGCCGCCCACCAGCGGCTCTCCGACGCCCTCGAACCCCACCACCTCCGCACCTACCTCCAGGAGAACCTCTTCTTCGACGGCGCCGCCGGCCAGCTCTCCGCCCGCCTCGCCGTCCTCCGCCTCCGTTTCTACGACGGCGACTCCCGCTGCGTCCTCTCCCTCAAGGCCCGTGCCCGCATCGCCGGCGGCGTCAGCCGCGTCGAGGAGGACGAGGAGGAGATCGACCCCTCCCTGGGCCGCGTCTGCGCCGCCGAGCCCTGGCGCCTCGCGGCCATGGCCGGCTCGTCCCGGATCATGGGAAGGATCAGGGACGAGTTCGGTTTGAGCGGTGAAGCGGGAGTAGAATCGGAGGAAAGGAGCTCTTTTGTTTGCTTGGGGGGGTTCCGGAATGTCAGGGCGGTGTATGGGTGGAAGGAGGGGCTGCAAGCTGGAGCTCGACGAGACCCGGTACGACTTCGGCACGAGCTACGAGGTGGAGTGCGAGACCGCCGACCCGGAGAGGGCCAGGGAGTTGCTGGAAGGCTTCTTGAAGGCGAATGCGGTTCCTTACTCCTACACGGAGTCATCCAAGTTTGCAGTTTTCCGGGCAGGGAAACTGTTACCATAGGTGTGTCTTTTGCCCCTTTTTAAAAAAATCTATGAACTATTTCTTTTGAATTGAGAGAAAACTCTTCATGTTGAATTGATTTTTTTTTCTTTGATTCTGTGAACGGCAGAATAAAATGGGTAATATATCTTGACTGTGTTTTTGTGGACTCATGTTATTCTTGATAAATTTCTTTATAAGTGGGTTGATATGATGCATTTCAGTAGATATTCATATGAATATGTTTCAATATTTAACCATGCTGGTATATCTAATTCCGTTCTACTATTTAAGTAGCCCTTTGCAACTGCATGGAAGTTGTGGAAAATGATTTTAATAGGATGCTAGAAAGTATTATAATTTTTTAACGTGTTAAGTGATTGTAGGAATTTTTGAAGGGATCGGGGCTCGGTTTGTTGTTAGAATTTCTTGATTTGGTCTGGTTTGGGATTTGGGTGCTTATCTTGGAGGTGTTTATCCTTCTGAACATAGACAGAGCACATCTGGGGCTCCTTTACATGAGAGTCTGGGGTGAGAGATGGAGGGAGGAGAAGAAAAATTGGTCCTGCATCTTTTAGAGCAAAAAACAGGGGGAAATGTTTGCTCTGGTAGTGAAGATTTTGTGCCCTAATTCTCCCTATATTTAATTTAAAAAATTCTTCTATGCTATACTTAGACATGTCCATCTCCCGACAAAGGCCAATTGGATATTTAGAACGAACAGTGCAGGCATTAGACACATATACCTCATCAATGTTTCCACATTAAAATAGTTTGTCTTCAAAAGGGATAGAATTGTCTGTCTAATTTGAAGGGGGGCAACTTTAAGGGCGTGTTTGTTAGCAACTGAAATCGGAATTAGAATCAGAATGGATTGGAATGGGAATCGGAATGGCCATCTCTTCTAGTGTGTTTGGTTCGTGACCATAATCAGAATCGAGATGGAATTGAATATTAGGAGAGAGTAGGGACTGGGTTTTGAGGGATTGGGGCAATTTCCATTTCCCTCTAGAATTGGAATGGAAATAGAACCCTCCTCCCCTCCCCAACCAAACGGCTGGAATGTCAATTACTCATTTTCATTTCCATTCCAGAGTCCACGCTCCCCCAGACAAACATACCCTAAGATGAATTGTAAGGGAACATTTTGCTCGTTTGAATGTTTCCAAATGGATATGAGAATATCCTTGTAGTCTTGCCATATCGTGCAGCTTCCTTTCTATTAATCCATTGCTTAACTCATATTCCTGTGCATATCTTCTGCAAAATACAGTGTCTCTACCTGTCAGTTCAAGGGTATTTTTCACCTTGGAAAGCATTCTCCTCTTCCATTGTGGGACATAATTGGTAAAATCTTCCATCAATTATTGGTAGCAAAATTTTCCTCGCAATTGTAACAACATAATTCAATCCCTCTTCTCCATCTATGTAAATATTTTATCTTATAAGAATGGCTTGTGTTCATTGGAAAGTCCAATACTTCAGGTTGATCAAGTTGGATGTGTTAGTGCGGGTCCATTATTTAAGACTCTCTCCTTGCAACCATTACCCAGGTCTTGTGCCAACACCCATGTTAAAGTGTCAGGTGCATACATCTGACGCCAAATCAGAGGGTTATCCCCCTACCACCGGCATGTTTTCTCCTCAATCTTGCCAGTTGCCACAGACAAACCGGCATGACAATACTACTCAAAACTACTTTGATATGATTGCTTGATTTACTTAAGAATAATCAGGCAGTGTCAATCTTAATTTCCTGTGTAAATAACTATTTGATCATCTCCTCTATATCTAGAAAACGAACCCACGGTTAATGCTGCTTTTATTGAGCACTTCATCTTGTTTAATTTCATTAGGACCTTGAGCACTGCAATCTCTCATAATTACACTAAAATGCCTTTTGCAGAGTCTGCCATGAGCAAACAACATGAGAATCTGTATCCAGCTTTCATGGCCTGATGCTATTAACCATATGGTTGATGGTAATTAGTACAGTGTTGTCACTCAAGGATGAGCAGATCGCGGGAGCATGCATTGGAATTACGTGGAAATGCTGCAGTTTACATTGTCAATCATGCTTAATTTGTACTGTGTAAGTTTTCTGGGAATACCTTGTCCAAATAATGCAGTCCTTGCTTGTTCCTTTTGCCTCTCTCTTTCTCCCTTTCTTTTACAGCCTCTTATTTTTTGGCCCCCAGTGGTATGGCATAAAATGTATAGTTGATTTCGCCTCCCATCCAACTTCTAAGGTTGAAAATAAGGCTCCTAAAACTTGCAATATCTGTCAAGTGTACCAGTTTTGCAACCTGAAAGATTTAATCATAATTATTAATTCCAAAGGTTCCAATTTCATCCAAGTGGTTAATTGTTCTTAAGCTTACAATTATGATTTTTAAAGTATATATTAATATACTTAAGGATATTATATCATAAAAATAAAGAATAAAATATGAATGTTAATCATAATTATTAGTTCAAAAGGTTCCAATTTCATCCAAGTAATTAATTGTTCTTAAGCTTACAATTATGATTTTTAAAGTATATATTAATATACTTAAGGATATTATATCATAAAAATAAAGAATAAAATATGAATGTTTATTTATAATTAAGTGAAAATAGATGTGATGTGGTTATTGAGATGAAAAGGAGAAAAAATAATTTAAATGAAAAGGTTTATATGATTCCCGTACTTGGATTGAATCGAATCAAGTAAGGGTCGGGACTCTCCCTCTTCTTATTTTTTTTGTTTTATTAACCCAAATAAACATGGTTCGGATAAGAGCCAAGGCGGTTTGAAAAATACAAGACCTGAATCCAACCCGGAATTTTTAAGATCTCATTCGATTTCTGAACCTGACCTAATCCTCGCGTCTTCAAATACAGATCAGCTCGACATAGCGTTGGGTCGCGAGGCAACGAGTCACATTTGCACCTAGTTGAAAAAGAGCCGATCAAACTGGAAAGGCAGAACCTACCCTGAGAACAAGCTCTTTCCATTTATCAAGCTGCAAAAAGTCACCTAAAACCTCTATGGAGTAAATCCTGTTTACTCTAAGAACATTCTCAGGATTGGTTACCCAATCAGCATATACAGATAAACACCTGCATATATAAAAATATAATGTTCCAGAGTAAAGGATAGCTAGATTGACATTTTCTTTGAAATATTTGGATCAGAAATGGCCACCACCGCTACAGCGAAGTGCAAAGCGCAAGTCAACCATCTCACCCTGATCCACGACAGAGAATCAATCCAGCACGCCTGCTTCAGTAGAAACCAACTTCAATTCCCAAGAAAATATAGTAGAAATCATCCATGCTGTTTCAGAAGACATCACCAATGCAAGGTTGCTGCTCATTGAAGCAGCAAAATGGAAAATAGACAAAACCACATTGGCTATCCACAGTTGTAACTATGGATCATGGAGATTCCTTTCCATGGAATGTTCTTCTCACCACAAATGACTAAACTACTCCCACATTGAACATTGCTAACATGTATTCTACTAAGAATGCTCAGAGAGAGAGAGAGAGAGACCCTTGGAATACAACGAATGTCCATCAGCAATCTGATATTTCAAGAGTAAAACACAGAAAGGAGGGAAAAAAAAATAAGAGTTAATTCACAACTGGTCACTTCTCTTTTTCCTATCCTAAGACAACCAAGACCCCATCCACAAACTAAGCCCCCCATAAATCTATCCTCTAATCAAGAAAATGTAGCATTACCTCACTTCCTCTTCTTAGAAGGAGGCTGGGGGAGCTCTTCTTCGTCTTCATCATCTTCTTCGTCATCCTCATCCTCCTCACCATCATCGTCGTCGTCATCTTCATCATCATCGTCGTCGTCATCCTCCTCTTCGCTTCCTCCACCATTAGCCTCGGGGTCTTCATCATCATCTCCTTCATTATTGTTACCTTCCCCGCCTGAGAGATCATCTTGATCTCCATCATCGTCTTGGTCCTCTCCACCATCTTCATCATCTTCATCATCCTCATCATCATCATCTGATTCGCCATCATCCTTATTCTCAGGCACACATTCAGCTTTGCTTTTTCCAAGTACCCTTTGAAACAAGGACAGATAGTATGAGTGCATCTAACACAAATTGAACCCACTTTGCATGGGTAAGCAGGCTGGGTACAAAACCCTAAATCTCAAGGTTGCGAGTGTCCTTGATAATTGAAGACTGACCCACATGTGCCAGACTTCATCCTGTAATCAGACAGAATGCAAGGAAATCAAGATCCTACCCATAAATTACTTCTGGCCTTCTACCCAATACGTCAATTTCGCTTGATAATGAACCCACCTGAAACAAATTTAATTTATATATGCAATAAATAGGAGATAGATTCAAATGAACAGAAATCTGTAATGTAATAAACTGGCAAAACAAAATATCCTGAATCATAATAAAAATTCTTTGCCTCAACTCAACAAAGGTTCGACCCTGGGTTGACTATGAAGATTTGACCCCAAAAAAAAAAGAATAATAGTTAAAAGTGTAAAATAGGCAGCAAGCATGCAAGCAATTTGGTGATAGAGAATCAGTTGACATAAACCTACAACTAAAATACTTTCAACTAGAAATTGTTATCTAATAGATGGTCCAGAAGTCCCGATTAGTTTACAAAATAATTCAAAAAAAAGAAGGAATATGTTATAAATTTTTAAACATAAAAAATTACTGCACTCCCTCAGCTAGTTATAAGAAGCAATGTGTAAACATAAAAAGGTATATTTTCCTAATGGAACCTATAAATAGAAAGCATAAAAATAGACCTGTATAGCACCAAAAGAAACATGCAGTCGCCAGTTTAGAAAACTTAGAAAGTATTCAACATCCGATTAAATAACTATGAAGCAAAGCAAGTGTGCATCAATGTCCATACAAGCTAGAATACCAGATTCAGTTCAGATGAATGCAACATGCTTGATCCCAATAAACAAAGCCCACATATATGAAAACCCAATGCAGCTCTAGAAACATATAGTGGAAGCTTAAAAATTCCTGAATGACCCTGGATCTGGAATCTCTACATCACATAACAACGCCACACTCCTCAACCTTGCCCATACAATTATAAGCTGGATGTTGCTACTAACTATCTAATGGAATCCTAATTCAAGTGCAAGTAAACCAAGAAATGGCCAACAATTACACCTTGATGGAAAAAGGTCCTTCATTTCAATGTATATAGAAACTATTAAAAGAAGGCTCCCCGCATTCTCAACTATCAAACACAAACTAAACCATAACAGCCCGAACAGAGAAGAGCATTCCTGTAAAATTCTATCTTTCAGAAAAATCTAAGGCTGACAAAAAAAAGTAGTGCCTGATCCACTAAAAGTGGAGCTAGGGAGGCTTTTTAAAAAAAATGAAAAAGAAAACATTGGTCAAAAAATGAAAAAAAATGAAGTTCATTTGAAGCTTGATACTGGATTGACACATCCAAAGAAGAGGCAATCAATATTTAAAGAAGAGAAAAGGTAATAGGAGACATCCTACTCTCAAACCTTCTAACGAGAAGCTCTTGGAGGGGGGGAACCCTAAGTCCTGCCTCGCAAATGAAGGTAAAGCAAGGAAGAATACACGCTTGTTCCCAAGGCTAGAAGTAAATAAACATTGCAAAAGATTCATATCGTTCGCAGTTCCCAAAAATATATTTATAAGAATTTGGAAAAAGAAAAAAAGGAAATTAAACATAAAAAAGGAGAAGATGATAGGGAACTCTCGAACTCTAGCGCTTGAAGCCCAAAAATCCCTGTTCCAGAAAAACCCGAAACCTTAAACTCCAAATCAAAACTCTAGCACCAACAGAAATCAAATTTTCACAAGCCACGTAAGCTCTGCGCCTTAGAAAGTCCTAAATATCATTCCCCACGTGACAAAATCACAACTTTATGCCACTACAATTGAAACCAAGATGGCAAACACAAGAAATAAGCCAAACCACAGCGAGAAAAACAGCAGAATAGAAAGGAAAAGGTCATCCTTACCACCAGAAGAAGCCAAAGGAGAGACCTTTCCGCGGCCAAAAAGGTCTCCGCCACCAGGAGTTCCATCATGGAGAAGAGAACAGCAGTTCCACTGCTCTCGCTTCTGCACAACGCCTCCATCTCTACAACGAACACGAGATTTCGTACCCTTTTGACTATTTTAAAAATAAACAAAACAAAGAACACTATCGGAAGAAAACCTAGAACCGAAACCTTGAGAAAGATAGAGGAATTAAATCAAAATCCTAATTAAGAATCGACAGAGAAGAGAGAGAGGACAACAGAACCTCACCTCACCAGAAGTCGAAGGGAGAACCTCACCAGAAGTCGAAGGGCGAGAGAGGAAGAGAGGGGCGAAGGGCACTCGCGAGATTATCACAGTGCGAGTAGGGTTTCTCCCAGAATCGCTCTCTACGGTGTTGGTAATAAAATAAAAGAGGGGCAAATAAAAGGGGGTTGGATTAGGGTTTTGGACGAGGGGGGGGGGATGTTAGGGTTTAGGGCCGTCCGAGTTTATTTAGGTTTTTTAGGGTTGTATCCGGTTCTTAAACGGCGGACAAGCGGGCAGGATCAAATCCGGTGTACAATAGCTTGTATTTCCTTGTGTAACGTACTGTAATTATTATTATTATTATTATTATTATTATTATTATTAAATAAAATACAAATTTTTTAACATTTATATTTATTATCTTTTTATTTAATAATTTATAAAATTTATGCTTACATCCGGTCGAGTTAACCTTATTACTATATTAGTATAAAAAATTAAAATTAATTTTGGATAGAAAAGTAGATGAAACACATTTTTATATTTTTAAATAATTATTATATTATTTAAAATTAATTTTTTTATTTTTAAAAAATTTCTAATGTTAATTTTTGGATTCTATTTAAAATTAAAGGTTTGATTAGTATTTTGCTAAATTATGAATTATAATATTAGATAAAAAATTCAAAATATTTTTATAATTTATTTTTATTATTAAAAGGAAGAAAAATATGGAGCTCATTGTGAAACTTGTCATGTAATATTGTTGACAAACTGTACGACAGCCGCTGGGTGAAAAATTAAAATGTTTGTACTTCAGATCTTGGCAATCCAGTGGACGCGTCAGATCTACAATAAAATAATTGCTGGTGTGTGTACACGTGGGAATGTCTTGATGCGACAACTGTACATGAAGGAGGTGCAACTATGAAATTATTTATAGTAGAGACACTTCTGTTTTATGAAAACAAAGATTTTTCTTTTTTTTTGTGTGTGTTTTATTGGAGGGGTGATCTGAAAAAAAGGAACATAATACCCTTGCTGTGACTTTATCTTAGCGTTCATCGCCTTGGATTAGATAAATTAGTATGGAAGTAAACAATGTCCAAATAAATTTGAGCTTAATAAATTTTTCCTTTTTTTTCTTTATTGATAAAAGTAATAGTGAAACCAGTAATGATTAGTGATTTCCTTCGTGATATTTTGAGTGCAAAAATGTCATTTGAAAGAAAAATGATTCAATAGCTAAAGTTTTTTATTTAGGGGAGCAAGTATAGGGCTAGGATTGGGCCGAATTATGCCTATGCCTAAGCTTGGCTTGAAGTTATTTATTTATCTATTTGTTTGTTTTGGGGTAGAGGGGTCGACCAGCCCAAAATCTAACTGGGTTGATTTAATTTAAGGTAGGGCCGACACAATTTATGCTCACTCCTTTCTCCAAAATCCTTGATTCTCTTCTCAAAATTACTCTTATAGTTACTTGAAACTCACTTCCTAGTCTGCCTCCTTGAGCTTCATGATTTTCCCCTTGTGCTCGTGCTTCATCGATTTGCTCAATGGCTCTAGTGGCTCTTAGGGACCATTGTTCCTATTGGGACCATCAACACGAGATGGTGGTGAATCATCTTGCTTCCATGCCTCTTCGTGTGGGCAAGGGTTTCCATCAAGAAAGATTCTATAATAAAGAAAGAAGCAAGGAAGAAAGTGACGGGATCACTACAAATCTAGCTTAATCTTAGAAAGTTTGGTGGCTATGGGCTCCAAGAGAGGAAGAGAAGGGCCATCAAGGGTGTGGAGGCGGGGTGGGACTCAAAGATAAGAGTGGAAGGAGGGTGCATTGTGAAGTCGAAATTAGGTCAAACCACTTTAACCTACAAAAAGGGTGGGCATCAAGCTCTTGCCGTGTCCAAGTCGAATCAATTATCCACCCAAACTTGGCCTCAAATATCTATGGGCCCTATTTTCAATCCCAAATCCATTTCGAATCGCCTTGAGCCTAATCCGTAGTCCAATTCGACATCAATCTAAACCTACTTCTAACCCTAATTGTAATTGAGGAGATTAGAGCAGTTTTTATCCTCTTTGAATTTAGTCCTTTTTTTTTGTACAATTACAAGTAATGACATTCTAAGTAATTAGGTAGCTCTGGATGACCGTGGATGCATATTTGGATGGTTATTATTTTCATTATTTTATTATCTCTTGGCTGATTAAAGAATTTAAGTTATGGAGTCGGTTCTCTTTGATAAAATGAGTGTTGCTATACCTATGGGAAAACATTATAAGCAAGCTAGGGAGGAAGACCAGTATTTTCGAATTGCTCTGCATTTTCTTCCACACCTTCTAATTCTTAATCTCAAAAAAATCTACGTTCTTAAAGAAATAAACAAACAGATAAATAAAGACCAAAAACAGCGGCAGCAACAACAATAATTTGGACACCAATATCCCAAAACTTGACCTCTAAATTTTTCTACCCAGGTATAATTTTCAACTAAGTCTCGTCAAGTCAACTAGGGTCAAATGGGTTGATTCCAGTGAGGTCTAGGCTGGGTTTGATTTGACACTTTGGTATGAAAGTACATATTGTGTTCAGATTTCATTAGTTGGTTGGATCATTTGATTTGGGCTATTTTCTAGTTGAGATTTGCTGAACCCCTTGTTAGAGAAATTTAGGTTGCGGTTGGATTATCTGATATCCAACACTTCAATCCAAACACAAGATTTGACATGTCCTTTTTTGACAAGCATAGCTCAACCCAAGTTAGGTAAAGATTGACCCTATCTTCCCAATGTCGGGATTGGATCAAAATAGACATATTAAAAAGAAGAGGATGAGGAGCTTCTAGAGCTGCAAACTTCCCAGTGCCTCAGACAAAGGATTCGAACTTCATTGAATTGTAAGGCCAGACGAAAATTTCTGTTCCATTATGTTATATGATTCTTATTTTGACTCTTCTTCAATCTCATATGATCTCTATGACATAGATAAGGCTAACCAATTCCAAAGCAAAATGTTGTTGCAAACCAGATACATGAGCGCAAAAACGAGGCTATTTTGTGAAGCAAAGAAACATCAGTTATTTTCAACTCAATCTGGACTACATGACAAGCTAGAGCACCTTGTTTCTTTTCTCTTTCTTTCTTTCTTTCTGTCTTTTCTTCTTTCTTTCTTTCTTTTCTCTCTTTTGTAATAAGAGAAAATTAAAGATACCTTCTTTTTTCTTTTGAGAAATATCTCCCTTTCCAAACAAGATAAGAGTTATGTTTGTAGTGATTCAAGAGATATGCTCCATGGATGCAAAGCATCTCAACTCATCACATTTAGGTAGACTCCATAAGAAATGAATCAATGTATGGTAAGTTTTCAAAACACAACATTCACTTAGACATGAAAATCAATTCCAACTAACTCTACTGCAGTTTTTATTTGATGAATATAGACATCGAATGTCACCCCAACCTTGAATGAAAAACCCTACACCACTCCATAGTCTATTGGCATACCTTTTAGTACATTCGGAACTCGTCCAATTAGATTTTTGTAAATCATACAAGGGTGGGTGGGTCATGAAAGTTTTTCCTACAGTTTGAATAAGCCTATTAGATTCTTAGGATTGAAACAAAATTTTTAGCATTGAAGAATATGAGGAGGCCTAACATAACCAATGTCAACAAAACCTCTCTTGTACATTCTTCAGAAAGAAGAAAAAAATAAATGCTTGTGTTTATATGGATTTTGGACTGGTTTATTCCAACGATATTCTTGTGAACTCTTTATAAAGGCCCAGTTCTGAACCTGTGAATCCTGCTTGATAGCTTTCAATATCTGGCCCAAGGGGGGAGGTGGTAACCACTTCCACCAGCTCGTGCTCACCTCCCAGCCCAGCCTAAGAAACCTATCACCGCGGTCACCACCCAACCCTTCAAGTCTCAGCTAACAATCCAACGTCAAATATGGGCAAGGCTAAGACCTATATCCTGGGGTAACAGCACCGGAAACGGTGACCCGAACGCCAAGGACTCATCTCCGGTGGTGGGATCTAACCGGTTCCGGCTTCGATCCCCCGAACTCAGTCAACGTTGCCGTCGTGGTCTTCTTCCATTATATATCTCTCTCTCGCTTCCTCCGTCCCCCGAAAAAACCCCCAACAGAAGGGGCGATTCTTCCTTTTTATTTCTTCCTTCTCGTTCTCCGTCTCCGCGTCGCGGGATTGCGGTGGGGTTTCCGAGGCGGGTTCGCGGCCGGAGATGTCGTCGGAGATCGAGGTGGTGGAGGAGGGGCCGGCCGCCGTTGCCGGCGGTGTCGGAGTTGGAGCGCCACAGGAGGAGGAGGCGCTGAGGAACGACGTCTACACCGCTGCGGCGTACGGCGATCTGGAGAAGCTTCAGCGGCTGGTGGAGGTGGAGGGTTGCTCCGTCTCCGAGCCCGACGGCCTAAGCTACTACGCCCTCCAGTGGGCGGCCCTCAACAACCGCACCGCCGCCGCCCAGTACATCATCGAGGTCTTCTCTCTCTCTCCCTCTCTCTCTCTCTCTCTTTTTTTGATGATTTTCGATAGAAATCTTGTGTGTCTCGCCCAATTATATCTACTGTTTTTCTTTAGGGAACGATGAATCTTGGGATGTCTTGAGATCATTTGATTTAGATGATTTTTTTAGTTTTTTCTCGATCGAATGTATGATGATGGTTATTGTGCTTGTATCTGTGATTGATTGTTGATTTCTGGACAGCACGGAGGAGATGTGAATGCGGCGGATCATACAGGACAGACGGCGCTGCACTGGAGTGGCGTGCGCGGCCATATCCAGGTTGCCGAGCTCTTGTTGAAAGAAGGGGCTCGAGTGGATGCAGCAGACTTGTGTGGTTATCAGGTTTGGGTTCAAGCAATATACTTCCTCTATCATGCCGTGTTCTGTACTCTGGGCTCTCAGCTCTCTGGCTTATGTTGTTTTCTTGGATTTGAGTCTGGAGGAAAGTTGGAGTATCTTTTAACCGACGATGATGGGTTGCATTTGAATGTTTTTGGCAAAGTGTTATTTTGGATACGTATGTTCGCAAATTTTGGGTTCTTGTTTGTAATCATGATCACAAACATCAGGCCCAGTCCCAACTATTTGGGGTTGGCACTCAGCTTTGTGAGTCATTGCTTGCTAATAATACATAATAAAGGATACTTCCAGTGCTGTAAGTTTCTGAAATGCCTACTTGGTCTAACCTGCATAGACCATCTCTATTGGTTCTTCGTGACTTTGTCCCCATTTGGTGGAACTCCTGTGCCTCCTTTAATGTCCTTGTTTTTCACTACATAGTTCCTAGTTTTACCATGCATTCATCTCAATTTTTCATTTTTCTTCTTTCCACTTTCATCTTGTTTACTGGTTTTGCATGCTAATCAACATTATAAGACTTACTACCATTTTTTAATTATTTTTCCGCATATCACCAGTGATCTTGAGTTGAGTACTGAACTCGTGCATCTACCAAATGCCTTAGGAGAGATTTAGTGGTTTTGAAGCCCAATTCTCCTTAAAAAGGTGTAAAAGCTAAATGGATAATTCAATCAATTTTTCTAATTCATGATAAAGTTTCAAGACATTCAACCTCCCAAATAAGGGTCCATTGCATCCCTTATACAATGCCTTGATGAAGATTTTGTGCTTCTACCTCATCATCGAAATCCAACCTTGTCAACAATTCAAGAAACTATGTCTCCCAGCCTGTGACTTAATTTCTTATGTTTCAAGTCAATGCATCGTAGGCATGTTTTGTTAAGGAGTGTGGTTTTGTTAGAACTTGGGATGAAATCAGTCCTTTCCTAATTTAAATGTACTTTTAAATTAAGTTTCACTTGATTGCAGACGACACATGTTGCAGCCCAGTATGGACAGACAGCATTTATTTATCATATTGTCACAAAATGGAATGCTGATCCTGATGTCCCTGATAATGATGGAAGAAGCCCTTTGCACTGGTATGCAACTCCTTGTCCTTTGCTTTCAGCTTATCCCATGTGGAACAATGGTTTAAACTTGGTTGGAATATA
Organism: Phoenix dactylifera; assembly: GCF_009389715.1. Classification (NCBI taxonomy): domain Eukaryota; kingdom Viridiplantae; phylum Streptophyta; class Magnoliopsida; order Arecales; family Arecaceae; genus Phoenix; species Phoenix dactylifera. The sequence goes on along the minus strand of NC_052398.1, from coordinate 7,687,543 downwards.
AATTCTACTTTTCTCCCCAAAGTAAAATTTCTTATCTTGATGTTCAATCACAAATGTTTGCTTCCTCAATTAGAAATATATCACTGCAGTATATGAGTAATATTAGCTCTCCCAGTTCTGTTGTCTCTCCACATTATGCGGATGATGTATATTCCAATGTATGTCCTTTTTCAAATCTCGATGTCATGGTGTCATAGCATTGCAGACTGTTTTTCTTTTTTCTTTTTTCAAATATAATGCAAAAATGAACTGTAGTTTATCATCTCAAGATGATCATGGACTATGATCCTTCTTTTTCCTAAATGTTCTAATCTGATATTTTGGAGCTTGCAGGGCTGCCTACAAGGGATTTGCCGATTGCATACGTCTTCTTTTATTTCTGGATGCTTATAGAGGGCGGCAGGATAAAGAAGGTATGTACAACCTTTTCTTTCTTATCATTTTTTTTTGTTCGTTCTGTTGCTAGAGCATAGAGTGCCTTGGCCGATGCATTCACATCTTCCTTAATCTGTATTATGATCGCATTTTCAAAAATTTTGGCACCTGTACCAAGTCAGAAACTGTTGTCAATAGGTTGCACTCCTCTTCATTGGGCTGCTATTAGAGGGAATCTAGAGGCATGCACAGTGCTGGTTCAAGCAGGGAGAAAGGAGGACCTGATGGTGACAGATAATACTGGTTTTACTCCTGCACAACTAGCTTCTGACAAGAATCATCGGCAAGTTGCTTTTTTCCTCGTAGGTATTCTGTGTTTGGAGTTGTTAACCTTTATTGTCTTGGAAGTAAATCAATGGTTTCTTAGTTTTTGTATCTAGAAGCTTTTATTTGCCAGATGCACGAATGTATTTAAACTTTTCCTTATGTTTAACCAGCATTTAAAGAGGCTGGTTCTCAGTATTTAGTGCTGTTTTAAGTTATTATGCATGCTACCTGGCATGTTCAAAACTCATTGAAAGCAAAAGCCTCTTGTTTTCTCATTTTTAAAAAATGTCAAGCATTTTTTTCCTTTTGATCGATATTTCCTTCATTGGCTGCATTGTTCTTTGTTTGTGGAAGATCGATCGGTTGTTTTATTCATATTTAAGTTCCCTCATTAAGAGACATATGAATAGTTCAATTTTATGTTGTATTTTGCCATATATGTGAGTTCTCTTTTGCAACCTGCAGAAGCATGTGATGCTGGGAAGTAGCTTTATATGCATTTACATTGAGTTTACTGGAGCAACTAACAGGAACAAACTTCATAATGAATTATAATATGCACACGGTGTACAAACTCAAAACAGGAATAGGAAAAAAACGATACAAATGGATAGTTTATTTAACTTTTGTGTTCTACCCTGTAAATAAACTAATATATATTAGTAAATCAAATGACCTTCCATTATTATTCATGCAGTAGACCTTGTCAGATTAAGTAGATTGATAGATTCTTTCTGTTTGCATATTTCTAACTAACCATTTTATGATCTGAGCAACGTTGATGCCAAAGGATGTAGTCATTCCTCAACCACTTCTGTGAGCTTATGACGAATGGAACTGCTTCCAACCTATTGTTATATCATAAACCTTCTGTCCATTCCCATACTTAAGAAACCACAGGTTACTGTGAAATTTCAGTATTAAACTTAAACAGTTATATGGAATCTTTTTGAGCTTTATGTTATGGTTCCCTTATTTTACCCATATATTATAGAAGCTTTCTTGAAGAAAAATTAAAAGAAACCTTTGCTAGTGCTTATAATAGATGAGGGAATAGTGAAATAAATATAAATGTCAAAACCAAGCCTTATGCTGTCTGTTTGTACACACACACATACACACATATATATATTATATGTATACATACATACAGACATACATACACATTTGTATATACATACATGCATACATACATACACATTTGTATACATATATAGATATACATATGCATACACAAACACAAACACATATACATATGTAGATATACATATATATTTATATCGATATCTATATCTATATATATATATATATATATATATATATATATACATATATATCTACGTATATATACATATCTACATATGTACATATATTTATATACATGTATGTACGTACGTACGTATGTATGTATGTATATACACATATACATACATGTATAAATTCATATACATGTACATACATATGCATACATATATATACAGCTTCCTGTTTTTGTAGTTAGATGATGAAACATGATGCTGGAAGCAAACAGCATATGTTGCTCATGCTGAAAAGTTTGAAAGGTTTGAGGCTTGGCAGTTGCAGTAACTTCTGCCTTTACTGATGCCACTCCCACTCCTGGATGCTTCAATGAGAACACATTGACTTACTAGCAATTCTACAGTTATTTAGGGCATTACACTTGAATCCACACTTACTGCTTTTCCTGCTTCCTACCAGTACAAAATCTTTCACAAAGGTTGGAGCAGGTCATCAAGGTTTTAATGGAACTAAAATTTGTGCAGGGTAATGCTAGAAGGCTGTATGACAGGCGCTGTGATGGGAATAGCCATCTCGGAAAGTTATCAAAATTAGGACTTGCACCTGCTCTTTGGTGTGTAATTATTGCCATGCTTGTTACATATATACATTCAGTCATTTCAGGTAATATTTTTCATGAGTTCATGAGTCGAAGTGTATCCATTATGTCAAGCCAATGTGTTTGTATTATTTTTATCTTTTATTTTTTGGATGCAGGATCATATCTTTTGAAGTTAACAGCTGCACTTGGGCTTTTTGCATGGTTAGGGGTATTCCTGGCAACTGCTGGACTATATATGTTTTATAGGTGTAGCAGGTATTATAAGTTTTTCTTTAGTATGATTTTTCTTTATAACTGATGAATGCTAAATGGATGCAAATGCATGGTTTGGTATCCATGAAGATTCTGGAACTGTTACATCTGACAGCTTTTTGTCAGTTTTATTTTGCAAAATATTTGGAACTCGTTACAGTTTATGCATATGAGTTTTACTATAATCAATGCATTCTGATTATGTTGCACAGTTGGAGAATGCTCATAAAGATACTAGCTTTTTTATATTATGTTTTTCAGCAAGCGTGTATTGTTCACTTATGTCTGAACCATCTTACTGACTCTGCAAGGTGCATATTTAGATACTTATTTTGTACTTTGTGTGGCCCCTTTTTCTATAGTAATGCTTATAAATGCCAAAAAAAAAATGACGAAGAAAAACTTTGTATATCGTAATAGATATGGATTTTTTTTGTATTTCTTTTAAAATTTTTAAGTATTGTGGCAAATATTATGTGCTTATGTTTTCTTGTTGTCTGTTAAAGTCATATGCTTCCTACCATCAGCATCATGGGTTTGTACTTATTAAATTCATTGGCCTGTTAAGATATTTATAAAACATTCGTTCTCTTGGATGTAAGTAAACTTTTGAGACCCAAAGCGTGCCAAGATTCTACACAATTTAGACCCATTTATCCCAAAAATATGGAGAGCAGGTCAGGTACTATGGCTGATGTATGAGTTTGCCCAAATCTGACCCAAATAAATCCAAAATTACTCACTAGGCTCCACCAAAAATTGTTCCTAGGTGCTAAATTTCTGAGCAAGACTACCTAGGCTAGAGATGGAATGCCGTGAGACCAAGAAGGCTAGTTGGCATACTAGAAATCTACCTTGCTAGTTGATGTTTGAACCATGGATTAAAATAATGACTATCTCTTTTTTTTTCCTGGGCTTCTTTAATGTTATACATTTATGTAACTGCTATTATTTAGCTTTTATTAAGTTTTAACGGTCATGTAATGTCAGTAGCATACTGTTATCCTCCATCTTAAAATGTTAAGAATTACATTTTAATTTCTCTGTCTATTAAAGGCAGATTGATAAACATACTCCCATTTTGGTCATATTCTCTTTCGCTTTGTCTAATACATTTATGCGAGATTGTGAGAGATTTATCATAGTGTGATTGGGTACCCAGAACCCAGATTTTAAGGAAAAAAATTACAGTTTTTTTTCATAGAATTATGGGCACTGTTTAAAGAGATGACCATAGTGGGGATGACTTTGATGGCCTGACCTTACCCTCTCGGTTATTTGTAATAATAAAATAGAGAGGTATTAATCCAAATTTATTATATCACAAGTTGTAAAACGATGTTTTTCTCCGTCAATTTTATAATAGGTATGATGGCTGTTATAATAGCTGTTCTTTTATTCCCCAAAGGCTGGACTGGGCAAGTAACAGCCATTATTTCCACTGTAATGGTCGATGGCACTAACCCTTGGTGTTTGATGGATAAGGTGCTTTTTGGAACCTTGATTTAGCTATGTGCCTATGTTTGCAATTCTCTAAAGCTCCGTTAGACTTGAAAAGTTCTAGACGAAGAGAAAAATAGCACGTGGATAGGAAGCTGTGCTTATTCGAGGCACAATTTGTAAGCTGGAGTGTTAAATCAGAAAATATGGACACATACAAACCCATTCATGCATGCATGTGCGCACCACACTATTGTGCATCACTTCTTATTGTGATACTCTGATGTTTGCTTGTGTACAGTTAATTTAATACAAATTATTGTCTTCTATTCTATGTGACCTGGTGCAGATGCTAATTTTGATGCGTGATGCTCTATTTCATTGCCAATCTTTTATGATTTGCTACAGGAAGGATCCTGGTTATATCAAAATGAATGTCCGGGATTCACAAAATCAACGAGACGATGTGAGTTGTAAATTGGCCTTGCTGAATAAAACTAATTACAAGAAACAACCGATTTTTCTTTTGTGCATTTGCTGACTGAAACATAATAACAAGCTGTTCTTCATTTTTGTAGTTGTTTAATAAGTTAGACTACTGTATACATTTTGCATTAGAGTAAAGCACATAAGTTTTCACCATGTCCTCTTTCTTTGCACTTTCAATACATTGTGAGTCATTCATATATACATGATATAAGGCAATAGCTTCACCAGGGCTCATCTCTTTCTTATCAAAGTCTTTCTTATACAACAAATTTTAGCTTTCTGCCTGCTGTTCCAAGGATGTATGTGCCTTATCGGTAGGTATATTCTACAATTGCATATCGATCATCCCATTGAATAAGCCAGCCTTTTTTTATAGCTGTATGTATTTTTCATTAAAAAAATCTTAGGAAAGTTATGCATATGCTGTATTTTTTTTAAAAAAAAATCCTACCTTTCTTTCTGCGTTCAAGAGAAAAGAATGAAACACTTTATGATAGAAAACAATTCACGAATACGTGACTCCACATTGTACTATAAAGTTCTCTTATGCAGTGCAGCATGCAGTTGGAGGCAAATGTACTTTAAGATAGCTTGTTGTTTTTTATACCTTATGTGATGTAACACAACTTTATTAAGTAAGATTCTCTTTGTTAGTTTGTTGATATGTTCCTGCCAACATGTCTCTATTTGAACACAGGGAGATTTAAAAGATTTATCCCATGTTAGATCATGCATTTTCCATCTATGTTGGTTTATATTCTAATACATATTGAACGTTTCATTGGAAAGTTTTGAAGCTATAAATGTGAGATTGAATCATAATGTATGTTAAACAGAGCTTGTTTTTTAATTATGTTACCTAATGTGCCGGAATTCATTCTCAAGGATATTTGTAAATTTTAAAATAACCTATTTAAGGGTGCTTTGAGCCACTTTGCCAAAGAAATAGCCTAAATAATAACATGCTTGGAAATGCAAGGATTTGTTTGTCACCTCATCTTTGCTGCTGACCTGAGTAACTCATACCCTTTAGCTTACTGCACAGTTCTTGCACCCAACACTTAGAAATGGGTTGGGGTGTGACCATGATATGCTGTGCTAGTACCGAGCACCGGATCGGTTGCCCGGCGGCATGGGTCGGTATGGGCCTGCACCATGCCGTGCCGGGCTTGTACCGACACAGTAGAGGAGGCAGGAGAGAGGGTGAATGGGAGAGAGGAAAAGAGAGAGAGGAGGGGGAGAGAGGGAGGAAGAGAGGAGGGTGGCGAAGGGCCGGCGGAGGTCGGCGCCCGGGCAAAAGGCGGAGGCCGCGACTGGGTCCCCTATTTCGTTTGAAACGGGGCTTTGACCGCTTTTAATTTTGCGATTTTTAAGTGAAGTCGGCAAATCACACCTTTTTTTATTCACGATATTTAAGTGAAGTTAACAAATGATTTGCCAATTTTACTTAAAAATCGCAAAATTAAAAAACGGCTGAACTCTTATTTCGAACGAAGGAGGGGGACCTGTTTGCGACGTTCGCCTCCTGCCCGGACGCCGGCCTCCGCCACCCTCCTCTCTCCCTCCCTCTCCCTTTCCCTCTCTTCCCTGCTCGTTCTCACTTTTCCTTTCTTTCCTTCTTCTCCTTCTCTAGCAACGGGTTTCGTTTCTGTTGTCGGAACCGTCCCGGTCTGCCGCCGGAACGGCTTCGTACGGCTAGAACCGCCCGGTTCGGGACGGTTCCGTCGACCCTGGGTGTGACACTTGGGTATGGATGTGCAAGAAGAAATTCTTAATGACTAAAAGGATCCTACGGTTAGACATGTAACCATACCCAAGTAACATAGCTGTCAACACTGTTGCCCAAGGTGACAAGCCAAGAGGGGGGGGGGTGAATTGGTTTCTTTTAATTTTAACTATCTTACTTGTGTTAAATGATGAGTTAGTGAACTTAAACAAATCACAATACAAACAACAAGAAGTATAGTGGTTCGGTGCTCTCCTTAGCACCTACGTCCACTCCCCAAGCGACCCCTTGGGAATTCACTATAATCCCGCGGATTACAGTTGGATTGTTTTCCGGGCTCACAATCCAAAAATCTTTACACTTTGATTTTCCGGGTTCACCAAAAACCTATGTTGGTTTTACGGGCTCACCAACAAACCTATACAATTGGTTTTACGGGTTCACCAACAACCTACGTTGGTTTTACGGGCTTACCAACAACCTATGTTGGTTTTACGGGCTCACCAACGAACCTTTACAATTGGTTTTCCGGGTTCACCAATCAACCTATTCCGTTGGTTTTGCGGGCTAACCAACCAACCTTTACAAGTAGTTTAATAAACAAAGGAAGAAGATTTAAACTCCTAGATGAGCAAATATAACAATATAATCTACAAAGAAGAGTTTAGAGAATATTTATCGCTTGATGTGACTTCTCTCTTCTTTGTTAAGGATGCTTCACTCTTCAAGGGTGGATGGAGCTCTTGATGACTCTTTGAATCTGCTCAATCACTTTCTTTTGATTCTTGAATGAAGCACTTGGATGAAGCTTGCCTTGCTAGGGTTCTCTCTTGAATGCACTTGATGTATTTTCCAAAGCTTACTTCCTCTGATGAATACTCCCTCTTAAATACTTCTCCAACCTCCAAATAGTCCTTCCTGACCGTTGGATTGAAGAAACTAGCCGTTTATAGCCGTTGGGAGTCCAAAAAGCACTTCTGCACAACTAGCCATTATGCTTCTGCCCGTGCTTGGGTCGACCCAAACTTTTCTTGGGTCGACCCAAACATTGGGTCAGCTCAAACTTTTTCTTGGGTCGGCCCTCTCAGAAAATTCAGAACCTTGAATTTCAGCCTTTCTTCACTTGGGTCGACTCAACCTTTCTTTGGGTCGACTCAACCTTTCTTTGGGTCGACTCAACTTCATCTTGGGTCGACCCTCTCAGTAAATCCAGAGAACCATTTTCTGAGTTGTTTGAGGATCTTGATGTTTGGGTCGACTCATGCTTTCCTTGGGTCGACCCAACTCACTGTTCATCTGTGCCATTTTTGCAGAAGTGTGCCAAATGATTTCTTGATGTGCCGGGGTCGACCCAATCATCCTTTGGGTCGACTCAATCCACACTTTGCTGCATCTCAAGGTTAGATTCATTCATATAAACAATGAGATGTATCTATATCAATTTTATACAAATATACTGAGAGTAACAGACTTATAAATGAAGTATCGTTTTAACTTATAACATACTCTTGTTAAATGCTTGTTAATCATCAAAATAACACTATCATTCTCAATCTCCCCCTTTTTGATGATTACAAAATAAAGAGTATGAGCCTATTGATACTTATCTTAAAATCAGTTTTTGAAAGGGCTTAACTTGCTGAATTTCATCTTTTCATATATAAGAGTGAAGTCTCCCCCTATATCATTCAAATGTTGCCGGTTTGACTTTTTGAATTGTTCCCCCTTTCATTTATAATTCATTAAAGATGAAACTCCAAAAATCTGAGATAAAACATGAGTTTCAGATTATGTATCGAGGTGTGAAAGGTGCGTGCCAAATTCTGAAATTCTATGTGCCAAATTCTGAAATTTGATAGAAATTTTTGATTTGATCATTTTCATTGTTACAAATTGCTCCCCCTTAAATGTATATGCTTTCCTATATGATTTTCAATTTATTTTACCAGTTATTTCTCTTTTCTTACACAATTTCTTTACTTCTCCTCTTATTACTCTTTCTTTACTTCTCCCCTATTACTCTTTCTTTACTTCTCCCCCTTTTTGTTATCATCAAATAGGTGCATGGAAAAAGACACAATAAATAACAAACATTCAAACTTCATTGATCAAAATAGGAACATTTTAGTACATTCATGCCAAAAACAAAAGCAATTACAATGTTCCTTAATCAAAGTTTAAAGATACATGATAAACACAAAATACATATGAGAACTAGATATCTAGCCTAGGCTCTAAACAGAAATGCTAATATCAGCCTAGGGAGTATCTAATGGCTGTGATCTAATCCTCATCCTCCTAGTGTACGTGGCGAGGGGAGGTCGGCTCTGTAGCTTCTCTTTCCGCACGTTGGATCCGTGAGACTCTCCCGGATCGCTTGGCTACGGCTCTCTTGGGTCCCATTTCTCCAAGATCGTGAAGTAATCTAGTGTTTGGAGATGATTGGAGGAGATTGGAGAGTGGGGAATAAGGTTTTCGGAAGAGGACAAAGGGTAAACAGTGCCCTAAAAAAAAGCTCACGGGTCCCCCTTTTAACAGTAGGGTCCCGACGTTGGGTCGACTCAAGAATTTTCTTGGGTCGACTCAATGTTGGGTCGACCCTATTCTGGGTTGGGTCGACCCAAGTTCAGAAATTTTTCCTTTCTCTTCCTTTTCGCTTCAAATAATTTTCCTTGCTTCCAATCCTTACAAATTCTTTCTGGGACAATGATACATGAGTAAGGAATCTATAGATTACAAGTTTGACTCATGTTTCATGGGTTTTTAGAAATGGGAGGAATGTATCATGAGACTGCTTGCTCCCTTTTATATCTATTCAATAAAAAGGATCACATATGCCTAATTTCCTCCTTAGCGTGCAGACTCTATCTTCACTCAAGGGTTTTGTGAATATGTGAGCTAATTGTTTTTCAGTACATATATGCTCAATACATATGTTTCCATTTTGCACATGATCCCTAATAAAATGATATCTTATTTCTATGTGTTTGGCTTTAGAAATGAGACATTTAAGATGTGAGCCAAAAGAAATCTCTAAATGTAGATTCCAAAGATATTTTTTTTTCAAATCAAGTGTAGATGGAATCTTTTTCAAGTTATTTCAAGGAGTATCAAGAATAATATTCAAAGAAGGCATGAATGAAAATTCAACACCTTTATATATATATATATATTAAGTATATAGCAAGATGAGAGCAATCTAATTAATTTTCAGAGTATAGTATAAGAGCAAATAAAGATCAAAACTTATATACTCGAAAAACATAAGATTATGTTGAATCCTTAATTCTTAATGACTTCAAAGTTCTTTCATGATATAAAAGTATTGGGGCATATATACCAAAACATGAATTTATGCAGTGTAGGATACATAAAATTCAAGGCTTTGAAAGTTCTTTTAGAGCTCTCTTAAAAACTTTCTTTTACTCATTTAAAGATCATAGCATCAAAATCAATTAAAATGAATTGGCTCAGGATTGAAACACTAAAGTGCAAGCCAATAAGAACTCATAAGTAGATTCCAAGATAAATTTTCGAAACTAAGACAGATGGAATCCTTTTCAATTAAATTTTCAGAAATAAATGATTTACCGATGAATACAGATGGAAATCCAACTTTCAAAAGATATTCAATGAAGCACAAAGTTTAATACCACTTTACATTTAGTATTCTTTGTCTCATCTTTAGATGCGAATTTATACGATTAAGTTCTATATGATCTCTTACTCTGAAATTTTCTTTCTCCCCCTTAATTAATCATTCCATTTGAGAGTTTAGAGTTTGAAGATAATTTTCAATAAAGAGATTGAGTATTTAAAGCTCCCCCTCAAAAGATGCATTTTCTTTCAAACCTTTTTTTTTTTTGTTCTTCTATAATATCAAGAATGTAGAGTGATCTAGAATTTTTCAAAATTTATAGCAATCACTCTTTTTAATCTTTCAAGAATAAATTATATTTCCTCTTATTTTTTTTTTTGAATATGTATGGAAATATTAATCAGAAAATAATTCTTTTGAAGCTCAAATTTCTTTCAAAAGTAATTACATTTTCTTTCCTATAAGAATTATTGAAGTGAGTTGAAATATTCTAAGCTTTAGGATCATTAACTCTCTTCTTAAAAATAGCTTTTCTTTTTAATGATAGAAGCATTTAATTATGTAGGAGTGTATATTCAAAATATTAATTTCTTAGACATAGTTTTTCAGCGATGTATATATGAAGCACCATAAATCTTTTTAATATCAAAATAATATTATATGTTTAGAACCATTTGTTTGCAATCAAGATCATTGAAAAACGCATCATTTAGACTAATTTTAATAAACTTATAAGATAGAAAATGATATGTTTCAGATGCGTATCGGAGCAAACAATCAAGGCATCAAAAGTAATTCTATTTTTCTTAAACCGTAGTTTTTATCTAGAAATCATATTGAGTTATTTTTCAAAATGATGCAATCATTGAAGCATATAATGAAAGTTACAAAAAGGCAATGATAGAAGCATTTTTAAATTAAGTTTAAGCTTTTATACAAAATCAGATTCTGAATTTCATAAAAATTTTCAAAGAGGCTTTCAGGATTATAATTTGAGATATGCATCTTCTATATTGTAGCTTATCTTAAATTATTAAGATTGAAAACACATATTTCAAGAACATTAGAGCACATCCAGAATCTTTGTAATTCATATTGAATTTTGGTACAAATTGGAGGACATTATGTACTAATGTTAGGCAAGATAAAAGATAAATCGGAATCAATTCATTTTGCCTAACTTGCAAATTCAAATTATTCTTTTCTTTTATTTTTCAAAATATATTCATTAAAACAAAATGATGTTGTTGTTGGTAATAACATGTTTCAATCAAATTTTATAGGCATGAAGCATTACAAGTTATATTTAGGAAAGATCTTTGTTATTTGAATATTGAAAACATATAATTCAAAACATCATGTGACATGCAAAATATATTATGCATTAAAATATTAAGAACAAGCATGTCAAGGATCAAAATCAATTCTTTTCAAATAAACTCCCCCTATTTAAATATAATCTTGTACTGATTTCATCCTTAAAGTGTGTTTTCAAGTGATTAAAAAATTTGACTTGATTCTTCTTATATACTTTCATTTACTTTGTCTTTCATTTTTACCTTCTTATGCTCTATACTCTATTTGCTCCCTATCCGGTGGAGTTGGAAGGGGCACGAGGTACTACCACTAGCCTCCCTCTTGTGCCGTCCCTAATATACCCTACACCGAATAGTTGGGTCAAATAGTGCCGGGTACTACCACTAGCCTCCCCATTGGCACCATCCCTATGATGAGCAAAATAGAAATGTTAAAATGTTCACTTCAAACTCTCCCTGTTTAAGTGTAATTAATTACGGATTTTATCCCTTTTACAAGTCTCACAAATGTGCCGAATGTATTATGCTTGTTTTTCTTTTCCTTAAGATTGAAGTATTTGCCTTTACTTAGATTTTACTTCTCTTGAATAAGATCCATTTTCTTTTCTTTATCTCTCTCTCTTTTTGTTATTCTCAAGTAATTTACATGAAAGAGCAGAATAAAGAAATAATCTTATGTATCATATAGATGTATATCATGCAAACAGCATTTTCATTATGCTCAAGAATTCATAGCTTCTCACAAGTCAATTCAAATCAGCATTTTAAGCATATACTTGTGTATTTGATGGTTATAATATAGGCAAAGGAACATTTTAGTTTGAGCAAACCATGAATCAATTTCTAAAAGCATAAGTCAATTAATACATATATAGACATGATATCAAAAAATTAATAATTAAAGATTTTAACCATGCCACAATAAGATTTAAGTTATAGACATTGCTCAGCTAATTTATGAGAGAGGTATCTAAAATTACCGATTCATTCTATATTCTTCAAGTCAAACTAGATTTCTTATGTGTGAACGTTTGGCTGAAGAAGGTCCTTTCTCTTGTTTGCATGTGAATGTTTATTGTATCTTATGTGGAGGTGTCCTTCAAGTTGAAATCTCTCATTTTCTTGCTCAAGGATCCTGCATTATTAACAAACTTCTTTTCTTTCTTGAAAGAAAGTCATTAGTTGCTTCAAGATACAAAATATTCATACAACATATTTCTTAACTAGATGACTCAACATAAGATATGACAATAATTGAATGTTGAGTCACTTTACTCAAGAGATTGCCTAAATATAAGCAAGCACATGTCACTTGAACTAAAGAGATAGTTTCATTAACCAAGATGGTTCAAGAATAAGCATGTGAGGCAATAGGAAGATTCATCAAGGTCAAATCAATTTCTTGTTTTCAGAATCAATTTAGCTTAGATTCTATTAGCTTAAGATAACTATCAATAAGACGTGCTAGCTAAGTTTTAATCAAATTATCTTAAACAGTTGTTTCTATCAAAATTCAGATTGTTACATAGAATCAAAATGATAAACTATATTCTCAATAAAGGATCTAGTTTTAATAAGAATAGTATGAATTGATATCTCTACAACTAGTATCTTTTCATTGAATATTCTATATGCATTGCTTGAAGAGTAATATCCAAAGAAATATTTGTTTTATCAGATTTGACATTATTTTCATAAGAACATATCAAGCATGACATGTATGACTGAAAAATATAAAAGATATACAATATATCATTTTCTATTTTTCAGAAGATCAAAAGGAGTTTTCTAATAGAAACCATATGTATGACAAGCAATGATGATAGCTTTTAACAGAAATCATTTAAGTAGATGACTATCATACAACATTGTCTTTTTTATTTCTTCAAGGATTCTATCAACTCTATTTTATTTATGGTGTTCTTGGTGTAGAAACAATTGTATTCAATATTATTTTCTGTGCACAACTCAATAAGAAATTAGTTTTCAAAACTATGCCATGATACAATTTTATTTTCATAGTTTGCAAACCTTTTCATTTGAACCCTTTTTGTGAGTTTGTGCCAATGCAGAAAATATTTTAATTTAAGTGCCAAGAACAAAACCAATATTAGCTTTGAGAAATTTTCCACAATTACAAAATCAGAAAGCTTATCTCCTAGGTTCACAATCCTAGAGATCCAAATAAGTTCTTATGGAGAATTTTCAAAGGCTAAAGGTGAAAACAATATTTTCAGATTTAGAAATGATTCTAGTTTATTTTTCTAGATGACATACATAGCAAACTTTGACCTTGCAAAAATTAATCTAAGTGAACCAATGACAAGGTCTTTTGAGATTAAGTCCATACTAGTATGAGTTGATTTTATACGCCAAAACTAGTCTATTTAATCTTGGTATTCTTAATGTATATATAAAAAAAAAATATATACCAAGTAGACATTCTTGTGTTTATGATCAATAGAAGATAATGACGAGGATAAGAACTCTCAATTAAGTATATAGAGAATTCAAAGAGTTATTCTAAGAGTATTGATTAAGTAAATTATCCATCAATAACTGAAGCATAATATAGGAAGATGGAGTGATTTGGATATATTTTCTTTTTATACCAAAAGTATCACTTATATCACAGAAATGATTAATACTAGCTACAATTTGAATATGAGAGGATGCAAGGATTACTAATTTCATTATTTCTTCCATTTTGGTCACTCTTCTTAATTATATTTTAAGTTCTATTCTTTAACACGTGTCTAGAGAACCCATTGTCCAGATTCATTGGAATCTTGGGTAGCTAGACACATTTGCTAAAAATGATCATGTTTTCAACTTAGAAACCCAAGCTCTTTTGGATCCTTGCAGGTTAGCTATAATTGTTCCTTTTGGAACCCATATTCTCTTAATTATCATTTTGTCTATTAGTTTGCAGGTTTTAGAATTACAAGTAATATACTTCTGCATATTCTTGCTAAATTTAAACAACATAGATTTAGCAAAAACAGATAATGAATTTTCAGTTTTCTGTTTCTGTTTATTAGTTTCACCAGATTTGTGAGAAATTGTTTTAGGATGAATAGTGGAGGATTTTAGAATTATATTCTCGAAAGATTTTTGAGTGTACAAAGGTTGATATCCCAATCCAGCTTTGTCATATACAGCTCTTGAATTTTCTATCATTAAATGTAGTTTTTCAGAGCTGAGAGTGAATCTTTCAACAATAGGTTTCAAATTCTCAACTTCTTTAGTTAATTTTTCATTATCTTCTGAAAGCAGTTCATTGTTTTTCTTAAGTTTATCATGGCTTTCAGTAAGAAGTTGATTTCTCTGATTTAGTTCTTTATTTTCTTTAATTAAGATTTCAATTTCATTAGTCAGTTTTAGTTTTTCATCTATTAGGATTTGATTTTCATTCTTCAAGTTCTTGTTCCTACAAATAAGTTTCTTATGTTCTAAATACAAATCAGAAAAGACATCATGAAGTTTATCAAATGTAAAATCATCTTTAGTTTTAGCATGTACCTCATATATCTCATCTTCATGTGCCATTAAGCATGAATTTGCAATATGATGCTGCTCTTCTTCTACACATGATGTTTCAGATTTGTTAGTGCATTCATATTTAACTTCAAGCATATTCCATATTTCCTTAGCAGTTGTGCAAAAAGATATGCAATTAAGTTCACTATCATCTAATGCACAAAATAGCACATTCATGGCTTTTGCATTTTGCTGATCCATTTTCTTATCATGATTAGTGCTTGTGTGTGGTCCATTGACTATGATACTCCATAAATCATAGTCATGTGCTTGAATGAAAATGCACATGCGTGCTTTCCAATATGTATAGTTTATGCCATTAAAAAGTGGAGGTCTATCAATTAATTGTCCCTCTCCTATAGAACATCCCACTTGGGTTGTCATGATCTTTAACTCTTGATTGTGAGATCAATGAGTACTATTGGAGCACCTTGCTCTGATACCACTTGTTGCCCGAGGTGACAAGCCAAGAGGGGGGGTGAATTGGTTTCTTTTAATTTTAACTATCTTACTTGTGTTAAATGATGAGTTAGTGAACTTAAACAAATCACAATACAAACAACAAGAAGTATAGTGGTTCGGTGCTCTCCTTAGCACCTACGTCCACTCCCCAAGCGACCCCTTGGGAATTCACTATAATCCCGCGGATTACAGTTGGATTGTTTTCCGGGCTCACAATCCAAAAACCTTTACACTTTGGTTTTTCGGGTTCACCAAAAACCTATGTTGGTTTTACGGGCTCACCAACGAACCTATACAATTGGTTTTACGGGTTCACCAACAACCTACGTTGGTTTTACGGGCTTACCAACAACCTATGTTGGTTTTACGGGCTCACCAACGAACCTTTACAATTGGTTTTCCGGGTTCACCAATCAACCTATTCCGTTGGTTTTGCGGGCTAACCAACCAACCTTTACAAGTAGTTTAATAAACAAAGGAAGAAGATTTAAACTCCTAGATGAGCAAATATAACAATATAATCTACAAAGAAGAGTTTAGAGAATATTTATCGCTTGATGTGACTTCTCTCTTCTTTGTCAAGGATGCTTCACTCTTCAAGGGTGGATGGAGCTCTTGATGACTCTTTGAATCTGCTCAACCACTTTCTTTTGATTCTTGAATGAAGCACTTGGATGAAGCTTGCCTTGCTAGGGTTCTCTCTTGAATGCATTTGATGTATTTTCCAAAGCTTACTTTCTCTGATGAATACTCCCTCTTAAATACTTCTCCAACCTCCAAATAGTCCTTCCTGACCGTTGGATTGAAGAAACTAGCCGTTTATAGCCGTTGGGAGTCCAAAAAGCACTTCTGCACAACTAGCCGTTATGCTTCTGCCCGTGCTTGGGTCGACCCAAACTTTTCTTGGGTCGACCCAAACCTTGGGTCAGCTCAAACTTTTTCTTGGGTCGGCCCTCTCAGAAAATTCAGAACCTTGAATTTCAGCCTTTCTTCACTTGGGTCGACTCAACCTTTCTTTGGGTCGACTCAAGCTTGGGTCGACTCAACTTTATCTTGGGTCGACCCTCTCAGTAAATCCAGAGAACCATTTTCTGAGTTGTTTGAGGATCTTGATGTTTGGGTCGACTCATGCTTTCCTTGGGTCGACCCAACTCACTGTTCATCTGTGCCATTTTTGCAGAAGTGTGCCAAATGATTTCTTGATGTGCCGGGGTCGACCCAATCATCCTTTGGGTCGACTCAATCCACACTTTGCTGCATCTCAAGATTAGATTCATTCATATAAACAATGAGATGTATCTATATCAATTTTATACAAATATACTGAGAGTAATAGACTTATAAATGAAGTATCGTTTTAACTTATAACATACTCTTGTTAAATGCTTGTTAATCATCAAAATAACACTATCATTCTCAAACACTATCATCTTTTTGTGAAACCTCTTAGACCTTATTAATAATGATGGTTATGGAATTTTTTGATAGTGATTTTATCATTTTTCCTCCTTGTATATGAGGAGGTATTAAGAGAGATAAGGTGATCAATAGAATATTAATGAAGTGGATGGAAAGAAAGGTTTAGAAACAAAATATGTAGGTGCAAGATTGGTATTATAGAGTTAGCATTGCTTTGGGAGGGGAGGGGGTCCAACATCGATGATTCTAGCCAGTGGATGTTATCGACTTTCTCTAAACTGCTTACATGCCAAAAGTTATATGATTTGGAGACCCATAGACTATGCATTAAGTGGTCAAACAAATGCATTGTTTCGTGTTATTTAAACTATCAATTTTTCGTTCATTCGATTTATAGACTGGGGATCTCTAAATTACATGATTTTTGGTGGTTAAGCAATTTAGGAGTAGTGGATCACATCCAACAGTTCGAACTATCGATACTAGACCCTGTTGTCCAATTAGGATTGACCGGACTTGAGTTGAATCTACTTGACCGGGTTTTAGTCCACCTCTCGATATATGACCTTTTTTTATTTTATTGTATATCTTGTTTTCACTAAATTAAAGAATTTCTTCATTTTATTTTGCAACATAATGTAAGAAAAGGCAATTCTTTATGCTGGATAACAATTGAGCTTTTTTTTTTTTTCTCTTTAACTTTGCACCATCAAAACCAACAAAGTTGGTGATGTATCAATGATCTGAAGGTCTGCTAGATTGAACATACCTTTTAGCAAAAATATTGGATTCTGATGATCATCGTTTTGTTGGAAAAATATCTTTGATATCTACAATTGATATTTCATAGCTCTTGGCCAAATCCCAACGTGTGAAAGTCAAAAACTGGCCAATATTACAGTTGCAATTTTGTGATGAACATACTCAGTCTTTTAATATTCCAAGTAGGAATCCTTTTAGTTAGATCTAAAGTCTGACAAGAAGTTCCCTTGAGTTAGTTTTGTTGGGGATCTATTTATGTAGCTAGGGGAAAGGCTTGAGCAGATTGGTTTTGAAACTTGATAATTATGGTATATTGATTTTATCTTGGGGAATTCCAAATTTCCTCATCTTCTCGTAACTTTCTTACTCCTATCTTGATGCTTTCTTTACAAGGATTCTTTGGCCATCCACATTTATCTGTGGTATTAGTTGCCTCTATCTTGATATCTGGTGTTAGCTGTGTTGCTGATATTGTAATTATGGTAGCTCAAAGTAAATCCTAAATTATGTAGTTTTCTCTCAATTGTGAAAAGAAAATCACATTTTGCATACTCCTGGCTGCTGCTGGAGCATTTATCATTATCTTGGGAAATCTGAATTTTAGCACATAAAAGAAGATACTGATACAAGCTGTTATTTTATATAATAATGTAATTGATTGGTTGTTCAATCTTTAATCCTCAAGGCAATAATTATTGAAGGCCCATTTGGTATTGCTTTTGTTTTCGAAAATCCAAGAAGAAATATGAACTAATCTGAATATATAACTTTGTTTCTTGAAATTGTTTGTAAAACCTTCGGAGTTATGGTAGCAAGGATTTATTGATTTCAAAAAAGATTGAAAAATCACAAGGAATAGTAGAAGTTCTATACAAACTCCACTTCAATATCAATCTCCCTCTGGTATTTCACTAATTCATAGAGAAACAAAAACACAAAAAAACAATGATGCCAAACAAGACCTAAATTACTGATTTCTATATTTTTGCCTACAGGAGCCTTTACTAAAGATGGAACTAAATAATCCTGCTCTGCTATCTGGAAATTGGTCCCAGCTCTGTGCAACGTGCAAGGTATGTTTTCCATATATTGTAATTTTAAGGATATTTTCTGCCCATTGGCATTTGTACTCTAAATTTCTCATTCAGCTTATGCTTGAATATCTCCTAGATTGTCAGGCCTCTGCGTGCAAAGCATTGTTCCACTTGTGATCGCTGTGTTGAGCAGTTTGATCATCACTGTCCTTGGGTATCAAATTGTATTGGCAAGGTGCTTCAACACTCATGACTTGCTTCTCTGTTTCTTTCTGTCTAGCCTTTTCTGTGCCTCTTATCTATCCAGAGGCACACGGTTTTTCTCCTGCTCCATATACTGTGCCTCTTTTTATTATTAAATAAATGATAACTTGTAATTGCAGAGAAACAAGTGGGATTTCTTCATGTTTCTCATTCTAGAAGTTTCTGCTATGATTGTTACTGGTGCAGTAACCATAATTAGTATGTGTTAATGAAGTTTGTTCTTTTAAAACTTTTTCCTTTTTAAATTGTGCCAATGTTCCACTTCCACTTGCATTGAAAGGAAACTAATTTTGTGTTGTAGGAATAGTAAAAGATCCAACTGCTCCAACATCTTTTGGTTCATGGCTGAGCCATTCTGCTACTTACCATCCCGGAGCCATATCATTTCTGATGATGGACTTCTTTCTTATCTTTGGAGTTGCAGTTTTAACAGCTGTACAAGCATCACAGGTGTGCATATTTTCTTTAGCTTTTTGATAAATGCTTAATTTGGCGTACTGCCGTTCTTATGCATTTTGAAATGGCATGCAGTGGTGTCATAAAAGTTTTAATGCTGCAGTTCTTTTTTCCAATTGGAAGCAGCACATTTTAAGTTTCATGATTTTGTATATTTATTTTTATTCTTTTGGCTTACTTAATGATTGATGTACCGAATATTCTGTGGCATGGTTCTATTTGCACATTCTTATGCTTCCGAGTTTGGATCACAAATTATCTTTCAATTTGGTTTTTTATGATATTAAAGTTGAACTGTGTAATTACTTTAGAATATTACGTTCCATTACTTATTGGCATCTCTCTGTATGTCTCTCTGGACTCTTGGTTCAGAGTGATATTGTTGTTTACCCGTTTCCCATTTGCCCATCTGTTTTAAATCTGCTGCTAATTCCAAATGTTTGTGAGAATACAATCTTCTTCCCTGGTAATCTATGAATATGCAGGATTTTGATTAAGCATGCTTTTAAAGAAATTGTAACTTCAAAAACAAATTAAACAATGCAAGCATAAATTAGGGAAAAAAGAATTAACATATCAGAGCTAGAAAGTCGCAAATCAAAAGTGGGTCAAGTTCATTGAAAATAGAATTTGACTGGGCCTAGTCTTGGATCCTAATATGTGCTGATGGGTGGAAATTTTCATTTGTAAGCTTCATCACCCAGCAAGGAATGGTTCTGATAAATTATGTGCATCAAAGTTCATTGTGTCTAATTATTAGTGCCATAGTTGCAAGCTTCCAGAATAATGTTATGGTGCATTCTTGTATCAGCAAATTTGCTTTTCTTGTCTCTAGTAGTTTTTGTTGATGGAGACCAAGCCTTCCTAATTGTTTCTTCTTTTTATGCAGATCTCTAGGAACATAACAACAAATGAGATGGCAAATGCATTGCGGTATAGCTATCTCAGAGGACCAGGCGGTCGGTTCAGAAACCCATATGATCATGGCATTCGCAAGAACTGTTCAGACTTTCTGATAAATGGTTACAATGAAGATGTTGAGTGTCCAGAGCAAGCATCACCTTCTGAGGAAATGGGGATGATTCCAATGACAAGGAGTACGAATTTGCAGAATGGAGATGGCCATTCTCAACATGGAAACAGCAATGGCCATGTTTGCATTGACATGCATTCCAAAAATGCTAGATCTCATGGACATGTAAATTCTTCACAGTGCAACCATAACCGTAACACTGATGGGGTCCCTCTGGGGTTGGGTTTGGGCCTTGGCCGTAACAATGTTCGTCACAATGCACGGTCGGTCCTTGCCTCGTGATCCGTCGTTCCATGGGGAGCATGAGATTTGTGCTTTTTGTAGTTGTAACTGTCGAAATGTCTGCCATAGCTTCTGTTTGTTTATAAGTTCATTTGATACTAGTTACTGTTCTTTGAGAGCAGTTTTTGCCCCACGCCTTATGGTAAACTTGTGGATGGTGTGGCGCATGATGCTAGATTTTGTGCACAATCTTTCTTTACCAATGAAGGGCAGTTCATTGATGTGACAATGGAAGTGAGTTTGAGGCTTACAACTAAAGGGTATGAGATTTTCGCTGATTCATGGGTGGAAAAAATGGTGATGACAAATGAGAGCTTGGTAAAAGGCTGTGCATCTAATCACAATGGAGGCGGCGCTGGAGCCTAGTCTGAAGGGAAAAAGCTAGCCGGAACCCATTATCTTACAACAGATGCAGGTTTATGAGCTAAATTTTCTCTGATACCATTTTAATAATTCTAGACCTCATACAAAAAAGCTAGCCGAAACCTATCATCTTACAACAGATGCAGAACTAAACACATGGACCCTAACACAAACAATCTCAAGCCAAACAACTCTCTACAGGTCATCACCATATGATACGAACATCTTCACCAATGCCTCTTAATAGTAATTAAACCTATATGGCCTTTGCCAAATTAGGGAAAGCACAAAACACTTGGGCTAAGCTCTGGTAAGCAGATCAAACATTAAAGCTCTTTTACAGTTCCAATCTTTGATGTGCTCATGCAATAGGGTAACATGTAGAAATCCTCTTTGTGATTTAGCGGGTCTACACCTTGAACGAATGGTGATGTTATGATCTTCATCAATGCCTCCTAGGGTAATCAATATAAATTGTGGAACACCTCAATAATCAAGTCGTACGACTTCTATAATGATAGAGGCACAACCTGCTAGGGTCAAACCCTGGTCGGTAGATCAGCCGTTGTAGTTCTTTTAGGAGCTACTTGGTTAGCTACGAGTTTTTTGTTAAAAAGATAACTGGAAAGCATGATTCTATATGATGGAATTTATGGAAAAGAGAGAGACCAGTCTTCCGTAAAGGTTTCTAAAGTTTCATAACAGTTTCGGCAGAACAGATTTTATCAAAAAACAACAAAACGACCACATTTTAAAACTCAATAAGTTATAAGTCTTTCCTAAACCTGTTCTAGCAAAGATTGTCAATCAAATAGCTTGTCAGAGTTTTACCTACTCACACAATGGTACAAGATTTAAGAAGATGAAAGTTAAAACACATTTTAATTTAAGAATGGATACGTGCCATTTGAAGTTTTTGCCTTTATTTGTGATTTGGCTGGCCATGGTCTTGAACCATCTGTGAAATAATCCATCATGGAGGTCATTCCTATCAATATAATTAGTGGAATCTGAAAACCACCAGTAAAGTGTTTCGAGACTGGAAGGTTATATCCAGATTTGCCCACACCAAAACAGGACGTTTTGCCTTTGAATGTACCAACAATCAGGCTAGAACCATTAATTTATCCAACAGACTAATTCACTAAAATTCTACAAGGATTGGACAGGCCAGACATATTATTATCATCACCTCTGTGGTTGATCTGAACCTGAGGCTCCAGCTGGGGGTGCTGTGGACATGCTGCTCCCTGACCCATTCTCAGCAGGTGGAGGAACACCCCATTTGCCTTCAGATTCCAGTGGCTCGAAAACATGGACACCCCCATCTGTTAGTCCCAAAGCAAACTGATTTGGTTCTGATGGATGTGCAGCAACCACAAGTGGATACACATTTGAGCTGAAACAGGGAACACTTGCAAGTCAGCAACAATAGCTGGTCATGGCATCTTGAGCATGCCTTCAGGGCACACCCGAGGGTTGGGCATGGTACTGACATAACAATAACAAGGCAGGCGTGCAATGGCAAGTTGCTTTATGATATAATTTCAATTACAAAAAAATCAAAGAAATGGAGACATCGCAACGTAAAATGACAAAATCAGTAAGAAATGATGTTACACAAAAAATGGTACACCTTGATCACAGAAGTAATTCATGCTGCTGACCAAACAGTTAATAGACCAGTTGTAATTTCAAAAAGCACCGGAAATATTTCATTTATCTAGTTTGTCTGATAACCAAGCATGATGTAGGTGATAAATGTACATGCAGCATAATTAAGCAGATAACATCCATATACGTGGAAGTGGTCCTTTCTAAGATACCTGATGTTAGCAGGGAGATAAGCAGCTGGACTTATCCGACATCGCATCCTGAGATTTGCGACACTAAATATGCACACGGTGGCATCCAAAAAGCTTACGTATATCAGTTGACTGTCACATGAGAACGTGGCATGCGTGATTGGAGCAGAAGATTCACGCGGAACCCACTGAGAGCAGAATTCATTTAAGAATGAGTATAAAGTGCATGACATTTGTAGCATTCCCTATATGGAAATGTATCTGGGTCTCATATGGAAGTGTAAGACTACCTGCTTTACACACTCTAACTTATTGGTTTCAAATATAGCAATCTGGGTCTCATGTGCAGCCAGGAAATGTATCTGATCCTGGTGAAACTGTACACAGGTATCTGAAAGTGCACTTGGAGTACGCCCAGGCAGAATTTGCAAAAATCTGCTCCTCTGCTTCTCCCACCCATCTGTTCCCCACACGCAAATCTGCAAGCAAGAAACATAATCAGATATGTCGTTGAGAGGTCAGAATAGGATCTAATAAGAATGTAAAATTTTATATGTCAGACAAGAATGCCACAGTAATCCAAAAGAACTGGTCATTTAACCTGAGCATCAGCTCCAGATGACACCAGTACATTTAAAACATGCGAGAAGGCAAGACCAGTAATTCTTTTAGAGTGACCTTTTAGTTTGCTTTTGACCTGCAGAAAGATAACAGGTTTTAAGAATGATGAACTGGAGCAGTGGTGCAGACAGTGGTTTCTGTTTGTTACCTCGTCAACACGAACATTATATATCTGGACTGTGGAGTCATCCATTCCTATAGCGATTATGTTGTTATCCTGAGGATGAAATGCAAGAAATGTCGCTGCCGGTGGTGGGGACATAAATGTCGTCATAGTCTGCACTTGATAAACGTGAATTTAAATATTGAAAACATTGATTGCAGGGCAGAATGTAAACTGCAACTTCGTTTTATAATAGTTTCAAGCCAACCTTAAATGTCATCATGTTAAATAGGGAGATTTTCCCGCCTGATGCAGACATGACATAAGAATCATTCTTTGACAAAGCAAAACATGGGACTACTTCCTCAGGATTTGCATCAGTTATGTCATTAGTCATCAAGATGCCACTTGGCGGTTGCCATAACTGTGGGGAAACACTTGCTGTAGCCTACAAAATAAAGCATTGTTACTGAACATCACCACAAATTTGAACTTGTAACAGTAAACTGTAGCATATGTAACTATCTATTTCTTCATACTTTCCCACTTGAATTGCGTTCATTACGAGGCCACTTCCAGAGTAGATGAATTGCATTGGATGCCAAAGCCAAGATGGCAACTCCAGAATTGGTATAAATTAATCTTGATATCTGTAACCATGGGAAGAATAAGGACAATAAGAATCTTACACTGTTTCCCACATGGTATGCTATACAAGCTTGATGATAAAAACAGTCAAGGAAGCATCTAATATCTTAGTTGCCTCTTAGACAAATGTGAAGAATAGTTAAAAATTGTATATGTAGTTCTTTTAAATGTGTTATCTGGTATATGCTACTTGTTTTTCAGGGCATTGTCATTACGCTGCCAAGTTACAAAAGGTATAGCTGTGTATTGTAAAAAAACAGAAGCAAACTGTGATGCTTGCAGCCTAACTAGGAGGAATAAACTCAGAGGAATGCGATGCTGCTGGAAATCTAAATATTTCTGAATCATATGAAATATCATAAATTTGCATTCAAGAATGGGAGAAACATCAGCATAGTTTTTTTTTAAATTGTTTATAGGGCATGGAATAGAAGAGCACAGGTTCTGTTTAGATGCTCCGCTACCCTATCTGCATGATATCCATTGGATAAAGGGGAAGAAAAAAAGAAAGAATGCAGGGTACAAGTGAAGTTGTTGATCCCACCAATCCCCCTATGGTAAGGATGCTGAGCTTCTTTTAAATTGGTGATTCAGTATCTCAGATATCTTGAGATGGTTCATTGCTTCAAACTCATCCTTCTTCCTCTGCCTCCTCTCTTCTTGCCCTAGCACTTGTATTGAATGCATTACACAGAGAGAGTGCTTGGGCATCTAAACAATCCTTAAAAGACGACGTTAAGCCAACCATGGGCTTCACTAGGACAACCAGGTCGGCCATTCCAAATTTTGTGAGTGGCCTTGCAGGCTGATGTTAAGCCAACAACTCGTTAATTTTTTTATAACATGCTGATCAGTCGAAGTGTTACCCCTACCGGAGTCTCCTTATGTTGCTAGCTCTAAGCTTGAATTTTTCCTCAAACTCATCTCTTAGTCTACACTTAGCTGACTGCCTTCAAATCTCATTGACATAAGATGTCCAGTGTATTTGATTCCATAAAACTGAAGCCGCTCCACCGGCAAGCTGTAAAATAGAGACATCATCTTTCAGTTTTAAAGTGGCCAAGGATGTGCCTTCACTCTCTGAATCAAGCCGAGAATCAACATCAGTTCCGGCTAAACATGGCGGACGCCTTTCAAACTGAATTTTAATCAAATAGGCATCACATCAATCCACAAAGTCCTTGGCCATGGCAGGTCAGGGAGTGAAGGGGACAAAGTTATCCTCTGAACATGACCCTTGACAGAGAAAATCAGCCAAAGAGATCAAGTTCAGATTAGTGATGACAAGCCGATTATAAAATGAAGAGTTCAAAGAATAAAGGGGTAGACAAGGGATTGCTTGGATGAGGCCGGATTGGTGAGCAAAGAAATTCGAAGAATAGTATTCAACCAAGCTTTATTATTGCCAAATCACTCAATATTGGGGCCTACATGAAGGTCCCTCGGGACAGAGAAATTATTGCCCCTTCTTTCTCTTGGGTTGAGATGGGAAGAACATGTTTATGGCCAGGTTGGATAGATGTACGAACATGCCACCAGTGATTAAAGTGGAAAGGATAGATAGTAGTGGGTTCTGCTGCTTTGACCTTCAAGGACTTTCACTACCGAAATGCTGCCTTCTCGAGTGAAGGAAGAGGTAACTACAGTGCTATGCTAATGGGTAAAAAAGCTAAAAGCTCAAGGATAAATCAAAATAATTGAAAGATAACTGGATAGATAAAAATAGAACTAGTAGTTATTATTGGCGAAGGGCCTCTTCTCCAAGTGGTTCCTATTAACTGTTGAGATAAGTGTCACTATTTAGTTTTGATATTTACTCTTGTTGGCTTGCGTTATATGGGCCGCTATTGTTATGCATGGTAGTTACTTCCCTTCCAGTACTCTTAAATTCTAGGAAGTAGGCATTGATTCGGAGATGGAAGATCCATAAAAGACCTCCGCAACTCCAAGTTCCCTAGGAGTCTTCTCTAAGGCCTCATTAGATATAGGCTAAGACCAAAGGGGCTATAGCTATAGCCGAGCAAAGACGCACTTTCAATATCTTGACTAATCGAGGGGGAAAAAAAAAAACAAAGCCCTACAAACCAAGACAAGAAAGAAAGCTAGATACCCTTATTTGGAGATTGAACTAGTCCGTTGGCTGAAGGCTTTTCGATAGGAGGTATAACTAGCCTTTTTACCCAGATCCAAGTCAAACTCGTCATCAAACACTTCAACTAGTGTACTAGCATGGGACACTTCACTAGGCAGCCTAAGATTCAAAATAGCCCCTAAATCTAGAAGGCTAGGACTAGTTATCCCATGATTCAAATGAAGGTTGTTGGTCGAAGGCACACAAGCAAAGAGCAACAAAGATAAAAAACCGATTTGCTATTGTGGGAGATTTAGAAAAAGAAAATATCTGAGAGGCCATTCTCCTCCCAGATTGAACACTTTTGTTGGAAGACACAGCCGAACAAGTAATCGCAGAAATTGGTCTTGGTCAGCCAAGGGCCCAAGACCAATGAGGGTTAGGGCTTTCTCAAACCAAAGTCTTAAAACTCGGTCTTTCTTAGAGAGGTTTCATTGAGATGATGAGGAAAGATGGGAGAAAGGGCCTCAAGGATACCTAAGTTAAGGAGTGGATCTAGGATGAGAAGACTAGAGGGATCATAGAAAAGTACCTACAAGCTCACAGATTTAAGAACTCCATAATGCTCAAGCTCTTCTTGCCTTTGCTGGCCATAGAATTGGGCACTAAGATGTCCGAATATATCTTCGCCTGGGAGAAGGAAGTAGCAGATTGGGGATGAAGTTGCAGAAGACCGATCAAGGAAGAAGGTAATGACTCTAGAATTAGGGCTTATGGAAGTGATAGGATAAAAGAAAGAGGATGAGACTTATTTATAGAAAGGCTACTGCAGCATACCGAGCCATACCCGAAAGGGATTCTAATTGGTTGCAATAATTCAAAAGGTGGGCAAATCATGCAGGCCATCAGCCTATATGGCTACTAACTATGATTGAAGAGATATATTGGGCCACACTTTAAATAATGATAAGGGCTAATTCCAAAGGAATGCAGGAATTACAATAGTTTAATGCGTTTGAGAAGTCCATCAGACGACTAATCAAGGTCGTGGATGTGGTATCGGATATATCCCATCATCCTTCTAATCATCGATTGACGGGATGTGGGAGGGCATTGTTTACTTCACAGTCAAATCAATACTAAAGGTGTGAAGATTGGCTAAGATGAGACTAGGCAGTAACGCTTGAGCAAGGCCGAATGATGGTTAAGAGAAACTAAAAAATGACATGTCTGTAGGCCAATTGGGCAACCACATAGCATCACAGAGGTAGGCCAAGTGACGATTAAAGAGCACTAGTTGCAACAAGACGAGCGATGAATCGCTCGAGGTATAGGTCGAGTCTTGAAGAAAAGTTGGGGCGAAATGTAGGTCGACTGAGCATGGCATATTTGAGAGGCTAAGTGTTGAACTAAAGGCAGATCATGGTCTATGTTGTTTGTGCTGCTAAATCATTGACCTGATACAATGTGAAGATCCAAGCAGTTGAAGCAGTTGCCAAGAGCTTAGGATGTGAAGAGAAATGGCTTTAAGATTAAAACTAAGTGCGACAACCATCAAGAGAAAATGACAGAAGTCGCATTAACCAAAGATGACGGATGTCAGCACTAGAGGGTGACATCTGTCTAGTGATTAAAAAGAGAATGTATAGTTATCAAATTGTAAACCTAAGAACAGGCCTTTTTGCCAATCAAGGATCAACAATTTTATTTTTATCTCTTTAGTTGTTGTTATTTCCCTTTATCCTTTAGCTTTTATCCCCGGTATAAATATCAAATTGTAATCTTAAGAATAGGCCTTTTCGCTAATCAATGATCAACAATTTTATTTTTATCTGTTTAGTTATTATTATGTTCTTTTATTCTTTATCTGTTTAGTTATTATTATGTTCTTTTATTCTTTAACTTTTATCCTCAACAGTAATAACTTAATTCTTTCAGTAGCAAAAGTTCTTGAAAGTTAAGGCAACAAAATCCGTCATCATCTATCCTTTCTGGTTCAGACCGATGGCATGCTCGCGCATTAATCCAACCCAGTTATTTATTGTTTCTCCCTCTCCCATGCCGAAAGCACAAACCTTTTAGAGAAACAATAATACTACTGAAAGTTGACAAAGAAACCGACCACTTTATTGCCATCCACTATTGAGTTTTGGCACACCAATTAATGATCCTATTCCTAAAATCCCCAAAAAGCTAAAGATCCAACTACACTAGCACAACAATAGGGTCCTTTCCTACTTATCCATGCACATAAATATTAATAGTAGATATAAGGAACCATGTTAACCAACACCTAGCCAATAAAGTAGTGGAGTTTAATTAATTACGGAAATTTATCCAACAGAGTAATAGAAAAAGGTTTAACTTGAACCTTCATATAACTTGTAATGAAAGAATCCTGTTTTTAAGAAAAGTTGGCTATTAGCCAAAATTTGTGGTTATACATTTAATATCTGATTTAACAAAAAATGTGTGATTGCAGCCTTTGATAGGAAAAAAATACTAAAGAACCTAGAATATGGATTAAAGTGCATATTGACTGCAAAAACATAAGTGCAAAAAAAATTGACATGAAGATCAAAATAGCTACATGTGCACCTCATTAATTTGCTCAATGTGTTCAGAGTGTATGATGCCAAATGCATGAGGTACTTCTGATGATATAAACACATTAATCTATGCAATTTCCTGACTCATGATGCTTTTGCAGGCCAAGAATAGGCAACTGATTTCTAAGGATACTCATAAAGGTTTTTTGCAATGCTGTAGCAAGCGAGCAATCATAGATAAAAATGATGTTCCAGATGCAAAAACCTTACCTTGCTTGTTCTCATGTTATCTACAAGCCTCAGGGATTGACATTGAACCAGTTCATTGATTTCAGTGAGCTTCCAGATCTTTAATTTGTCCATCGACTCATCAACTAATCTAGGTTTTACATCTACCAAACTTCTGTTGTCTCCATTCTATCAAAAATAAAATATAAAGTTAGTGCAAAGTAGTGGGTTAAAAGTCTATAAAAATCTCTATTTGATGCAAAATGATGGAAGCAAGGTATGAGTGTGTTAGTTATTTGTTTAGCATGAAAGTACAGAAGCAAGACCAAAATAAAGTAGCTCAACAACACCATCCATCCCCACACACAAATGTCAATATGATAGCTGGTAGGAGCACAAAATCAAGGATGTATCTTCCCATATTTAGAGAGATATGATAGCACAAAATCAGGGATGTTTCTTCCCATATTTAGAGAGATATGATAGCACAAAATCAGGGATGTATCTTCACAAAATCAGGGATGTATCTTTGTACAGTTTTCTATTTAATGAAAGGCACTCTCACATTGAGAGACATTCAGCAAAATTGACATGGTATCAGAGCCATTAGTGCTCTCCGAGTTTTCTAGTTTTTTTGGCTTTCTTTGGTGTTTAGCCCTAGATATCTAGGGCTCTTGGGTTTCGGCTTTCTCTGCAGCATGTTTTCTGGATTTTTGGATTTGTTGCAACGTGTTTTCTAGTGTTTTTGGTCTTTCGGATTTTCTGGTTTTCTTGGTGCTGTGTTGTTCGAAAATCCTTCTGTTATTCCTGTGCTGCTGTGTTATGAATTGACGATATTCTTTCACCATGCTGCAAGAAATTCTGATACTTTCAGTGTCCGATTCACTGGAAAGAACTATTCTGCCTAAGAATTTCAGTTTCAAATATGTCACAGAAAAGAATTTGTGAGGCCATATAGATGGAAGTGATCCAGCCCCTACGGATCCTATAAAGTTGGCTCAATGAAAGGTCAAAGATGCTCGGGTGATGACCTGGATATTAGGGTTTGTTGACCCTCCTATTGTTCTTAATCTGAGGCCATATAAGACTGCCAAAACCATGCGGGATTACTAGTTACTCTCAGGGCAATCTCTTCATCCAGGACTACTTTTCTGGCTTTCAGAACTTTAGGCAAAATTTTCTGACATTGTATATACTAAGGTACTTGCTGAATCTCTCTTTGTTGTTCAAGTAGTTCATGAGCAAAGCAAAAGAGATCAGTTTTTGATGAAGTTGCGACCTGAATTTGGGGTTACTCGCTCCAAATTGATGAACCGTAACCCTCCTCCATCCTTAGATGTTTGTTTTGGAGAATTACTTTATGAAGAACAGCGTATTCTCACACAGGCCACTTTCGAGTAGGAGAGGATGCCATCTAATGTCGTTACGGTTGCTTATGTGGCTCAAGAAAAGGGGAAGAGTAGGGATATGCGCAAGGTGCAGTGCTATAGCTGCAAAGAATACGGACACATTGCTATCAATTGTAGAAAAATGTTCTACAACTACTGTAAACAGCAAGGACACATCATCAAAGAGTGCTCCACTCGCTCTCAAAACCGCCAAGCCAATGCTTTTCAGACTGCCATTAGCACTTCTCCAAATGGTCAGTCTTCAGCAGGGACCAGCAATCAGTTTACTCCTCCTGCAGTGCCTACCAGCACTTCTACGGTTGCTAGACTAATTGTTCTTACTCTTGAAATAGTACGGCAGATGATTGTTTCGGCCTTTTCAGCCTTAAGGTTATAAGGTAAGGGTACTACATCTCAGCCTTGGTTTGTTGATTCTGGTGCATCAAATTATATAACAAGTTCATCTGGTATGCTTAGAAATATTTGTTTGTGTCATGGTTCATCACATATTCAGATTGCTAATGGAAGTAATTTACCTATTATTGCTGTTGGGGATATTACTTCATCTTTCAAGAATGTTTTTGTATCGCTTGGACTCTCTTCTAGTCTTATTTCGGTTGGTTAATTGGTGGATAACTGTGATGTCCATTTTTCTCGTGATGATTATTTTGTGTAGGATCAGGTATCGAGGACGATAATCGCGAAGAGGCCTAAAGTTGAGAGACTGTTTTCGCTGCACTTTTTCATTTCTAGTTTCATATCTTTGGCTTGTACCATTGTTAAAAATAAGAGTGAAGTATGGTATAAACGTTTAGGCCATCCAAATTCTACTGTTTTGTCTCATTTGTTGAACTCCGATTTGTTGGGCAATACAGATCAATTTTCTTCTCATAGCCTTTTCTTTGATTGTTCTACATGTAAATTAGGAAAGAGTAAGACTTTCTTTTTCTTCTCTTGGTAATCGTGCAGAAAGGTGTTTTGATATTATTCATAGTGATGTTTGGGGCATTACACCTATTATTTCTCATGCTCACCATAAGAACTTTGTGACGTTCAGTGATGATTACAATCGGTTTACCTAGGTGTATTTTCTATGTTCCAAATCCGAGGTCTTCTCTGTTTTCCAAACCTTTCTGCCATATGTTGAGACACAATTTTCTATTGGTATTAAAGTGTTGAGATCTGATTCTGGTGGAGAATATGTCTCACGAGTTTCATAATTTTCTGCATCAAAAAGGTATTGTCTCACAACGCTCATGCCCTTATATGCCACAGCAAAATAGCATGGCTAAATGGAAGAACTATCATCTTTTGGATGTCGTTCGAACTTTATTACTTGAGTCTTCTGTTCCATCTAAATTATGGGTTGGGGCTTTACCTACAACAGTTTATTTAATTAATAGACTGCCATCTCAGGTGTTAAACCTCAACTCTTCATATTATCGTCTTTACCGTCAGCATCCTAAGTATATTTGCATACTTTTGGCTGTGTTTGCTTTGTGTATTTGCTTTCTTATGAACGCCATAAACTTTCTGCTCAATCTGTTAAATGCGCCTTTGTGGGTTATAGTGTTTCTCAAAAAGATTTTATTTGCTATGATCCATGCTCTAACAGTGTTTCTCACAATGTTGTCTTCTTTGAGACTCAGTACTTCTTTCCCACTCATGTTGAGTCATCTCCTGCAGTTTCTATTCTTCCTAGCTTGATGACTTGACCCCTCCTGAGCGGTTCAAGCCTGGATTTGTGTATGAACGACATCGAGCGACTTTGCCCCTTTCCGAGACTGATCCACCACCTGAGCCTGTTCAGGCTGCTCCTCAACGATCTACCAGAGTCTCTCATCCTCTTGATGGGTATGGTTTTCCTCACACATCTCTCAATGCTACTTTGTCCACTATTTCGGTTCCATCGTGTTACTCAGGCTGTGAAGCATGAGTGTTGGTAGAAGGCAATGCAAGAGTAACTTTGAGCTCTTCAGGAGAATCATACATGGGACATTGTTCCTTGCCCCTCTACCGTTAAGCCCATTGGATGTAAACGGGTTTACTCAGTTAAGCTTTGTTCAGATAGGACTCCGGATTGCTACAAGGCACGATTGGTTGCTCTTGGTAACAAGCAGGAGTATGGGGTGAACTATGAGAAGACATTTGCTCTTGTGGCGAAAATAACTATGGTGCGTACAGTTATTGTCATTGTCACTTCACAGGGTTGGCCACTACATCAAATGGACGTCAAAAATACTTTTCTCCATGGTGATCTCAAGAAGAATATTTACATAACACCTCCACCAGGTTTGCTCTCCACATCTACTTCCGACGTCTGTAAGTTGAAGAGATCTTTGTATGGCTTGAAACAAGCTCCCCGGACGTGGTTTGAAAAGTTCCAATCTACCTTGCTTCGCTTCTCTTTTGTGCAGAGTCAATATGACTCCTTGTTTCTTTGCAAGACATCCTCTGGTATTGTTCTCCTCCTTGTTTATGTAGATGACATTGTTATTACAGGGACATATTCCTTGTTGATTATCCGCCTTCAGCAGCATCTCCAGGACTCTTTTCATATGAAGGACCTTAGTCCTCTTACGTACTTTTTGGAATTGGAGGTTCATACTGATCCTTCTGATGTGTTCTTGCATCAACACAAATATACGCAGAATTTGGTTGCTTTGGCTAGTTTTTAGGACTCTTTCTCTGTGGACACTCCTCTGGAAGTAAATGTTTAGTATCGTCGTGAGGAGGGCGATATTCTTCCTGATCCTACTCGATTTTGGCAATTAGCTGGCAGCTTGAATTATCTGACTATTGCACAATCAGATATCTCTGTTGTTGTCCGGCAAGTTAGCCAATTTATGCAATCCCTACGGCATCTACATTTGGCGGATGTTCGTCATATCATTTGGTATCTTCAAGGTTCTCCTAACCATGGATTGTTCTTTCCTATTGGTTCTCCTATTCGTCTTGTTGCTTTTAGTGATTCTGATTGGGCAGGATCTCTTGATACACATCGCTCTATCACGGGTTGGCATATGTTTCTTGGAGATTCCTTAATATCTTGAAAGAATAAGAAGCAGGATCGTATTTTCCATCTCGACTGAGTCAAAGTATTGTGCCATGTCTGCTGCTTGCTCTGAAATTGAATGGCTTCATGGGCTCCTGGCCGAGCTTGGATTTCCTCCGTCAGATCCCACTCCTCTCCATGCTGATAACCCGAGTGCCGTTCGGAATGCTACTAATCCTATTTTACATGAGCGTACCAAGCACATCGAAGTGAATTGCCATTCTATTCGGAAAGCTGTGGATACTCATGTCATTTCTCTTCCGCATATTTGCACGGACCTTCAGATTGCTGATGTGTTTACCAAGGCTGACCCGGTTGCGTCATCAATTTCTGGTTGGCAAATTGATGCTTCTTGATCAACTAGCATCAATTTGAGGGGGGATGCCAATATGATAGCTAGTAGGAGCACAAAATCAGGGATGTATCTTTCCATATTTAGAGAAATATGATAACACAAAATCAGGAATGTATCTTCCCATATTTAGAGAGATATGATAGCTGGTAGGAGCACAAAATTAGAGATGTATCTTCCCATATCTAGAGAGATATGATAACACAAAATCAGCGATGTATCTTTCCATATTTAGAGAGATATGATAGCTGGTAGGAGCACAAAATCAGAAATGTATCTTCCCATATCTAGAGAGATAATGATAACACAAAATCAGCGATGTATCTTTCCATATTTAGAGAGATATGATAGCTGGTAGGAGCACAAAATCAGAGATGTATCTTTGTACAGTTTTCTATTTAATGAATGGCACTCTCACATTGAGAGACATTCAGCAAAATTGACAACAAAAAATGTGAGAAAAAAAAAATTAACAAACCATTCCAACTACAGACACTGTAGGAGCAGCTTTGTCTGTTCCACTACTAGTCCCAATTGCAACAGCACACAATAGGCTTATTATGGGATGCATCATGGATAAAAAACACAACATGATATTGTTGGCATTATTGATCAGGACAATCAAATTAGCATAAGGAAATACCTTCATTACAGTCTCCGATACAACCCTCGAAGTATCAAGCAATCGATTTTCAAATGTGCGCAACAAACGAAGTCCATCAGCATTTGCCAAGATCTTGATCCCATTGTCATGTGTAGAAACGGCCAGCAATGTACCCTCCTTGTTGAATCGTATACGCGGGCTTGCCTAAAGATTAGAACAAGTTCAAATTATGTGAGAACTTAGTCTTTCTATTTTCCTTCTACATAGTTGATCATATGGCACGGGAACTCTATATAACAAACTTACTGGGAGTCCACCTTCAGCATCAATAGACGTCAAAAGATTAGTATTATCCATATCCCAAAATTTTATTAGAAATTCATCGCCAGCAGCCAGAAAGCGATTCCTAGTGGTGTCAAATTGTACGACACCCAAAGACCGTTTCTGCAATCCTAGAAAGGTCCTCTTAACAGCCCCTTCACTTTCATTCCATTCAACAATGTATGTTTCTCCATCTTTGCTGGTCCCACAAGAAAATAATCTACAGAGATTGAAAGTAAAACTTGACACATAAATAAGGAAAAAAATTAATTCCAAATGATGAGATAGAGCCAGCCAATTGACCGTGAACCATCAGCACTGTATGCCATCGTAGTGCACCAGCAACCAGGGGCATCATAATCAACTCTAGAACCCAAATTATCATACAACCATGCCTTGATCTTTCCATCTAATGCTGTCGAAAAGATGAACTGTATAATCAACAAAGGATAGCATTAATGTAGCATTAACACAACATGAATAACAACAGCATCGCAAATACAGAAAATGGATATTTGTCCTATAAACATAAATAAATAATCAATCCAGGAACTAACTAGTGTCTGATAAATTTATTACCTGAATGTTCTCCTTGTGGTGAGGACAAACAGAATAAACAGGTGCCTCATGGCCTTCAAAAGTATACTGTTTGGCACCAGTAGTGGCATCCCATACCTAAAATTTAATAGCCATACATAAATTAGTACTTCGAAAGTACAGCATCTACAAATCAGTTCAATACTTAGATCTAAAACCAACCTTAATTTTCTTGTCATCTCCACAAGTGATTACACACAGTTGTTTATTGGGGTTAGAAAATGCAAGATCATTGACACCACCAACATGAGCATCAATCTGCAAATGTGATTAATTCATCAGTGTCTAAGATATCGGAACAGACCGGTAAAACTTAATAAATGGCATTGGTACATTCTATACCTCCAAGTGTTGCCTAATATCATCACCACCATGATAAGAATATATCTGCACAATATGCCTTGAGTATGCAACACCTAGAGAAGTGGCAAGGAAACAGAGATTCCAGATATATCACAATCTCTTGTTATGGATATTTGGTTTCTATATTCAAATATCTGCTGCTATATACCTACCAAACAAAGAGCCTTCTGGACTCCATATTACACGGTTAACTGACACGCCTGAATCTTTAACTAGAGCAGTCTGGGTTGCAGCAAGTCAAAATTCAAATTGCAGTGACAGGATACGGATTCAAAGTGAAATAGAACATGATATTGTATACAGTTTCACAAAATATCTTTAATCAATTAAAGGAACAAACCTGAAGAGCCATTGGGCATGCTGCAGGTTCCCAAACCCTGAAATTTTTCAGAACTAGTCTCTCCCTAGTTCCAACATCCCATAATCCAATGTCCCCCACATTTGTACCGACTAAACCATATTAAAAGCAAAATCAATACACATCAGAAGTACTAACTGAAAATAACAGATTTTCTAA
This sequence comes from Phoenix dactylifera, assembly GCF_009389715.1. Lineage (NCBI taxonomy): Eukaryota > Viridiplantae > Streptophyta > Magnoliopsida > Arecales > Arecaceae > Phoenix > Phoenix dactylifera. The sequence goes on along the minus strand of NC_052398.1, from coordinate 7,651,322 downwards.
GATATATCTATCTGTTTGTGTATCATGACAGAACAAAAGCTCACCAAGAAGAACTGTCTGTTGAGTAGGATGAAAATCCATGCTCATGGGAGTTGAACCCTGATTAAGTGCTCTTGCAACAGTCTTGGGCAAGTCGTCTAGAGGGTACATAGATTGACTGCGATTTTGAAGATAAGTAACTGGCAATATATTGACAGGCAGATTCACCTTCACAAGCAGTTGAAAGAACAAAGAGGAGGTCAGAAAACTTGTAATTTTTAAGTTCTGCAGCTGTAAGAGCTTATAAGCATCAATAGTGGTAAGAAACGAAAATAAAACAGGTTCCACTAAAGGCAACCTAGCACACCTCATGAGAAATCCCAATGGGCCTTGTTCGTTTTGATACATGATCAGAATCTGCTGAAGGGTAATCTGCGGCAAGGTTGTTGGTTGGAGTCCTAGGATGCTTCAAAATTGCAGCTACATTCAAAGCAACAAACATGAACGGCGAACAGCTATATATCCATATCAAAATTTGAAGTCTTAACTGATCTACACAATTTTTTTACTTTCTAAAATAACCTACCAGGATTTGAAGGGGCAACGAGTCCAATGGGCCCTCCAGAAACCGTTGGATGAGTTACTGTTGGTGGATTAGACATCCAACCAGCAAGAGGCGCATGTATGGGTGCTGGTGCAGTTTGAAAAGGCTGAATGAAACCCACTAAATTAAGTCTGAAAGATTACGTACCACTTTACAGAAGAAGGTGTATAGATTAAGCTAGTTTAATTACCGCATGTGCACCCAAAGGAGGAAAACCTCCTGGCTTTGGTATAGATCCAAGCAGAGGATTGTTTGCAGGTGATGGCGTGCGCACACCATTTGGCTGTCCACAAGAGTGGTCAACAAAAAGGGTTTTTATATCTGGATTAGGCCTTGGATTTTTGCAGAGCTGGTGCTGCCAGTTTAAACTGCCAAATTACATGATGACATCGGTTCACCCTTAAGAAGCCACACTCTAAACAATAATATTTCGAAGGCTAAAAATGAAGATAAATTGCTCAACTACACAAATAAATAAGCAACAAATCAAGAAGCAGCTTCATATGCACTATTACAAACACATGGGATAATGATCGTGCATGAGACACCTTTTATTTAAGAAGACTCATTCAACACATTATTACGATGAATACCTGTATATATGATCGCATAACCATCATATGCTATACAGGTTCAGGACCAGGTGTTCATGTGCACATGAAAAATATATACTACAAGTGGAATAGATATGCATGCATCTATATCTGCATGAAGCATTAATTTTTATACTCGCAAGTGAAGTTGTATGTAGGTTGATGTATATGCATTTCTAATATGTATATATGCATGAATATATGAGAGATCAAGAGACCCCAATAGCACACTACAGGCATGCCTTATGCAAATTTATGCTGCATAGAAGGCTGCATGTTATATGATGCTGTGAGTACTATAATAGTAGAATATAGAGAAAGAATGATATGAAAACTAGAAACTTTAAGTATTCTAAGCCCTTTCGACATGTCTCTTTTGCATGTACTTACCACTTGTAAGTTAAAGTAATGCTAGAAAGCAGGGCATAAAATTTCATGTCCTTTTTACACAAGTTCGCTACTAACAAGCTAAAGCAATGTGGTTTATGCAAATTCTGGATAATCCCAAATTTCGACCGTCATATTTTGTTGAATATATGAGCAACTAGAAAGAAAAATACGGACTAAACTAGCACCACACTGTAAATGTGGAAGGCATGCCCCATTGATTTACCTCTGATTAATAAGAGTGCGTAGCCTGGAATTTTTGAGGGTTGGAAACTGCAATTTGTCGCGGAACAGAGGGTTCGCCTCAATTAGCTTCTTAAGCTCAACAAGCATTATTGTCCTTGCTGATTTAGTATCACCATATTTTGAGAGCTGTTCATTCTCCCTTTAAAACAAGCATATTTCTCAAAACAATCATTTACCAAACCAACAGATGTAGATAAAATTGTTATAAAGCCTTACCTGAAATTCTCCAATGTCAGAAGCTGTGTAATTTCCTTGAAAAGATCCTCGTTAAATGAGGAGAAGACTTTCAGATCCTTCACAAGGATATCGACAGCCTTTGCACGATCACGCCTAGAAAAGGAATTTAATAAAAACCATGCTTAATTATAAAATAGAAGAGAAACAAAGGGTCGTCATATAGGATAAGAAAGATCACGGAAACAATGCCCGATAGGTAATATTCCGGTCAAACAAAACAGAGAATGTCCAGTAAAACCACTTTCCTGTACAAGGGCTCATTCAATCACTCCAAAAGAAAGCCAAGGAAAGGGAAACTTACTTATCCAATGCCTCAAGATATTTCTGTTTCCGGATTTCAAAGAAAATTTTCATGGAATATCGGTTGTCATCAACCTTAGTGAAACCAGAGAGGTACCGCTCCACTTCATCCCAGTTTCCCCTCTGCACTTCATCTTCAAAGTACTTCATATTGAAATAGAAACCAGATTCCTGCTCGAGCCTATTACCAAAAGAAGAAGAAGGAGAGAGGTGACAGGGGGGAAAAACAGAGCCACAACTCAAAAGCGGTGAGAAAACGAATTACTAATGAAATATCGAAATCTTTTTCAAAGGCAAACATACTTGTGGACGGTCTCTTTAAACTTCTCCTCATCAAGAAACTGCAAGATCAAGAAAACCAGCTCTCGACTAAGGGAAGACATTGCTACGCCAGGTCTTTCTCACAAATATCCACACCACTGCCCCCAGTCGTCACATTCAAACCCTAAATCATCGAAAGGAAAGAAACAAAGGTCATATCTATCTTCAAAACACTAGACCAGGCGCAACAAGATTCCCACGAAAAAGCCAGAATTCAGCTAATCAAAACTTTCCAAATCGAAACAAAACTCAGAAAGAAACAAGAAACGAGTACTAAATCACTCAAAAACCTCTTCTTTCCTCCCCACAAAGATCCGCCGGCGACCAGAAACTCTGCCCAGCGTGAAAAAATTCTAGGGTTTCCGGAGATCGAACACGAGGAATCAGAGATAGCGCAAGTAGATGGAGAAAAGGAAAAAGGCAAAAGCTGAGTCTATAAGACAAAGATTCCGAAAGAATTCAAGAAAAACCCAAAGAAAAGACGCTCACCTCACAGTCGGAGGCCAGAGAGAGAGAGAGAGAGAGAGATCGGAGACGAGCGGCGAGACGAAATCTCTCGCTCTTTTCCTCCCACCAGCCCCTCCCAAGAAACGAACGACAAAAAGAAACAAAAATGGGAAGGGGTTAAAAAAGACAGAAAAAAATCGCACTCGGGATGCCGAGAGGGCTTATTTATAGGGGGGAGGAGCCGCGGGGGGGCAACCCGAGGAGCTGATTGGCTTATCAGTGATGGTGAGACGAACAGTGTCCTATCATTTGATAAGTCAAGCGAGAATGATAGGGACGTGTGCCTTTTGTCCCCGCAGGGGCCGCCTGCGTGGCTCGTCAAGTTTTCCGTAGCGGGATCTAGTTACCGCAGCTGTCCTTCTCCAATAACATAGAACAGCTAAAATGTCCGATTCCCTGCCAGCCACGCGTAACTACATAAATGTTTCAAATCGTTGGTTTGTGGTTACAGATCTTCCGTGTTTAGAAAGAGGTGCCGATCGAGTTACGGTGAATGGGAGAAAACGACAAGAGGACCACGTAGGAGGTGGAATGACGGTACAGGACAAAGTTTATCACGGAATTACAAAGAATGCCACAGTTTTTTTGCCTTGCTTATCGGGAACCCCGTTTCGGCTCTTTATCGAGAAATAAAACTTTAATTTTAATTATACGCAGGATTGGTAAAATATCGCGAGCTCACAACGGCGATAAATCGGCGAAAAATTCTTGATTTTTTATTAGCTGTAATGGCTATTAGTTGTAATATTAAAAATAATCACCGAAATAATAGCTAGTATAATCTTTCTTTTTATCTTTTATTAGACAAAATAATATACTTTTGGTCCGTATATTCATTTTGGAAGGAATTTTGAATTAAAATTTATTTTAAAAAAATACAAGTGAAAATAATAACTGCTATTTATATTCTAATTGTCCGGTATAGAAAGAGATTAAAAAAAACAAGGGTAATTATATTTCTCGGTTTATTTATTTCAATAATGTAATGGGGTGAACAAAACCATTTTATAACATCATTATTTTAAGCTGTGTGAGAATAAGTAAACCTCTCTACGGGCTTGTGTGGAGAGTGGGTATTTGGAGAGGTAGAAGTGGGTTGATGTTTGAGGATTCCTGGAGCCACCAATGGGATAGAAGTTATGTGGGAGAATCCTGTCAGCTCCCAAGAGGGAAGGGAAGGGGGAGGGGGGAAAAAAAAAAAATCTTTGGTGGCTGAGCTGCTCATTGCCTTTTGTGGAAGGAAGAAAGAGCTGCTTTTCCTTCTTTTTGTACTGCAGGAGACTGTCAGTTGGGGGCCTATCTCTTAGGCTTCTAAGTCCTTGTGATGGGATCTAAAGTGCTGTTAATAGTAGTTTACATAACTTGTTGCACATAAAGATAATGCGCAATTACCTAATGGTTCTTATGATGCTTTAGAAGGCATTGCATAACCAGAAGTGGAGGTCTTTGTCTAGTTTTCACTGCCTAATAAATAAAGTATTGTTTTTATCTTAAATATTTTATTTAGCTAGTAATATTTAGCATGTTGACATTTAATTAGCAGTCAACATTTTTTTTCTTTTTGACTTTGAAGGAGAGGGATTTTTTTTTTTTTGTAGAGTATAGAACTTAAAGATATTTGATGTTTACTAAATTAGAGCTTATTTAATGATTCATATGATTTATCCTAGGAGGATTAGGAAGCTAACAAAAGAGTCTTTTAATAATTGGGTAATAATTGGCTTTAATGGAAAACTCGTACAACTAACATTAGCATGTGGGATACATCTAAGAGGTGCCAAATTGGAGACGCCAAGGATGAAATGTCGGTATTTGTCCCAAGTGTGCTTGTAAATCATGTGGTGGTGATTGACATGCCCCAATAGTCTTGCTAAGGACCTAACCCACATCTCACATGCAATAAATCCAAATGGGTCTATTCCTCTAATAGTCACAGTATCCTCCATTATTTTTATTAAAAAATAAATATTGACCATTGAAAAGAGAAATTATATGCCATTCATAATTACTTTTCTTCCTTTTTTTCAAAAAAGTCCTTAAAATTCCTTAGAAATTACCTTTCTAGAGCTAAGTTTTTACTATAAACATGCATGCTTTTTCACTAGTAGCAGAAGACATTTTTGACTTGCTATGAGAAGTTGATGTTGTAATCTTCTCATCTCTAGTGTCCATTTTGTCTTATCCCATCTAATCACCAAACATTTTCAAATGAGAATCTATTGCAGGGATCCATCTAAATGGACAATCATGTAATGGAAGAAAATAAGAAGTGTCCTATAATAACTTCTTTTTCCCTATTTGTTTCTGCTGCAATTGCAATATCCCGCTAGCCTAATATGTATGCAAAGTCTCTTGTAGTAGATTAGGCATGGTCAACAAATCTGCCCGGCAATAAATTGTATAGAGGCTTAGTTGCAAGAATTTCTTTCAGCCTGCTTACAATTACAAGCTACAAAAAAGTTTTTCCGTGCAAATTGATGACATTATTACTAAAGTTTTTGTTTGTTCTCTCTCAACTAACGACTAGTGAGTTTGCTCTCTCTACACCACTCATCTCCACCTAAATTAAACGGCCCTAATTAGTTATAAATTTTATAATATTCAAACAATATAAATTGCTCATATTTTTAAGCTTTAAATATCTTCTAAGTAGTACAAGGTTGAGTTTTTATTTGCACATACATTGCATGTGCTAAATATTATTATTTATTTTGGTTACAAAATATTACTCATTGACAATGTAAACATTTTAACTATATCTTTTATTTTACATATAATATTTAGTAAATCCGTTTCTCTTGGTTCAATTACCATTTTTCAAAAAAATAAAAGAGAAGTGCATCAATTAAAAGTGAACCATATTTATCAACTTATATAAATAATTGAAACATAAGATTGCATCCAGGTCTGTAGAAGGGCTCAATTTGAATGTTGTTTTCGTCCAATCCAAATGCAACCCATGCGAGCCCTACGGAAGCCGACAGTGGCCTAAAAATACTCCCCATCGGATGCTGTTCGTTGTATTTAATAATTTGAAAGCAGTTCAGTGTACCAGGCGACAAATGCCAAGCAGCCATCACATCACGAGATATATAAAGATATCAAGATACAACCGAAAGGATTCTCTCCGATTTCTCCAAGATCTGCAAACGTTTGCCGTCGTGAAATCTTTCAACGTCTCGTTAACCCGACCCAAAGTTTTTCTCGTATCCTCCTCATCCGAGACAGCTGAAATGGGTGTCGGCATCCCGCAAACAGCCATTTTTTATATCATAATCACAAAAAATTATTTTACGGTCCCTCTGTACGCATATGAATTAAAAGTACCAAAAAAATGAGGCCATAAGAATATGATACTGGTCGATTTGAATCACGTTACGAGCAAATATTTTTTGCAAGCGGAAAGCACCGTGGTTTCGCATGCACATGGAGGCTGCTACGGACTTTAGCGCTAACGTCTTGGACTGCATTATTTGCCATGTTCCTTCCACCCGTTGGATGGGACATTTTTTGAAAAAAATAAAATGAAATACTGTTACAGTCACTATACACCATTCCATCATGATAAACAATAATGATGATGATGGTATATTGGATAGAGTAAAAAAATTATATCCTGCACTATATATATATATATATATCACCTTATCTTTTTCTTCTTATGGTTCCCATTCATCATGCATCATGTAACTGTGCAATTTATCTTTTTTTATGAACTTTATTTGTCATGTATTCATCTCGAAAAATGAACTGGCTATATTAATTGGTATATGCTTGGATATAATTTGCTGGTAAAAATGATCATTCAGATATTATGGTATTATTTTTGCCTACTAACTAAATAAATTTAATAATTTTTTTACCATTTTCTGCACATATTTTTAAAATGTTGCGTATTCATTAGACAGTGGAAAGGAAGTCTATGTTTTCTCTCTTGACCGTATCACTTATTATGTCACAACACTGACTAGTTAGATCCGTTTAGTTGTTATTTATTGCTTATGTGTTGGATGACAAGAAATATGAAATTATTTAATGCTATAAGCAATATGTTAAGCACCTAATTATGCTTTACATGCACACTGGACTGCCCATTACAACCACCATCTACCCCGTGTTACCTTAACCATTTTTGGTTGATGGATGATCATAATTTGAACTTCTTACAGTACCTATTATTTTTTATATCTATTACCATTGCAGCTATTATTATTATTATTATTATTATTATTATTATTATTGCAGTTAAACTATTTTTGGATACGTAATTTTATTAAATTATAAAGCTGCCCTATTTTAAGGATATGCAAATCTGCCTCTGAGTAAGGATTTTTCAATCCTGTGGCTAGGAAATTAATCGAGGCTTCAAAATTGAAATCAATTGCCGTTATAATTTCTAATTTTTTTGATTATCTAAATAAAGCAAAATCATTCCAGAAAAAAGTAAAAAATTTTGTACACAAGAGATAAACTCTATTTATATACCTCCAAACTAAATTATCATGTTATGATTTCTAAATAGTGAATCTTATCTATTAATGTCAGTCATGCCATCCAGTAGCCCACCGTGACAACTAATAGTAAATATTGCAACAGCAAACATTGCATTCTAGATTCAATGCATTGCCGTGCTTTCATTATAATCTATGTTATATCAAACCTAAAAGGTCTCGGGACACAATTATCCGTATGGATGTTATTCAGTTGAGAAAGATTGGAATTACACCTAAAAAAAAATTAAAAATGTATTTAATCATCAAGTTACATAATCAATAAAAAAATAATTTAAAAATATACTGAAAAAGCACAACCATCCATAATTTTCTGACATGCACGGTACATGCCATACTCAAGACGATCAATAATTGCCACCCCTCGGGCACATTTATAATAATGTAACGGGATAACGACTTCAAAACCTCGACGGATCATTAACGTTAAGTGAGCCTCTGAAATTTTACTATACTGGTGGCTTTCAGATAAGGTTTTAACGGCCGTTACCTCTCATGGTGGGCGCAAGTAGGCTCGGAAAAAGTAAAAACATGAGAAGGATTCTTTCAGGAGCAGGTAAAGTGGCATCAGTCTGATTCTGTAGTGGCCTGACTGCATGCGAAAGTGGGAAAGGGACCTGGCATGGAGGAGGAAGATGTTAGTGCCTCGTGGGCCAGTTCATAGAGTTGAGAAGACCACATCTAGCACAAGCTAAGCTATCGAACTCTTAACATAAATTGCTGGAGTTTCCAAATAAGCCAAAACTTCTTCTTCTAGTGATTGATTTGCATGAAAGAATTATGTTTATAGTTACTGTATTGATGCAACTATTAGCTCATCTTTTCTTGCTTTTTAGACCAGACGTCACTGTATCCATAGCCTCGTATTTTGAATCGGCAACTGGCACCTCTCGAGTCTTGCCCTATTAGCACAGTCAGCGGCTTTTTTCTTGGTCTCTTTCTCTCTGTGTCTTTGCCCTTTTGAAACTCTTCCTCCATCTTTGTCCTTCCCCCCTTGAAACTCTCCCCGCACTCATAACCTCCCCTGTCCAAGCCGAACCCGCTACAGCAGCACAGGAATACGAATGAATCTTTGCTTCTTTTTTTCTTTGTTGTTAGCTCTTTGACTTGTCCCCTATCAACTACTCTTGCTTCATCCCCACCACTCTTATCTAGAGTGATTGAACACCAACCAAACTAATTTCATCAGGAGATTGGCGATGCTAGCCATTGCAGAACACACTTGTTTTCATATATTTATTTGAATTACTTCAGTTATAGGCGTATATTTTAACTGGCGGAATTGGAACAAACACATGATACAACGTCGCCTACTCTGTGATATACTGCAGGCCCAGATGCCTCAATTGCTTGTAAGTTGGATAAGCCGTGCCAGGCTCGCCCTGATGCACCACAAATCCTGCCCATTTTGCTGCCTGCATCACAAAGATGCCCTTAGCTGGTGTTCTATTGCTTCCAAATTCTAGCTAAAGATCCCCATACTTCGACAGAAATGGATCATGAATGACTCGATATAAGAGGTCGGCCCCTAAGAAGTTACAATGGCAACTCCAGCTTCGGGAGGAATGGTAACGGCAGGGACTGGCACAAACATATCAACCAAAAGGAGGAGAATAAAAGAAGCAGGGACTGGCATGGAGAGGTAAATCGAATATAATGTTCAATAGGTGGCTCCAAGTAGAGAGCCAGGTTGTGCAGACAATGAGTACCATGATCTTGACAACATAACTCACATCATAGCAAACAGAATTTGCTCCATAAACTACACATGATCTGGGAGCTTTTTGTTAATTTGAATTAGGGCTCTGTGTTCTGCCTTGCAACATGAGAACCGGACAGTAAAGAACTGCGGCTTTTATGAACTTCCAGGCAATTGTGGAGCTGCTTCTAAACACAACTGACAGTCTACTGAATCAAGATGCAAAGGTTCAACCGCATCAGCTATCTACCTTTGCAGCTGCTGATGCGTAGCTAACACTGCTCTCTCGCATGGTTTTGCACTGGCTTGATTGTTCGTATCGGACGAAACCGATACTAATCTTTGTCGAGCAGTTCCTCAGCATCTGGCAAAGACAAAAAAGGGGTAAAAAAAGGGAGAGGGCTTTACAGATTCTAAAGCAAATATTAGAGTTGATAAGACTTGATGAATATAAGAAACAAGCCACTCTTACATGGAGGAAAACACTGATGGGATGGCGTCCACAGATGGTGTTATCATATTCCTGCAGATATTGTTTGAATGCATCTGGATCCCCAGTCTCAATGATTTCCATACCCATACGATCCAGGGCCTCAATGGACTTGTAGATAGGACCTTGCTTCTTGTCATAATATGTGTAGTTGAACCTGTTACAATCATGCAGTGAAGTAAAGCATCAATTCTGAGTGCTTTGGGGCATGCTGCCAGATAACCTGCAGCATGAGATAATAAGAGAAGATAAACAAGCTAACGTGCATAGCAATAAATAATCACATTAGAGTCCAGTTTAAGTGCTTATCGTGTATACATCTCTTGGCTTGTAATTAAAACCAAATGGTAAAATGCTCTCCAACAGGTAAGTCAATGATTGAGTGACACAAGGGCTCCTTTTTATACATTAATAAAGAGCTAAAGCCTTTCAGAACAGGCAGCTGTGACTTTGTGATAAAAAAGAGTTTTTCCCCCTTTTTCGAGTATTATTTTTGATAAACAATAGAAAATAATAAAATGGTGCTTTTTCTTTCACACAAGAAAGAGGTATGTCCAGAAGAATTTTGTCTTTATTTATATACCATGTAAAACTTTGTCTCACACCTAAAGAAAAACAATCAGAAACTGTTTCTAGAAAAGCCAAGGTTGGACAGAAGACACCCCAAGGGTAAATAATTTAGGCTAAAAATGGCACATATTGCTGCCTGCTGCAGTACTGATTGATTAGATGGTTTATGACACTAGGCAACTGAGAAGGCTGAGTTTTAATTTATTGTGCTTCCTGTAGACTATACAGTTTGCTGGTTGTGAAACATGCCTAGGCTCTTAAACATTGCAGAATAATGATCCCTGGCAGTTCCCTGACATGAGAGGTAATGAAAATGATGCATGATTCATCAGTAACTATCATCCATTTAGGATTCTGATTCGCATATAAATAAGCATGTCTATCATTTAGGCTGGACCAGTTTTGCATGTGTAAACCAACGCAGGTTATCCCATCTGGGAACATATTTATGAATCCATTTTCCACAATTCATTGTTTCAAGCTATATCCTTTGTGTTGCAAATGAAAAGAAGTTTGACAAAAATGTTAATATCCTGCAACCAAATTAATGTTACAAATATTAATAAAAGCAATTTGCTTATTATAAAACATCAAACAACAGAATTCTTACACTTAATTTATAATCAACATCACATAATATTATTATACAGAACGTGTGCATCCTTTGGGCCTTAGCAGCATCATATGATACCCCACTATGTTGGGGTTCTCCAAATGTGTCTGACAGTATCAGTCATGGACATGTAAGTACATGACAGGTTTCAGTGTTGCCAATACTTAAAACATAACCAATTATACTAAATATGAGCTTATTTATTTTATTTTATTTTTTTGAGAACATGTTTAAAAAACACCATTCACTTCCTAACACTTCTATCATTGACTTCTTGCTCATAAACCATTGTGCAACAGTAGTATAGGTATAAAGAAAATGGAGGATAATGTAACAGGGACACCACCAAGGTGGTAGCCCAGTTGGAACGGAGCGTTTGCTTCCAACCAAGTGGTTCCAGGTTCGAAACGCGCGGGCGTCGATTAAATTCGGGGACCGGATGCCCCATGCCTGGACACGGGGTCTGGAAGCGCTACTGGTTGGCTGGTAGCCTGGGTGGTGCCAGGTGTGACGTACTCACACGGAGGGTCGGGTCGGGTAACTGAGCCGGCCCACGGGTGGGGAGGGTATGAGTAAAATAGGTCGGGGTGCCCAACACACGACTCGGTCTACCCGCATCGAACATTTTCCTGGCGGGGTGGGGGCCCAGTGGTCGGGGCTGCTACGCGGGGGTGGGCTTGTCCCTTCCTCCCCCCTTCTCCTTTTTCTTCAGCAAAAAAAAAATAAAAAAAAAAAATAATGTAACAGGGACCTTTGAGAAAGAAGAATAGACCTTGCAAGGGAGGAGAAGGTCAAGTTAAGGAGGAGGGGGGGGGGGGGGGGGGAGTGAATTGGAGGAAAAAGTAACCTTAATTTTGGGTTTAGTTCAAAAATGAAGTAGACTTTGCATTTGCTCAAGATCTGTATAAATATGATATGATGATTGTAAAAGAATCATCAACCAGATTTTACACATCCTAAAAGGAATAGTGCTCAGAGCCTTAGATCCGAGTTACCTTCAGACTATTCTTTTACAGGAATATGAAATTGCATTGTGTTGCAAAGAGAAGCAGGAAGGGAAAAGGGAATGGGGAGGGGACAAAATAGAAGATGAGGCCAGAATACCATTTTTGTTACAAGAATGAGTGATCATAGAGCTATCAATACGACCAACATAACGCTGAACAACCACTCCTTAAACGTACAGTTCTTTACATGGATGGGATCTAATGTCGTTCTAATGTGGCCCATTAGCGTATCTAACAAAAAAAACAACAATAATATGAAAAAAGAAACACAAAGGGAGAAAAAGGATTCAACACTCTCCCTCAAGCCTATGAACAGAACCTTTTCTATGCACTTTTCCTTTTTTTTTGTTGACATTCTTACCATTTACCTCTTATAAATAACAACCAGCTATTTTTGCAAAAAATATAAAGATCTGAAAATAAGATTTTGAAAAAAAAAAATTTATACCCCAAATGACTAAATCACCTACATTACACTAAGAAGAAAGAAATATTTAGTTGATTCCTTGAGTAGTTGAGTTTCTTCCCTTGCCAATTTTTAGGTGTTTCTATTTCTGAACACTTCTAGTGAAACTATCCAGATACAAATGGCTGGCCATTCATTCCTAACACTGCAGACAGTCATATGATCCACTCATTCTCAACCAGATGGCTATGCAACAGATCACGATGCTTAACCTAGAAAAATGTCATACAACTATTTAGATCTGAAAACAAACTTTCATATAAAAATTTAAAGTTACCTTTTTATGTAGGTCAAAGAAAGATATGGTTACATTGGAAAAGAAAATCTAAACTAAGTTCATACCTAGATCCCCAATGGCAGAAGTCTGATGACACAGAAAAGAAGTTCTTGGGGTCATCCACATACTTAGCAAGCAATCTCCCGTACATGGCTTCATTTTCTGAGTTAAGAGCACCAACCAAAATAGGTACAATTTTTACAGGATAACTGTAACAAAGAACAACCCTCATAATCAGTCTCCATGCTATAACTCAAGGGCCAAAGCTCAGCTCATAAGTATAACTACCCATGGAACACTTTGGCAATGTAAGGCAAATGCATCTCCATGCTATGCTCCGCTTCATCCACATGAAGATCCATAAGTTCAAATTTTCCTGTTGCTCGCAGCTCATCATTCACTGGAACCAAGATACAGAGTAAATGATTCTGGTATATTTTTGGATCTATCACTATCAATAAAACAGCAAAGGGAACAAAAAAATGTGCCAGAAATGACTCTAGGAACTTTAAAGTACTGATACAGGAGTACCTAATTAGAAGCTCAACTAGACTGACCCATTCTGATAAATTAAATAATATTTTACCTCATTTAGATAAATCTGACTGTAAGAAGTACTAGGCCATCCTACGGTTGTGCATATAGGAAGTGTATAATAGAGTCAAGAATGTTTCATGAAATGAAGTCAATATAAGATGCACACAGCAATCAGAATAAAAAGTATTTATGATAGTACCTTCCAAATCAATGGGCAAGTCTCCTACAGGCGTACTGTAAACAGTGGCTCTAGTAAGAGCACATCTTGGAGTGTAATAATGGTGAGATGGACCAAGTAGAAACACCCGTGAACTGTAATCATAGAACAATATATGTTTTAGTGAAAGCAATAGAGCAATTGCACCATGCTAAAAGGCAGCATGTATCTGTTGAGCATAGAACTAGCTTTAGATGGTCATATTAGCATGAAGAGTTGAAAGAAAATCAACTAAAAAAGAGAACCTGTAAAAAGAATAGGCTTAGCCTCGAGACAACTTGTGTTCCTTATTTTAGTTATTAGATTAAATTTATACTAGTAATGATGATGAAGGACTGCATTTGGAAAAATGATTCGCCAGTAAATGAAAGAGGAACACCAGCAAAATCACATCAAGATGAAACAGGATGAACAGTTCTGTTAAAGGAACCCAAATGGCAATTCTTGACCAACTTGAAACTACAAAGTGCAACGTACATTCATTACTAATTGGAGTCAAAGCAGTCAGGACTACTTCTGTAGGTTTCCACAGCCTTGACCAATGATGTTGACAAATTGCAACTCATTTTCCTTTATCTATCTGTTAACTGTCAGGAATTTGGCAATTTGCTGGAAGAAATAACCAGCGTTAAAGGCCTAAAAGTCATTTAGAATGCTAAATCCAACACAGTTAAGAGTGTGTTTGCATCTTCCTCGTCACATGGGACTCAACATGCCTTTTGAACTAATTTACCTGATGGACTTTGGAGTACACTAACACCATTGTCAAAAAAAAAAAAAAAATACCACTCCTCGTACAAACCCAATGGGACTACACTAGTCCATAGAGTCCATACTATATAAAAAGGGTCAATTTTGCCCATGGACCTATTGGTTTTCCTACTCAATCATCATCACTAGTTTTTTTAAAGTAAAACTTTATTCAAAGGATAATATTATTATAGAATATTGGTGTGAATACTAATAAAATCATGTCTACATGCTTAACTATCTCTCCCATACCTTTATCCATGATATCTCTTATAACCTTATTTATCCACAAGATTCATTTGGATTGTTGATGATTTTTTTTTAAGCAATCTTCTCTGCCCAAATTCCATGCTACCCACTCATTTGAAATGTTAATAAATCATTTTTCATTTATAGACATGCATTTGCACTTGCCCGCAAAAATCTAATCAGCACAAATGTGTATGCAACCGCAAGCAGTGGAGGTAGCAGGCATAGCTTCACTACGTTGCAACAATAATTGAAGCATGACAATTGCCAAGAACATTGAAACATAGAGGACCACACAAACCACGGAACAAACTGTACAGTGTCAAGAAAATTCACACATTACTCTTTAAATCTGAATGTTGTTCAATGGATATCACATATAATAAGCCTTACGCCATTAGCTCGAATTGGAAACTCTAATAGGAAAGGATAATGGTGTAGTCCTGTGAGAGTAATAAGCTCCCATATAGGTCAAGGTTCAAATTCTCAATTCAAACGATGGTCAAGCAATGACTAAATAGCAAGGTCAAGACTTGTCTTCCTCTTGCGGCATTGCATAATCTGCATCAGTGGAAATATATTCATAAAATTTGGCTCCTCCAAGTGTAAATCAATAAATTAAGTTGCACTCCATTACCAAATTAGGCATACATATGTACAGAATTACCAGCAGCCATGCAATTGCGTTATACTTGAAAAACTTAATTGTGCAGACTGCAGAGCCTTGCTGGTTGTATAATAATGAACTCTAATAAAGTCAGCACCTTAGTTTGTTAATACAAATTACCAGCTTCGATTCATTAAGTGTCAGGAGGTCATTGCATAGCAGGCTGAGGTTAAATTGGTATGAAAATTGAAGTTTAACATTTGAATAATTCTGTGATTAATAAATGAAACTTAAAGGGAACGCATAATCAACTCACATGTTTGTTGGGTCTATGTTAGCAAATGAAAATGCTGCACAGCGACCTGAATATGAATAACCAGCATGCCTGTAGTGGGTAAAAAAAAAATGCAGCACAGTAACAATGGAGCACAGTGATGTTTTTAGTCGGATACACAACATGAAAAGATTGTGGGACAACTCACGGGGCAATTACGCCTCTAACATTAGGAGACTTTGCCAGGCCAGTTTCTCTGAGCCACCCATCGAGTTCCTCTTCCAGTTTGTTGGCTGTTAAGATTTCATGAAGGAACTCTTAGAAAAATCATTTATCATGAAGGTTTCTATGGTCACTTTAGTCAGTTCCTTACTCTGAAAGGTGCCATATAATTAAACAATGATTAAATGGAAATACTATCTATAAAGGGCAGCCGAAATCTAGCCAGAAAAAGAATAAGAGGAACCATCAGATAAGGGATCCAAAAGTCCTTGATATTGCCTTAAACAGATAACAGTAGAGCTCTTCAAGATGCAGCATTAAACCACAACCATGACCACGAAGCCTTTCACCTTTATTAGGGAATAGCCTTCTCCATCAAGGTAAGGTTCTGCACTTAACGGAATATAATTTTAAGCATTCGTGCAACTAAATAATTCTAGAGGCATCGAATTCATCTTTTATGTGTCTCTTTTTCCCCCTTTTGCGAGTACTGACGTATATGCATTTCCAACATATCATTTTCTATTCCATGAATCCATAATGACATCTAAACAATTGTCGACAGCTGCCCCTAACCATCAGCTTCTAACGGAGTTCACCAAGCAATGCAATCCATTCCCCATGAATTGGTCCAATTTCCACTAATTACTTCAAACTCTAAAATAACCAAAAACCACCGACATCCAAATAATTCCTTCAGAAACGAATGGAAGCACACACAAGCTAATAGCACTGTTCTCTGCGATCGGGCTGTGAAAATATCCATTTAAAAGATCGAAAAGAAGAGAAGGGATCGAAAGGGATGAGATTCACCGTTGCTGGTGTACCAGGATCCCGCATGAGCCGCTCTTCTGATCCTCTCCATCCCGAGCTCTGCACAGAGAGATCGAAAGCGAACGCCACAGAAAGAGAGAGAAGGGGGGAGGGGGAAGGGATGAGCAAAACCCTAGCTTTCTCGGTGGAAATGGGAGCAAGAGAGATCGGTCCTTTTTATAAGGTCGGAGTGGTTGGAGTGGGAGTCCAAGAAAGCGGTGGAGATGGGACACGATAAGAAGCGCCACGATCAGCAGAAGCAGTTTAACGCTTAGCGGATCTCGTATAAGTTGGATTGCAAAATTATACTGCAGTTCCCTCAGATGCGCCGCATCTGTCTCGATCCAACGGTCTTTCTTTAAGGGTGAGAGGCGTCTGCCCTCGTGAGTACACGTGTTCGAGGATGAGAGGCATTGCATCCTGGCATTTGCGTGTGAGGCGGCCCATCTGGGTGACTTTCCTTTGCGTTGGAAGCACGCCTGGCTTTCGTCTTCCGTTAAACGATCTGAATCGCGGGCGGACCGGCTCGCCGTCTCCGTTTCAGGTTTCTAATCGCTGGTGTGCACGGCTAGAACCGGAATGGACTTCCAAGGATGAGTTTTAGCTGACAAAAAGGACCTTAATTTATAGTCCTCCAAGGATTGTAATATAGCTTGACAGACAAACTTAGATATTTATGAATAAAATTCAATGAGAGTTGGTTTAAAGTCTACACCTTTTATTTGGTTTTGGTAAAATCTATACTTTGCACTTCAGTTATTCTCATTTGGTTCGTATGGATCAATAGCTATCATGATTAATTAGGATGGTTGCAAGGTGGCATAATATGGTATCTATATTTTCTTGTATTACATTAGCTACAATAATTGGTATGAAGGGAAGAGAAAGTGGAAGGATAGATTGCAACCGATGCATCTCATCTGCATCAAATAATTACTCAATACCACTATTATTGCTTGAGTAAAATTAACCATTTGCTCGCGTATTTTGTGGCATAACCATTGTAAAAGTAATAGAAATATTTCTATTCAACATGGCAAGAGCCTTCAATTATAAGAATTTGGATGTTCTAAATTCTAAATCAAAATGTGAAAATGTGATGACATTGCATATTGATAAATTTTGATGGTGCAAGACATTTTGTTTTTGTGTGTATGTGCGTGCACGAGTGAGTGTGTGTGTGTGTGTGAGAGAGAGAGAGAGAGTAATAACGGACCAGCATCACCAGCATCTCCAAAAACGGGCCTCAGCCTGAACTGAGGCCAAAATACAATTTGACGTGAGTATGCTCCGATTCCTAAATTGGACAACGCAGACCAATTTATAAGGGTTAAGTGGAGGTCCATTAGGAGCCCATAGAGGCTTGCTGAGAGCAGCAAAGCGCGAATAGCCCCGGCCTATTACCGCTTGATGATTTGGTCAGATATAGTGAGAAGTGCAAAAAAAATGTGGTCTAATCAGCTTGCAGATTGCTAAATTTCAATTAATGGATCTAAGTCTAGAACTCCACCTAGTTTTTGCAATTGATCGGTGGTCTAATCTGGAGACGTTTCTAGTGGGAAAATAGCTTAATTATGCTTATAGCTTGTGTTCCATATTGTACAATTGCATCATGCTGGTATCGTTTAGAGTTGCATATGTTTATAGCCTTCCATAATCTGTGTTTTTAACTAAATTTATAACAGTTCTTTACCTTCTCGGGTTTCTACTCGAGCCGCCAATCCTGCCTCGAAGCATAGTTAGCACAAAGAAGCATTGAGATGTAACGCTATATTTACATTATTCCATCCCTGTGAGATCAACTTAATGGATTAAATACAAAAACGATTTCATCTTTCAACTAGCTTAAAAAAAGAGAGTGAGAGTAAAATCTCGACCTAACTTCAACTACGAGGGGTGGTAGTTGACTGCACCTAGATTGACAAGGATCATCCAATTTGGCCAGATTTAATCAGCCATTTTCTTTTTCTACTCTCCTAGTATATATAGAGCAGAAAGGGCAATTAACAGCCAATGGGTATCCATCAATAGACTATCATTTCATATAACCAAGATGATAAAATATGTCCATGAAATTACAAATTGGATAGAGGCCACACTCAGTTTTGTCAGGAATCCACTGTTTTGAACACTCACTGGAGTCCTCTAATTACATGTCATTTTCTGGTCCTTGGGTTTTTTTTTTTTGGGGGGGGGGGGGGGGGGGGGCCTAAAATCAAGTTGCATGCCGTTCAGTATCGTCGGTGATTATTGTAATCTGTGTGCCTTTAAGGCTGTCTTTTACCGATGAGTCTTTGATATCTCTGGGCATCTCATTGCAGTGGATGGTGTGCCATGTTGGCCTTTCTTGTTGAAACATCCTGCCATGGAGATCACAAGATCAATCAAAATAAGCAACGTGCTTCCCACTCATCAATTAGTTACTGCTTTCCCGATGTTTTAACCTTTCAATTTTCTGATACGTTTGCAAAGGCAGTACCGAATAATCTACTGCTTCGGAATCACAATAAAAAAAAAGGACATTGGATGGATGTTGCGACTTACGGGTGCTTGCAAAGCATCGGGCATTGAAGTGTGATAACATACTTGCAAGTAGAGATCTCTTTGATTGAACTGATTATTACCACGGGCTCTGAGCATACAAACCTAACCTGCAAAGACACAAGAGTATTTGTGAGAAATATGCAAGATGAATTACACAGATTATGCTGCACGCTGAGTATTTATATACCTCAGTCTCTCGAGGTTGATTTGTAAGGTCGCAAATGGTTCCATTTGTATATTGATGAGCATGATACCTGATGAAATTTTCTAAAAGATCAGTTGATCATTTTATTTTTCTCAAATTTACTTCATTATTTTTCGTCCTCTTTTTCATTTTTCTACTTGAACAGCCAAGCTGGGTCCAATTCATGACATCAAGACTGCCCGCCAAGAAAGAAGTTTTACCTTTGAGAGGCATCTTTGGAGCGAGGATCTTTTACCATGGAAACATCAGAATGGTTCTGGTTGAAAGCAGCTGTTACCTCAGGGTCAAACAAACCCAAAACAAATTCTTGAACAATCTGCAACAAAAGGAATCAACTTATTTCATATCATTTTGTGCCAGCATATACAGTTTCAAGGTAAGAGAAAATCATGATAACAGAGCTTACAGCATCAGTTGGATGATGACATGTATCAGGATTTGGTAAGGATTACAAAGAAAAGAGAGAGAACAGCCAAAAATTAAAGAAAAAGGTCCAAAAGCATAGATTGACTGAATTTTAATTTGATGAGAAGCCTTCAGTATTATGATATAAAATTATATCACAAATCACAAAAATCACTGATAAACAGAAGTTTACGACCAGTACTGAATGCAACAGAAGGTGAAGGTACCAGGGACAAAGAAATATAGCAAAAGTTATAATAGGGATGAGGCCACAAAACCCCCATCCGAACATGGCAAATTGATGCATATAGAGTACTGAACTGATACATTAGTTATTCTTTATTCATGGGAAAAGCAATTGTGGTATGTCCAAGTGCAAGTTCATCTGCAGTGAAGGGAGGTTTGAGAATAGGATTGAAATGACTGAAAAGCTTGGTTTTGGTGTCTTAACAAGACGGGTCTCAATAAAGAATCTCATGGTACAGGGCATAAAATGACCTTTCCATGTAATTAAGTGTCAGTTGTAAAAATAGAGTGGAGGAAGAACTATCAGAATTTCTGAGCACTCAGGTGCATCCACTTGACATTATTTTTCCGGTCCCACCACCAAGGAATTTTTTTGATCTAAAGGGCTCACAAAGACCACAAGAAATCAACAGCTTACCTTATCATCTTCCAAGTGAAGTTGTCGCAAATGTTTCTCGTAACAAAATTCATAAGACCACCAACCTTCATGCTGCCAAAGACATGATATAATGTAAGATTTTTTTTAAAAAAAGCTCTATCTAAAGAACTGTCAAGAGATCAATCTAATGAACCCTCACTCTGTAGAAGCACTTGTCTTTTAACACATCAATTAACTCATCTGGTGTCTTCAACTTGATCCTCCGGTCACTTTCTAAAAGGGCATTGCTTGAATTCTGTGGAGTAACGGACCTCACAGTTTTGGTTTCCTCAACCAAAGGCAAGAAACACATGTAACTTTGCCCCTCTTTATTGGACATCATCACTGACTCCAGGCCATTCTCCTGCAAAACAATCTCATCCATATCACCAATTGTGTTAGCCACTAACATAAATATTATTCTAGCGAACTTGATCTTAACAAAGCACGTCAACATCTCCCCACAAAAGAAGGAAAAATACGATCTTATAGATATCAAGAGATAAAATTAGGGCAAAATAATAATATCCCCAAAAAGTACGCAAAGAAAGGGGGAAAATATTTTTCCTGATAAAACAATTTCATTGCCATACTAAACAAGTCAATAATAAACATAAACGGCTCTTCTGGTATATGTGAATATCAGTTATTCTCTATCAAAAGAACCAGCAAATATTACAGAGTAAGCAGAAGATAATACTAGGTTCACTACCATATAAGATAAAAACCATCTACTTTTACCTCCATGTCTTCACCTGGAAGTTCAGATTGTAGGATAATCAATCTCTACTTCTCCCACTTCAAATAATCCAAACTTATAAAGTTTCAGTTTATTTTTTCTGTTAAGTACTCTAACTCATCCCAAAAGGACAATGAAAACTTGTAGCCAAGTTTCAGGTTTCAAGAATCTCAATTGAATTCTTTTTCATAACTTTAATTCGCTGTAATACATTTTATTCCTATATGCCGAGCTTCTTGATGCATGGGAAATCTGAAACAATAATATGACACATGAAAACAAACAGGATGACTCCCAGTTGGCACATATGCCAAAAGAACCAATTGGTATATCAAGGTAGAGTTCAGATATGAACATCTTTTCCAACAACTATAGACAACCCTTCATTAGTTGTAGATGTTCAAATCACGTAAAACACCAAACAGTGAGAGCTACATAAATATACTCACAGGATGAAAAGGTGACTCTGTTGAATGAAATTCAATCTTGTATTTTGGTTCACGAGAACTCCGTCCAAATGTTACACCTAATAGGCAAGGGATAAAAGAGCAATGAATTAATCTCTAACAACGTGCAGCAAAAAATCTATATTATGGTAGCTGTCATGATGCCCCACATAAACATGAATATGGCTGTCATGATATATTCCAATTTCTATCTAAAAGACACTTACATATGTACATGTGGTTTGTGTTTGCTTGTACGCAGACAATCAAGCTGACATGAGGGAGCGGATTTTTTAAACTAAAATCATGAGAAATGTAAATCTAGAACAATATTTTTCATCTCAAATTCGAGCAAAAATTAACATTAATGATACATGCTTAAGCAAAAGCATGGTAAAATCAACTATACTTAATGTCAACAATAGACATCATCTTGTACCAAGAAAAAGAAAGTGCCTATTTTTGTTGGATAGCCTAAGCCAAGCTCACCAAAACCCTAATTCTTCAAGAGTTTATTTTCCCATTTTCTTTCCCAATTTGAGTCCCATATAGGACATGCGGGAGGACAGTGAAGGCCGCCACCAACCTACCAGTAGCCAATGGGCTTATCAACAGCTGCTAACAGGTTAGCCAGCAGTTATGAGTGGTACCAGCGGCTGCAATGTCCAGCACTAGCACTAAGAGTGCATATATTTTTAGCCAATCCTCCTTTTCTTCTTCTAGTACTACTATCTCTAGCCATTCTTCTACATCTTTTTCTTCTTTTGTTTTTCTTGCTAGCCTCTATTCCGCTTGCCTTCCCCTCCTTCCTGATTCTTGTTTGTTGTGGCCCTGCAGCTTACTGGTTCCTCATTCCTACCCTCCTCCTCCTATTGCTTCTTGCTAGGTGCTGGCTGGGTCTTGTGACCTGCTGGCTTCTGCAATAGCAGCTAGCCTGTTGCTGCTCTCCTTGTGGATTTTGATATTTAGAATTTTCGTTGTTAAAAATAGGTTTCATAGTACGATATATGATGAAAAAAGACTGTATATATAATTTATGCACATGCTTATTTGTGCATATGATTAAAGGTATGCATACTAAAAGCTTGGAGGCATACCCTCCCAATGTGGCTGTCTAAGTGTCTAGGAACCTACCTAGGCCATATAGGCGGTCCATCATTTGGCCTTGCTCAGGCAGTTGCACAACCTTGATATCTAGACAATTCTTTCATATATCATTTTCCAATAATCTGAGTAAACTAATTCAGTGTATTTGGTAATATGCACATCTGAACATAAAAGTATCAAGATGACATGAATGGTCATATACTATATAATTAAAATGGAGGCTCAGCTTGTGCTAAGCTTTCCATGCACCACGTGGACACCTGTATTAATGATATTATTAGTTATGGTTCTTTACTTTGATAATAAGTAGAGCTTTTATATCTAGTCTATTTTATTATATATCTAAAATGGAGGCTTAGCTTGCACCAAATGCCTATATTAATAATATCATTAATAAAGTTATAGATAATAAGTAGGGCTCTTATAGCCGATACAAGAGGAAGATAGGTCTATAATGATCACTTATTAGCAGATATATGTTATATGCGAGTATTATATTATCTATTCCTTTAATGATAAGTGAATACAAGTAATACATAATGAAGTATCATACTATTATTAATATTAAGTACAATTACACATATAATTCATATAATTGATACTTGAGAATGTTATCTAGCTAAAACAGATAAGTATTATATTATCTAAATGGATATTACTACAATGATGGGGAAACCCATCCTTTATCTACTATCCTACACCTTAGGGCTAGAGGTGGCCGTCGGTTGATGACAGGCAGTAAGCTGTGAATGACAAAGGGGAAAGCAACCCACATAAATTTTTTTGGTTCTTCTTTCTTTCTTTATTTATTTTTTCTGGTTGCTGGTTATGGAGGCGTTGCAACTGGTCTGCTGCTTCTGGGGCTACCAGTAGCACCAGCAGACATGCCAGTGTTGGGCTGCTTTTATAGCTGCTAGCAGCAGCAAGGGCTATGCTTGGGCAGCTGCCTAAGTGCCTAGATGCTAAACAGCCCCCTGGCCACCTGTCTCACACCTTTTATCTTTTGAAACCATGATTCTTTTAAGATCACAACCATCCTTTCCATACCTACTTCATCTAAAAAGCAACAGCCATGCATCAAGACTTTGAAATTTTTTCCACTGATTCACTTAACGCATCCATTGTGGGATGAGAGAAATGAAATGGGTTAATGTAAGGAAAGATGCCAAGGGGTGAGAGGGAGATTTGGGATGATGGCAAGCCTCGTCTAGTCTTTTTGTCTCCCATCTGCCTTTTTCCCTATGAACCTCTTTTTCTTTTTTTATCTTTTTTGCTTTTTTATCACTCGCCAATCCCTCATGCTCTGTTTTGTCCCCAAAAGTCATTGCACTATATGTAAATAACAATCGACTAGCAATTCACTTATCACCTCCAACTGTGCCCCACCTTCTTCTTTTATTTATTTTTCCTCTTATCTCCCTTAGTTCCTTCTCTATGTATCTACATATACAAACATACTAATTTTCCTTTAAAAAAACTAGTTTTGTTGATTTTTATGGATTGTTTCTCTACCAGCCAGCCTGGTTGCTGAGGTATTGACCCTCGGCCTTTCAGGGTGTCACCTTCTAAGACAACCTAGCCAGTTTGGCAACTTCTTGTTATCTTGAAATTTGCTGCTTGCTTCCTTCTTTGGTATCAAGTCTTGTTTCCATGCCTGCATCCCAGGCATAATGGCTATTGACTTTTCTTCTTGTCTGTGAATTTATATAAATCTTAGAACAACAAGCACTGCCTTATTACTTCATGTGAAACAAACTTTGCTTGGATGCAACATATACCTAAAAGGAAACCTAATATAGTTCTGACTGTATATCTTTTGATCAAGGCCAAGTTTAAAACCTTTAACATCTACAGTTACAAAAACATCAAGGCAGATGAAGAGAGACGATATCTTTAGATAAGCTCTGCATATTCTGGACCATAATTAACAGCACTATTAGAATAGAACTCTTCTATAATCTTCTGGATTAATATGTTGTCATAATTCTGAATTGGGCACTATGTCAGAAGCACCATTGTCAGCCACCATTGTCAGCCTTCCAATTATTAAACATAGTGATAGCTTGGAGTTGAACTAGTTTACAGCGGTTCTATACATAGTGTTATCAACTAGGAAGTCTACCACGTTCAAGGCAAAAACTTCTCCAATTAGATTTTAGTAGTTAATATAAAAGTGGCACTTTTCTATTTAACTAAGTAAAGGCTGGATAATCTACTAGCACAGAAAATATCTATAAAAAATCAGGAGACTGTGTAGAAGATTTTTTAGGATATGGCTTATATCATCTTGCCTCAGCCTACTAAGAGACAATGTGCCTAGATCTTATGCATAGTAATTTAGGTGGGTTTAAGTAGATCCATGGTAACAATCTAATTTTATATGCTTATAATATATATAGCTAATCGTTCAGTTTTCTTGCTCCAAGCCATTGATTTGAGCCGCAACCAGGGCAATAAAATGTATCACTTTGTGGTACTTTTGGCGAGAGTGAATTCTAGAAATAATGGACCTAGAAATAGGAATCTGATGGAGTTATTACCCTAAATTCTGTTTTTATTGATTCACAATCCCTAATCATAAACATGGATGAATATAATTCCTATGCCGAGAAACGTCAGTCTTCAAGAACGTGTAAACTGAAAACTATTTTGATTACAATTTCCAGTTGTGATTAGAATTCCCAACCAAACAGAGGCTTCGGTCCTAAATCGAACCTTTAAAACCTAAATCAAAGCTACCACTGAATAGACGCCCCCATAGCCCATCAAAAACCAAGAAAATCCAAAATTTTGCAAAAACCAGTTGGGTTCTTCCGCGAGAAAACATTTTCTCACACGAAAAGAAATCAGGCTGTCCAAAGTATATATAATTTAGGGAAAAATGAAGACATGCAAAAGGGTTGAGCGAATACCGGAAGTCGATGTGAAGAACTCGTCGGCTGAAACGACGTTATGGAAGCGATCGTGGGGCGTGAGGAGGAGAAAGAAGAGGAAGCCGGCGAAGAATCTCGCAGCTCCCATCGAAGGGAGAAGAGGGCTTCCTGCCTCCAGCTTTCTTGGGATCTCTCTTGGCGACTGGACGCCGGTGCCGCGGGATGGCGTGCAGGCGGCGGCGGTGGCGGAAGCAGCGGCTTGTAGGTGGAGTCGATCAACGACGGAGCCGGAGGCGGAGCAGAGGCCTCGGAGTCGGAACCGGAAAGGGGGCCGGTATGTGGTACGAGGGTAATTCAAGATTCAATCTTGGACATTGGATAATTAATTTTGCCGACATCACATGTAGGTGAACACTTCGAAACTCATGTGTAATTAATTTATGAAAGGGACTAAAGAAGTAATTTTCCTCGATACGATTATACGAAGCCTACGGCACCAGCCGCTTCATGAAGCCTTCGGGCGACCAAGTCTTATGACGATTGACGAGGTCGAGCGAGGAAGTATATAATTTAATATCCAGTCAGTCGCTTAAAAGTGGATTTTGCAAGAACTTCCCAGAGTCATCCATTCTAGCACCATTCTCTCCCAATTAATTCTATATTTCTTTTAATTTATGTAGTTTTTTTTTATAGTGACGTAGCTGATTATGTTCATGCGAAAATAATATGAGCAGCCGATATATCAAAAAAAATAAATATTTTGTAAAAAAACAACTTCTTCATTACTGATTTTGCAGGAAAAAGGTGAAGTGGTTTTTTTTAAGTCTCCACCACATTTTTATTTTTTCCTGCATAAATTTTCCTCGCATAACTAGTGTTTCCCTAATACATAACCCAAAATATGGAGAGGGACCGGACGACATCACCGGAGAGGAGGAAGAATGGCGTCCAAGATGGTAGTGGAGAAGAGACGAATGGGGTTGAAGACGAGCGCAAGATCATAAGAAACAAGCCGATCAAAGCAGCGAACATGGAGGAGAGAAGAGAGGGCATGGTAGAGGATAGAGGAGGTGTTCTCATAGTTCGAAGAAGAAAAGGACGGGGAGGAGGTGAAGACGGCGGGCAAGGACAAGATGGAGGAGGAAGAGGGCGGTAATGCTGATGATAGGGTGCATAGGTAGGGGAAGAAGATATTGACATCGAGTCTTGGAGGATGTTCTATTTGCATTGATAGACATATACAAACTGATGTGTATACTCTATTTCCATTGATACACGTCTTTAAATGAACGGGGTGCACAGCATATAACAATACACATACGTTTTTCAAAGGTGTATTTTTCTATTTTGTTCACTGTCCACCTACTAGTAGGCCAATATGAACACCCATGGCCTTGTTCTTGGGTGATACACGTTTTATCCGTTCATAAGATTTGTTGATACACATTTATTTATCCTAGACTACATTAGTCATTCTGATACACATGCACTCAGTATTCGATACATAGCATACTACTTGATACACACTTATATTTTAGGTTGCTCTAAGTACGTTCTCGGTGTACACTTTTCACTTGATACAAGCATAGCTTTTCTCGATGCACAGTTCTGTTAGCCATCTAGTTCTCTAATGTATGCGTAACTAATATGGAATGTGCATATGGTTATAAATATATATTCTTGATAGACAATGTACTTGGATACTTCTCTTACAATGCCTCTTTTGATTCCTAAGTAATGTTTGACAAATGCCAGACCAGTAACTCCTATGAAATCCACGTGTAGTTCTTTCATTGAGATTTATTATCATCTCTATATCTTCTTCTTTCCCTACCTGATCCATAGCTATGTGTGCCCCTCTTCATCCGTGCTTGGTCCATCTTCCTTACCACTCTTGCTAATAAAGCTAGACGTCGGCCTGATCTAACCCGAGACCTTCGGGCCATACTAGCTTCGGATCGGGCTAGGCTCAAGGTAGTTTCTATCAAGCTTGGACCTGAAAATAGGGCCAAAGAAATTCGGATCGAACTCAATCAATACTTGGTCTAGCCTGAGCCCAGCTAAAAGCCGAAGGATGCAACTAGATCTGAAGCTCAAGCTCGGAACCAAACCTAACCCTCCTTCAGTTCCCCATTCCCCTTTGCTCAAGTACTCTCTCTCTCCTGCCGGATCTATTTCTCTCCCATCTCTGCTCTCTCTTTCCTTTTTGCTCTCTCTCCACACTCTCCCACTCGATCTCTTTTCCCTCTTCGCTCGCTTTCTCTCCCACCCAATCTCTCTCCCCCCTCTCTTCTCTCTCCATTTTCTCTCCTCTTTTTCCTCTCCCCCTCCCATTCTCTCCTCTCTCCTCTCTCCTTCACTATCTCTTTCTGTCCCCTCTTCTCCATCCTACTCGATCTCTTTCTCCCCTCTTCACTCTCTCTCCCCTCTAATCTCTCTTACTCTCTCCTCTCCTCCACTCTCCCCTTTGCTTTCTCTCTCCTCTCTCCCCTTTCTCTCTACCCTCTCTCCTCTCTCCTACTCAATCTTTCTCCTCTCTTACTATTTTTTCCCTCTTGAGCTTGCCCAACCGGGCTTCAAGCTAAACCATGGTTAGGCTTGGGCTGGATTTTGGAAGAAAAAAAAAAATTGGGCCTCAGCCCATCCCTAAGCTCGAGATTTTTTCCTGGCAGATCAGAGTTGCGAAAAAACCTAACCAGAATCTAGTTCTACTTGCCAAATGCCTCCCCTCCTCTTCTTTACCCTCTCACTCACCACCACGTTCTCCTTCCCTTCCTCTTTATAAGGTTGGCCCTCTCTCGAGTTGCACGGACACTGCCTCCCTCCCTCACCTCTACTTTCACCACTTCGGCACCTCCATGAATACCATTACTCTCTCCTGCAGACTCCATGCCGCTCTCCTCCACACCCATTGCATGAACTGACCCACCTTTGCCTATATCTACATTTGAACCGTCAACAATGACTTCCCTGTAGCATCTTGTGTCTCATCTTCAACCTCACATCCACTTTTTTACTGCCCTTTAGGACACCATCCTTACTTACGGGTTTCACTGCAACTTTCCCAACAATGGCATCACTCCTTTCTTCGGCAGCCTCCTATACGATATTGAACTAACGTCGGGTGTTATATCTAATTTTGGGTGTTATAGTCCAAGGAGAGCTAAGTGTGAACCGGATTTAAAATTATTCGAGCTTTTATTGCAAAATTAAGTATAAAGTGGAATTTTTAACAAAATTCATGACTTAAAAATAACTTTTTTATTGCTGACTTTGTATGACGTTTGTGATTGAGAGACTTTTAATTGATATAAGAAGTTTGATCTAGGATGAATCAATAGTTTCTTCAACGATGGAATACAAATCTTCGCTCTACCCTCTTCCATCCATGCTTCTCCTCCATCTTCTTGAATTCATCATGATCACCTTCAATTTTCTTTTTATCTTCTCCATGTACAAGCCCATCTTTTTCTATTATCGATGGTGGCAACGGTCGTGACTATTGGGCCTGGGCCGCTAGATGGGCCTTTCCACCCATGCTGGCAGGCCATCTGGACGCCACGACCTTCTGCCAGGCGGACGGAATGATAGATGCTCGACCGCGGAAGCGGTGCCGCTGAACGCAGCGACCACCGCCTAAGAAGCCCCCAAAATCTCCTATTTATGGATCTCACCGGTCTCCTCCTTCTTGCTCAGGGGGTCCTTGAACTAGGGAAGCCGGAGCGAGGATTGTTGCAGTCCATTCCCGGAGCACGGTAAGCCCTGATCATGTTATTTTTTTCTGTTTTCCTTCTTTCTAGTTTCTGAAATGAAATAGAGGGGAGACTCCACGGCTCTCGGCCGCAGCCGCTGCTGGCTCTCGGCGGGGGCTGCAGTCGAGCCGGAGTCCCGTCCCCTTCCATCTCTTCAGTGGGGCAGGGGGCCTTGGTGAAAAGAAGAAGGGAGACGAATAGAAAAGAAGAAAAAAGGGAAAGAAGGGGGCGGGGACTCACCTGTGTGCGGCCATCGCCGGCGTCGCGGCCAGTGGCCGCGGATGGTGCGGGAGCCGCCGGCCTCGGCTCAGCCGCGGGCACAGGCCGCAGGCGCGGCCGCAGGGGGTCCTCCCGTGCGAGGGACTCCTCCCTTGATTCGCTGGCGGAGGAGGGCTTCTCCTTTCCTCCTTTGTTGTGTTTAAATCAGGAGGGAGTTGGAAGAATGGAGGGAAAGAGAAGAAGATGGAAGAGGAAGAAGAGAGGAGGAGAAGAGGAAAAGAGAGAGGGGGAGAGCTATGGGAAGAAAAAGAAAAGAAACAAGGAAGGAAGGAAAAAAAAAGGAAAGAATAAGAAAAGAAGAAAAAGAAAAAAAAATACATAAATAAATAGTAAATAAGTAGGATTTTAGTCCGAATTATCTTGTTGGGATTTGAGATTTATCCAGATCCATTTTAAAATTTTAATTTAATAATGCATCTTGAACTATTTGATAGGTATAGAGAATTTGACGGATGAGATTAAGGTTGTGGAAGCGAATCGAGGTAAGCAATTCTGCACAAATCTTATTGATTCTACGCACTATTTAATTATAAATATAAAATTATAAAATTATATTTAATATGATGTATTTTGTTAAAATTAGGATCAAATATATAGTTGCACATGATTCATGAATTTGATTAAGTAGCATTCCTTCATGAATATGTGATTGGGTATAAATTATAGTTATGATAAATTGCATGGAGATATTATTTGTGACATGATCACGAATTTTATGCATAACGATGCCATTTGTTATTTTTCAATCTATTTATGAAGGTATGATTTATGAAAAAATAATGATTTATGAACTCTCAGATAGTTATGCTCACCTCTAGAAATAGAGGTCAGTCGACAGTCGACACCCTGCAACTAGCATCCAACAAATATGGTCCTCTACTAACGGATTAAAGTTGGTAACGAATAGGAATGAGTTATAAAACTCGTCGACTACGAATATGGCCCTGTCATGGGATTATAGTGACCATAATAGCACATCCATCTGAGAGTGGGATTTATAAAGTATGGATAGATGGCAGTATTTTTTTATATATGATTTACATTATCATGTTTATGAATTTGCTTGGCTGGAGAATACATTGCTTTACGACCGATTTAATATATATAGTATGAAATGATTTAGTTTGCTATAACTGTCATTTTTTTTAAATGATTCTTTGGCATATGAATTATTATCTTTGATCTAATAAGATAGTCCGCATAGCTCATATATCCCCTGTTGTTTTTTTTCCGATATGCAGGGTGCTAGGAGCATAGAGTCTAAAGATTTTTGGGTGGAAACATTTATTTTGGATGTAGGGCTATGTGGTATTCTATTTTGAAAAGATACTTATGAATGAAATGACATTTTGGTTTATAAATTGTTACTAACGAGGTGCGGTGTCATTGAGAGCAGTAACTTGCAGTAGCACGTGTCGCAGTCTTGATCCGGGATGTGACAACGATGGTTGCAGCAGATCATCCTCTTGTTATGACTACCAACACCAACTTCAATTTGCTCCACAGATCTAAGATGATCTTCTTATCCTATGACATCAAAATTTCTGCGTCTACATCTTACTACTCTTGATTTAATAATATTACATTTCTTATGCGTACGCAATATTCTATTAAAATTTCAGAGAAGGCTCTAAGGCGCCTCAGTATAGGTTTTTCAAATTTAATAAATTCTAAAATAGTCTACCATACCAAGGGAATATTTGGTTGTCTTGAAAAGGTTAAGAAAAAAATAAACTTTTTTGGAAAAAAAATAAATTTTCAACTAGTTCTCGTGATGAGAAACATGATATAATACAAAAATTTATTTTCGAAATTTGATTTATCTTTTTTTTAAATTTTTTCATAGCTTTTTCAAAAATCAAATATCCCTTTAATCCAGGCCATAAATTTGCTTCCATTTTCTCGGGCGCGCGTACCAAATATTTTTTGTTCGTGTTCCCAGAGATCTACTACTTCGCACGCGGCGGTAAGCGTAGGGTCAAAGTGCACCAGTGTTCTTCCAATTACGAAACTTCCCCTCCAAAGTCTTATCCGCCGCTTGCCCTCCAAAAGTCTTCCTCTCTGACCGGAAGAGGGGAGAGGAGCGGAGAGGAGAAGCGGAGCGGAAAAGAAAATTTTTGGATCCTTCTATCACCAAATCGCAATCTTCTGTGTGTCTCTCCAGGAAATCTTTCTTCATCGATCCTGTCCCAACAAACAAACCAGCAGAACGGATCCAGATCTGCACCCAAAAGAAGCTCCCATTTTTAGAAATTCCACCTCGCCTTCGCCTTCCCCAAATCTCAAAAGCCTTTCATCGCCCAATAGCCCAATGCGATATCCCCTCATGATCCCCTGACCTATGGCTTCTAATTACTCCCCGCTCCCCATCACTTCTTCTTCCATCGAACTCCAATCCCCCAACCCAATCGCCCACCAACCCCCGACATCCGAAAAGATTCCCACCGTCGTAGAGTTCGTCAACGGAGAAGAAGACGGCGATGACTTCGACGACCTCCCGCTCATTCTCGACACCGGCCGCGCCGCCTCCGCCGGGTCCGGCATCCCCGGCGCTGTCTTCAATCTCGCCACGTCGATCATCGGCGCCGGGATCATGGCCCTCCCGGCCACCATGAAGGTCCTCGGCGTCGCGGTCGGCTTTGTCTCGCTAATTTTGATCGGGATCCTGTCAGAGATCAGCATCGAGCTTCTCGTCCGCTTCTCGGCCCACTGCAAGGCCTCCTCCTATGGCGATGTCGTCCAAGCGGCCCTCGGCCGCCCCTCCCGGATTGCCTCCGAGCTCTGCATAATCGTCAACAATGCCGGGTTTCTTGTCGTGTATCTGATCATCTTAGGGGATGTGATGTCGGGCTCCTCCGACCATGTCGGCGTCTTCGACCAATTGCTTGGGAATGGACCCTGGGATCACCGGAAGCTCGTGATCCTTGCAGTGTTGGTAATCTTTTTGGCTCCTCTCTGTGCTCTTGAGAAGATCGATTCTTTGAGCTTGACCTCGGGCGCCTCTGTTGCTCTCGCCATCGTCTTCGTCGTCGTGTCGGGTATAATTGCCGTTGTTCAGCTATTCCAAGGCCGTATCAAGATGCCGAGGATGGGGCCGGATTTCGGGTCGAAAGCTGCCATCTTGGACTTGCTGGTGGTCATTCCGATCATGACGAATGCCTACGTTTGCCACTTCAATCTGCAGCCCATCTACAATGAGCTCAAGGAGAAGACACCCCAGAAGATGAACAGGGTGGGGAGGATCACGACAGTTTTATGCGTTTCGGTCTACGCTTCGACAGCCATTTCGGGCTATCTCTTGTTTGGAGACGATACTGAATCGGATGTGCTGACAAATTTTGACAAGGATCTCGGGATCAAGTTCGGTTCAGTTCTGAACTTTGTGGTGAGGATTGGGTATGTTCTTCACCTGTTGCTTGTTTTCCCTGTCATTCATTTTTCTCTGAGGCAAACGGTGGATGCATTGGTCTTCTCGGGATCGGCTACTGAAAGTAGGAAGAAGATGCTGGCTTTGACTGCAGTATTGTTGGGGATTATATATCTTGGTTCTACCACTATACCCAATATCTGGGTGGCTTTCAAGTTTACAGGTGCGACAACTGGGCCCTTGCTGGGGTTTATATTCCCATGTCTTATTGCTTTAAGATTAGATAAGCAAGGGAAGAATTTAGGACTAGGAGAAAAGTTCTTATCATGGATGATGTTAGTTTGGGCAGTAGTTCTTAGCATTGTTGGAGTAATTGGCAATATCTATAGCCTCAGAAGCGGATCAGAATAGTCTATATATATATATATATATATATATATATATATATATATATATATATATATATATAGGCTTTACAAGTAGGTGCACTATATGAAAATTTGTTCAAATTGTTTGGATGTGCTGTGATTGGTAACCCTCTTTTTGGGTGCTCAAGTATTTGAAACAACAATTTTTATTATTATTTCTGAAAATGATATACTGATTACTTTTGAGTGGTGTTTCCTCATGCATCTTTGCCTCGAGAAGCAAAGTATAACAGCTACCATGGAATTGGATATCAGGGAATAGCTTGAAGAGACATGCAGTATTAGATTTAGGTGATATTACCTTTCAAACTGAGGAATTCATACACATGTGTAACTTCTTTTGATGTTCTTCTTGAGTTCAATATTCATCAGCAAAGATTTGGAGTAGCAGTCGAAAGTGGTGTTGCCCTGTTGTCGAGCAGACATGCTTCTAGAATGGATTGGGGCATGTGCATGTCCGATGGAGGAATCTAGACACTGATATATTGGTTAGGCATTATATTTGTCTGGCATCATGGTCATCACAGTAAGTCGCAGGCTTCGGTAACGTTTTTGTATTGTATTGATACAAATGCTTTTACTGAATAAGAACTTTCCACATCTGTCAGCTGATTGCATCATTCAGTCTTTACGAGTTTATCTGTTTCTTATTTTGTAAGCTCTTTTTTTTTCCAGAAAATTGTGTTGTAATCCCTCTGCTTAAGCCAATTTCATGCTTCAAATCCAAGCACGAACTTTTATTCAACTTATTAATGCAAAAGCTTCATGTGTTCTTTATTTGCAATGATGTTCATTTTGATTCTGGCTGACATCTTTAAGATCATGTATTATGGGGGCAGAATGTCATTATGAGTTGGAAGAGTAGAGATTGCATGTCAGTGGAAAGTGCAAAAACGATTGTGTTGTTGGATGTAAGCTCCCTATCATCATTGATTTCATTGATCTACCAACTAATTCATTAGGACCTGTGAGATTATAATGCAATCAAAAATTTATATTTTTCCATGGATCTAAGTAGCCTATTTTAGGAGGTATGTGATGCTTTGAATTGCCCGACAAGAATATTAGATCTGCAAACCAGGTGTATCTCAGCTGGTTGGCCCCTCTCCTCGGCACTTGTATAAGGAAAAAAAGGTAAAGGGCGCAAAAAGAAGGTTAAATTGAAATTATCAACTTACCACCTGTGAATGATCGATCGGTGTTTTTGTTAAGAGAGCTGAAATCCTCCACTCTTCATGATACAGGATTTTGCAATGAATGGTGATTTGTCAAATCACTTTTATTGGCTATAACTTGTTTCCAATAATGATCCCAGTTTCTGATTTGTCGCTCTTCTTGTTCTCAACTCTGATTAATAACGTTGCTTGCAGCTAATTTTCAGTAGGTAGTTCGATGCCATGATGACAAGTAATATCTTGGTGTGGCATGGCAGAGAATGCATATTGCGCCTATATGCTTGGAGATCTGAGATTCCCAGCACTGTCCAGTAATCATTAGCATGGCAATTTCATTATTTAGATGTTATATATCCACAACAACTTGAAATTTAAGCTTACCTCCCCCCTCCCAACCTCTCTTCTCTCAATTTTGCCCTTCTCTTGTTGTTCCTGAACCCTTGTCTATAGCAAGCATGTTCGGATATGTTGTCATCAGATAGCATGTAGACCAGTGAATCACTTGTAAGACATAGGATGATACAGGCTACACCTAGAACTAATAATTTTGGGTGGAGTTTTTTCATGTGCCTCACCTGACATAGGTGTCCCCTCCTTTTTTGCTAGCATGCATATGCTTTATATATATATATATATATATATATATATTCATTTAGAATGACAATGTTACATCATTTGATGATCATCCTTAAGCTAATGCAGTCATCAAGTACTTGGAAGCAGCCAGTATATACAGAACTCAGAGAATGATGAAAACCATCCCAAATAACTACATGTAACAAGTAATCTGAAGTGGCCTCGGAGGTCTTCTTGCTCCAAGCAACATTTCCTTCACCCTGAAGAGAAGCATACATAAACGAATTAGCATAGGGAGTTACTGAAAGGAAAAAAAAAAAAAAATTAGCATAGGGAGTACATATTTGGGGCTATCATGGATATTGAGTGATTAGTTTCTCATACCTTGGTACAGTCTCATGACTTCCACTTCCATCTGCAGATTATAAAGAATCAGCTTATATGACTTCTACCTCTATTTCTCATAGAGCATCTACTCGAAGCTTGTATTGCATGACTCAAGACTGTCGTAAGTCCATATATCCATGTGAATATCAGAACAAGGTTCTCTGGGCTGTGTAAAACTGTTTGACTATAAATATCTCTGTGGAGGAGGAAAGTCTTTACGCAATTTAACCAGCATGAAAAAAGCCCCCTGGCATTCATTGCAGTTGGTCGGTGGATTGCTCTCCCATCTTTCATGGGCTGTCAGAAACTCCTCCGAGCTTAAATTTCCATCACGGTTTCCATCAAATACATGGAAAAGAACATCAACCACATTGTCACTTAGTGATACCATAAACCTGATACCATGGAAGAAATTCATCAGTACAACTGCACAAGTGGTATCATCTAAATGCCTGCAAAAGTGGAGTCTTATTCCAAGCTAAGTAAAATCTCTAGTTGAAATCCATTAATCCAAATAGACTGATTGGCAAGGCAAGTGGTAGAATGATAGTAAACAACTTAAAAAAAAAAAAAATGTTAACCACTGCACAACACCCAGGCATGTGGCCCTTATTACTATGGAGAAAAACTTTACAAGTTCTTTCTTGATGGGATTTTTGAAGTTGTGTTTCGTCCTGGGGCCGTGGAGGGTGCCACCCCTTGTTTTGGGATATTCGGGCTATCATCAATGGCAGTATGGTCTTCCGGGCCAGGCACGTATTCAAAGAGGCTAACGAGGCTGTGGATTGGGTGGCTTTGTATGTGGCTAGTTATCTCGGGATACTTTGTGGATTGAAAAAGGGGAGTTGCCTAGAGCACTTCGGAACTTATTGTTTTCTGATCTTATTAGATGTATCCATACTAGAACTATATGAATCATCCGTTTTAGTAAAAAAAAAACACCAGTGTTTTATCATATTATTGTATTGGGAAGGCATGTATCTCAACTAGATAAAGTTGCCTATACAATTAACGATTCTTTATTCAGAAATTGCAGAAGGCTAGATGCAATCTATTGCTGAAATTTCATTAGATAGTTCCTCTTCTAAATAATGCTGCAAAGTCTGGATGTTAACCTGACAAATCTTCTATTTTATGTCAGGCATTCATCTTAAACAATAAGACTGGAATAAGCAAACGGGGAAACAGATATTCATACATGGGATGCAGCTCGCTTAAAATCCTGCTTTGTCAACAGACCATTAACTCTCCCATAGCTAAAGATAGCCAAAGCCAATGGTTGCAAAGTTTTGCGCAACTCCACAAAGGGCTTAAATTCCTGAACTCACATCTCAAACGAATTAGAAACCATCTTAGAAATGCAAACAAGCAGCATAAGTGTCTGGCCTCTAAGGTAATACGTGCATCTTTGAGATGTGGGTGACTGCCCAATTCAACAACCTGATCAAGGAGCTTGTTTATATGACTAATGTCAGCAGAAGCAACCATAGACAATGCAAAATCCTTGGCCAAAATTGTTCCTCTTGATTTATAGTCATAATGGGCAAACTTTAAGTTCACTATCTGAAAAAAATAGAGGTCAAGTAAGAAATGACTTGAAATATAAGATGACAGCATGAAAATCCAAGCAGATAAACCTTAATACCGGAGTCCTTGTGCACTAATGTTGGGGACAGCAGAGAAGAGTACGTCATCTTTTGTGAGGATTCGCGCGGACGTGTGTTTAGTTCCACATCTGTTATTCGCTGGGTAGATTTTGGGTACTTATACAGGATCAAGGAACCCAAATAATAACTTCTGGCTAGCTATTTTGGGTGAGGTCCTGGGTTGTTACAAATAGTATCAGAGCGGACCTGACCCATAACCTATGTGGACTAGGAGACACTGCAGCACAGATCTATTGAGGCTGACCACAGGCCAATCGTGGTGTTTGTGATTAGATTTGAATAGATTTGAACCTTTAGCCTGACGAGAACGTCAGGGCTTGAACGGGGAGAGTATGTGAGGACCCGTGCGGACGTGTGTTTAGTCCCACATCGGTTATTCGCTGGGTAAATCTTGAGTACTTATACAGGATCAAGGAACCCAAATAATACCTTCCGGCTAGCCATTTTGGGTGAGGTCCTAGGTTGTTACATCTTTAGACAACTTCTTAAACCTTGAAGTTTTAAATACCATGAAGAATCTACTTCGTTGAGGCAATTTAGATAGAACATCACATTGAACATTTAGAATTCTAGGTGAATCTAAGAGCAATTAAATCATGTATTTCAAACTTTTGCCGGCAGTATCAGTTTTACGCACATCACAAATATCACAAGCCAAAATACAATAGATAGTTCTTTACTTCTTTTGATAGTCCAAGAGAGATGACAAACACAGGAAGCACTCACATGGGTCCATACAGTTCCAAAATTGGTGCCCAATTATTCACTGAAATACATAGTTTTGTTATTTATTTTGAGTAGACACAAGGATTTGATCATTAGCCAGGTTTGGGCACAAAAAAGGTCAAATTTTAAATGGACCAAGCTTGAAGCCCGATTAAAAATGAATAGGTTTTAAGCTCAAGGCCCAACCCATGACCAGCTTTTGTTGGACTTAAAAAGCTTCCTTCACAAGTTATTTCCAAAGGATATTTACGGTTCCCATCCCCATCAACGTCTGAATGTCATACTCTTTGAGCTAGGCCTAGCTCATATCAGGCTTTCTTTATTTTGGATCGTTGCTTGGTCAAATTCATTTAGGCTTAACGTCGTGGTCGGTCCCGTAGAAAAATATTTCATTGTTCTTCCCTGCTACTAAACGTCCTATTAGGAATTTAGGATCCTCATTGGAATCAAAATACCGTAGCTTATAGAGTGCGAACAACGTATGGCACGCAATAACAGAAAAAAGAATATTTGATCATGAATACATTATGCAAATTATGAACTTAGTGGGAAATTTACTTTTGTGACGGAACATGCGCAAAATTCTTTATGCTTTATAAATTTTTATGCCCAATTCGAACAAAGAGTGGAAAAACGCAGCTAGGGTGAGCTCTAACTTCACCATTATCAGATCTCACAAAATTGGGTTTGCAGTCCTAAAATGTGAACCCATTCATTCGGATGGTTAAGTCCAACCATGTCCCTCCTTATGTAGTTCTAAAGGGCTAGATCAATTACTGTAAAGATTCACAAGCAACCAATTTTGGTGTCAAATAGGGACTAATTCCTAGCCCACAGATCTCGACTTCAGGAATGTATGGAGGAGCTCAAATTACATCACCCCTGGACCAGACCTAGGTGCATGAAGGAATGTATGGTAACTAGAATTATATCAAGTAAAATTTAAAAGGGAAAAAAGCGATCACACGAAGGATTATTGCATGGCCAACCTTGTCACGAGGGTGTGAGCAATATAAAAAGAGCTTGCTTTCAGACAAATCTAAGATGAATCTGCCTTAATATCCCATATCTAATGCAGCTCTTATGTCCTTTGTCTCTTTCATCAGGCCCACAAGCACACTGAATTCTACATGGTGAGGAGACCCACGGTTTCTCCTTTTTCGATGCCGTGATTATAGCTTGGAATTTACTCTAGTCTAGTCCCACGTCTTTTGGCACCATTTTCTTCGCAGCGCGTGCTCTTTCGAAGGAAATAATTTCTCTCCTGGTGTTGAATTACGCTCTTGATGGGTCCATCCATGACAAGCGTGGGGTGTACACAAGACTCTGATTTGTGGTCATGCCATCATGAGACAAGAAGCCAAGGACTTTGGTTGGTTCTCACGCCATTAGCGCAAGGAGGCCCGATAAGCACCTTTAAAACAAGTGCAAGTATAGATATCCAATGTTTTGTACGAATGAGCTCCATTCTATTAGACTTCTAGTGTCAATTACATCAAAAACAGAGTTCTAGTTTCAGAGTTACAGTTCCTTCGACTACAAAGTTGCTACAAGTCGAGGGATCGAGCTGTTCCGACTCGAACCTACATGCAATTCAAATTGGATCAAATTTCATGTCTGTCTCAACTCTTGATGTTGCGAGATTTGCATACAAATGACATATCTTGAGGTACATAAAAAGAAGGTTCAGAAAAAGCATTGGTGGTAGATAATTTAAGGGGAGACGTTAAAGTGTTGTAGGACGGTTAAAATATTCATGCTTTGGTCTTGGTTCGCAAGCTCTCAACTTGAAGGGTCAGAAAAAGAGAGACGAAACCACAGATGCATTAAAAGAAGTGGAATAATGTATTCAAAGGCACATCACATCCTTAGTAGAGCTCCATAAAGATCAATACCACAGGTGTATGATAGAAGGCCAGATTCAAACTAGATTATAGCTAGTGAGAGATTGCTGCTCCTGAATAAGCCAAAAGTAAGCTAGTGCGACATGTTCATTTGAAAGAGAGAATACAAGCCAAATGCTGAACGAATAGCCCTCTCTTGTAAGTTATAACATGGGCGGATTTTTCATTTACAAGACATATATAGTAAGAAATCACATTGCTCCTTTACCTCTACAAAAGACCCTGTTACTGAGGGGGGGCAGAAGGATAAGGAGAGGAAATGGCCTTCCTAGTCTTCTCACACTGTAAGATCTAACTACAAAGTTATCACTTACTGTTTTATTTCAATACAAGAAAAGGAGCCACATGAAGAGATTCCCCTTTTCTCTTGGTTTTAAGCGTTCCAAATAGCATAAGACATCGGATTGTAGGCAGCCTCTCGTGAAAGCAAGGCTAGGTGGGTCCAACCTCATCACCTCTCTTTTTTCTAAAACACAAGAAACCAAGAGATTTATGAGTATAATGAGCCCACTAGCTTCATTGAGATCCTCCTCCTTTGCCCCTCCCTCTCCAATCTCCATCCTCCCCTTCCTATAAATCCTATATCACCAATCTAGTGCAAGCAAGGGCTTAGAGACATGGACTGGCACTCATGGCTATCCAAATCCAGCCTCGAGCTACCTGTCGTCTATGAGTACGGGCTCGTGTTCTCCACTAATGAGCTCGAGGAGGAGGACATAGCCCACTTCGATCACGAGTTCCTCACGAGCATGGGCATCTCCATAGCCAAGCACAGGCTGGAGATCCTCAAGCTAGCCAAAAAGGAGGAGAAGAAGAAGTCCCCTCGCCCCATGGCCAAGCTCGTCGCCGTAGTGAAGAAGACCAAGAAGTCCCTTGCAAAGTATGCAGGCACATTGATTCATCCTAAGAACTCGGAGACGATGGTCGTGCCAAAACAGAGGACCGGGACTATGCTGAAGAGGAATAAGAAGGTGGCGGTTTTGAAGCAGAGCAGATTGATGATTACGGATGGCGAGGCGAAATTTACGGAGTTGCCTACTCGCTCGCACAGCGCGAGCCCCATGGTTCAGAACTGTTACGAGAGCAGCAATGGGTGGGACTCCATGTTTCAAGACTTGAAGCCAACTTGAGAAGCTCGTTTTCTTCACCATATACTTTACAAGGCTCTATGCTATTCTACCATTTGCAGCTAAACTTCTGGTATGGGCTTTAAGATATCCCACTTAATTAGCACAACTGGAGTTTGCTTTCATTCTAAGATTTGCCCAGTTTGCCTTTGCTTTCCACTTTTCCTGCTGATAATGTGATTGTAAGAGCGGTAGATGTAAGATATTGAAATATATACATATATATATTTATATATATAAAGCTAAAGTTGTGGTGGAATGATTAGAAGTTGGTACAACATTTAGATGTTAAACGCAATCAAGCATTGGACCAACCATTTGTTGTTCCCCTACCATGGTATGGTAAGCCATCCATTTGTTGGAACCAAGAGGTTTACAACCCCAGCTGTAACCCAAAAAACTGAAAAAACAAAAGAAAGGAAAACATAATAGGATACAAAGACATATCAACAAGGGAAATTAATCCTATGAAAGAAACCATTTTTTCTCAAGAAATCATAATTTACTGTCGGAACCTGTCGACCTGATTAGATCAAGAGTAATCGTTCAAGAAATTAGTGGAGTACTGGAAATTATGATTCTAATATAGCACTCGACAGTCAGCACCAGGAGAACAGCCATGATTTAGAGTCATAGCATTTGGATATGCTCTTGATTTGGAAAGAGTGAAGTTCTCCATAGATCCAAGGACAAGACGGAGGAGAAGGGGGACGGGAAGGCAGAGAGGGATAGTTATTTTGAGGCCTGTGGTGCTAAAATTTATTTACGATTCGAGTAGGGACCTAGAAATAGAGTTATCTTTCATATCTCTATATATTGCTGCATATAGCTTGCATGAAAAAAATAACAACAATATTTTCTTTGTTTAACTTTTCAGTCATGATTCAATCCACCTTTTGTATTTCTGATGGACTTTGTTCAAAATATTATTTCCTACTGCGAAATTATCTTATTCATCATTTTATCCTTAATGATAGAAGGATTATATGTATTAGCACAAGTATTATATATATGTGCCATATAGATTACATGGTAACTGGTTTACATATCATAATATTTTTAATAGTGATATGTAGATGCTTCTCAAATTAAGAAAAAAAATAAAAAACATTCTTAGTAACTAATATTAGATACCAGTAGATAATTTTCCCTGCATTGAATAGAGTTGGCTTAGCATCCCATGGAGAATTCAACATTATCCAAACTTGTCATAACCATGGGCTACAAAATGACTGGTTCTTCTTGAAATCCAACCTGACCCCCAACTCAAAAAACCGAACCAATCTAAATGCAAACTTATGTTTAATCAATTCTTGCCTACCATTGAGACCTTATTGAAGTAATTGGATTAAATTTTTCATTAAGATGCGTCTTCTAGATTTGTTTTGCCATCAATAAACTACTACAGGAATATTAAGTTGGCAAGTTTAGTGTCTTGAAACTGCAGAAAAAAAAATTTAATGCTAGAAAATAAAATAAAACATTTGAGATGATATATATTGAACTTGAGGTTCCATTCAGAAAATTCTCCATAACATCCAGATTGCTCGATAACAAATGTTGAGATCTAACTCGAGAACACAAAGATTTGTATTTCTGCTGCAATATCTAAATACCAAGTGCCTGAACTTCGTGTTCCCCATATCACAATTGTATACCGGAATTATATAAAGCTAACATATTTTCCAAGGGAACTGGTGGGCTAGGCCGGTTAGCCCAACAAACCAGGCCCATATTAAACAATCCTTGGGCTGAAAAGATATCAATTTGTGGGCTGGTAAATAAAACTATAAAACCAAAATATTCAAGTCCATTGAGAAATAGAATGAATTTCTCAAGAATACTCATAAAAGCTAGTTTGACGTCTAGGGAGTGTTTGGTATAGGGTGATCATCTCAAGATTAAGGATGATGTGGATAGAGGTGATGAGATCACTACGTTTGATTACACCACGGTGATCCTATATAGCAATGATCCCAAATTATCCTTACTCCTCAAATCACTATCTAATTCAGTGATGGAATACCCATCCTTGAAAGTTAAGGACAACAATGTCCCCTCAGCCCAGCAAAAAAATTAATATATCAACATACCATTAATATATTATATCAATATTATACATATATTATATTATATTTATATTATATTTATGATATTTATTATATTACAATATATTATTAATCATATTATTGTCATATTATTATTCAATGATAATTTTAAATTATAGTATAAGTATATTATTATATTTTTTATCTATATAATGAAAGTATTTAATATATTACTTCTATTTGCCTTATTTTCCTAATCAAAATAGTTATTAGTATTAAAAAATATTATATTAAAAAATAGTTATTTTCCTAATAACAATTAATATATCTCTATAGTATTAATAATGTATAGTACCGATAAATATTTTTTTTATGAAATATATTAATAATTAATATGTTAATAAATAGATTAATATTTTATTATATATATTCTATATGATTAATAAATATATTTATATAGAATATATCAGGGGTAGTTTTGGTATTATATGGTAAGTGATCTTGGATTCCTATAGAATACCAAATGGGTTGCACGTGGATACCAAAAAAAATTTAATCACTAGAATATGGCATACCGAATGTGGTGATTTTAAATTATTGAGGAGTAGATTACCTTGGAATAAGAATCAGCAGTAATCTAGAATCACCTTGCTAATCCCATTTGGATCACCAAATGCA
Organism: Phoenix dactylifera; assembly: GCF_009389715.1. NCBI lineage: Eukaryota > Viridiplantae > Streptophyta > Magnoliopsida > Arecales > Arecaceae > Phoenix > Phoenix dactylifera. The sequence goes on along the minus strand of NC_052398.1, from coordinate 7,607,749 downwards.
ACTCTAGCGTAAAAGTTAGTCTAGGCTTTTGCTTCACATGAGCTACCCAGGGCTGCGGCTGGCTTTTGGCTAATGGACCGTTGGGAGCCCAGGATGCAGCGGCCTCGGTTCAGCCCAAACCTTCAACATTGTTGCATTGCCTAGTCTAAACTTGTTGAATTGGTGAAGTCAATGGATTTAATCCAGCTCTTACCCCAGTATTGGCTGGGATATCTCCTACTATAGTCCTCAAAAACAACTATACAAGTGTAAATCATAAACAAGAAATACATAAATTTTGCAACCTTTATATGTTTATCTCATCTTTGAGAAGTCTAATAAAATTTTGTGGATATTTTTTTTGTAGAAACTAGAGACCAGTGTTTGTCCTACCGGTTGATACTAGTTTGTACCAACCATACTGTGACATACTGATACCGAAGTAGTAATGCAGTATGTCGGTATACTGAACCAGGTATAGTTACCAAGCATACCGATACTTAATAGTATGGTACTGGTATAGGATCCGGTATCGAAACGGTGATATTTCTGAAGATTTTTCTAGTTATGCTTTTATCGAAGTCTCGTGAACGAATGCATAGCTAGGTCTTGCTACTAATCACGCCAAACTTTGACCAGATCATATCCACTAGTGTAGAGCCTTATTATGCTTGAAGCCATGCTCCAATGAGATATAACTAAAATTTTTCTATTTTCCCCTCTAGAAGACCATGACAAATGGCATGTTTCATCAACTAGATCAAATGCATGCTGAGCCATTGAGATGTCTGTTTGGGTCCTGGTGTTTTATGGTCTGAGGCATCCAATTAATTTTAGATACGTAGCTTTCAAGCGGGTTAGAATAGAGGTAATAAAACACATTTCCCGTGAACTATGTGAAAGGACCGAGTTTGAGACCTAGAAGATGCTGTAGTATGAGCCATGGGATTTAAATTATCCTGTCCCACATCATTTAAAATTCATGTTCTATCGAGATTAATTAGCTTGTATGGAGTTTCCAAAATACAAAAACGCTCGGGTGGAGAGGAAAAGGTTTCGCATGAGAAAAAAAGATCTATAACTGCACGACTTGGATTTTGCCTCCCTATATACCGTCTTATTAGTTCTTGGTTTTGCACCACACTTTCAATCATATAATAGACATTTTTTTTTCATTTTATTAGTACATAGATATAATATCTCGATTTGTTGGATGGCTTAACTCAATTTTTGTGATATCATTATCAATTCTCGCATAGTTTGTCCTTAAGAGCACGTTTGGTTCACGAAAAAAGAAGGGGAAGAAAGTGTGGCCAACGAAAAAGTAAAGAGATGCCTCTTGTTTGGTTAGAGTTTTCAAAGGAGAGAGACAGAAAAGTTGTATTTCCGTGGGAATATGATTTGCACGTTTCATGGAAAAATTTTTCCCATGAGAAATATGAGAAAGTTACTTTTTCGTGAACTAAAAATCGAAACATTTTTATTTTTTTTAAAAAAAGCCCTTCAACTATCCTTATTTAATCCAAAGCATTAAAAACCTAATTTTTATTAAGAGTATAATAAAAATTATATATAACTTTACAAGAAAAGTGGATGGTCAACCAAACATAAGCACTCTGTAAATCTGTCACTTTTTCATTGTCAACCAAACATGCCAAAAATTTTTTTTCAGCCATCCTCTTTTTAGAAATCTACTTTCCAAAAACCATATTCTTATGAGGAAAAATGCTTTCTGCAAACCAAACGAGCCCTAAGGTTCAAGATGCTGCATTAAAGTCATACATAATTATTTTCTCAAAAAAACATAAATTTATGAAAAATTTTGAAGCATCACAAATTTTTTTTTAAAGCAGATGCAACAAATAGGCACAATCTTCCTAAAATAGAGATATTATTTCTTGGTATAGCTGCATTGATACCGAATGATTCAAGTTGAAGCAATTGTCAACGATGAGCAAAATCAAAATGACATTCGATCCCCCAATGACCCCATTGGGTTCAACCAATTGGAATGAATTGATGAATTAAGTGTTGTTCCATGTGATGCCCTCGAACATGAATAAGGCCTAGTTACCATGGTTTTAAATAATGGCATTCAAAATGTTTTGCTAATAATATCCTTGGATGCCAAAAGAATCTTCTTTTGGTACTCTACACGTTAGCGTTGAAACCATCAAAGATCTCGTCGGCATGCCATGGACGGTCCGACTTTGTGGCCGCGACGCAGACGGCAACCTAAACAAAGATTCCCAAACCGTGTATGATTAGAAAGGCTGCCGGAGACCGTCATCCACCACTCTTCCCACTGCTCAAAATGTCGTATGATTGTACTTTTATTTTCTTCAGTGTTATAATCTTTAGGAAACCAAAAATAAAACTTTCTTGCCACTGAGGTGGTACCCAATGAAAACGTGGCCTTACTTCCAATCAAGTGGTTTCGAGTTCGAAACGCACGGACGTCGATTAAATTATGGAGACCGGATGCTCCCTGCTCAGATACGGAGTCTGAAAGGGCGTATCGCTCTATTGGTAGCCTCGGTGGTGCCAGGTACTCACACGTGGTATTCGTATCGGAGCCCAGAGGGATAACCAAGCTGGGCCCATGAGTGGAGAGGGTATGAGTAAAACCGGCCTGGGGTGCCCAACACACGGTCATTTTTGCCCGCATCGAACATTCTCCTGCTGGGGTGAAGGCCCATTAGGGGCTGCTACGCAAGGATGGGCTTGTCTCTTCCTCTTCCTCCTCCTTCCCCTTTTCTTTAGCAAAAAAAAAAAAAGCCTTTCTTTTTTTTTCCCTTCCAGGAGCCGAGCAAAGATAATCAAACTAACCTGATTATTATAGAACCTCAATCTATCTCAATTTATTTTATTATATATATTTTTTTAATGGTAAGAAAAGAAAGTAATTGAATATTCTATAAATTGGATATATTGATGCTAAAATTTATAAAAAAATTTTAATTTCTTATGGATTTAGATCAATAAACCAAATTACATAAATGTACAAAATTTTTGTTTTTTTTTTCTTGTTCTATTAATCTTTCTCCTGTAGCAACATATTTAGTTTCATGCCAATGAATTCTTTCTGCTTCCAAATAATTGATCAGCATTCTACAGTCAAATGCCGACTCTCCATTGGGTTGACCCGTTTGGGGTATGGGCTGTGGAGAGGTCAAGGGAGCAGGTGATTCGTGGCGTGGCATGCCGACTTACAGGTAGTGCCACTTAAAATAGGATTGGTACATAAAACACCTTAATAAATTTTCATTTATTAGTTCAACCCCATCTTTTATTTTATACAAATATAGCTGAAAGATTCCAATTTGTGTTCAGCGTTCAGAGTATGCAGAGCACTATATATCATCTATTATTAAATCTCTTTCTTATGATTTATTATTCAAGCTTCAGCAATTCATGTACTTGCTATGCGTATCAATAAGAGGTAGGCTTACAAAGCAAACCTAGTTCAAAAACTTACGAACTATTTGATATGGCTTAAAATTGGTCTACTTATTATAGGCTGTTATATGTTATAGATTCAAATAAAAAAAAAAAAAGCTAAGAGATAGTCTTCTACTCAAACTTAGATTTTAAAAAATTGAATCTTAATAGGACAAGAGCTTTCCATCCGGCAACCTCTTCTACTTTTCTTTCTATGTGCAGATTCGCATCTTTCCATGATAGATTGGCACATTGGAATTTTATAGACACTCATCCAAATTGAGTGTAGAGAAGGAAACCAGCTTTTCAGCCAACACCTTGCTTGTATCTTTTCTCCTTGTTTGCCGAGTACCAATTCCATGTGAACAATTCGATATTCCGTAATAGAAATCTTAGATGCTACCACTCGTTTCTCCTTGTAGTCAAACTTCCATGGCATTATCTGGCGTTAGTAACGTGAGCTACTAGTGCACCTTGCAACTCTCAACGTGTGATCTTCCAAGTTCTGCAAACTTTGTTATTTGTTGAGCTCCTTGCTCTTGTTTGAACTCCAAAAGACTTTATAGGCTAAGGGACCCATGGAATCTTCTGTCTTCATATATTTTTATGGTTCTAATGGGCTGTTACCTAGCTGCCTCAAAGACTCTGTTCGCACTTGGCACACCCCATTTCTCAACCACCATATCAACCAAAAGCATACATAAGATGTTAGATTGAACAGATGCTGATATATGTATATTTTTTTCTCAGGAAACAAAAATAATCGATGCTGATATTTAAACTTGAAGAGTATAGTAGAAGGAAAAGTTGTTGGGACACACTCACTAATGAATCTTGAGTCTGAACTAAGTCACTATATTCTTTGTATTGGTATAAAAATCACTAAATAATTACACTTTAGATCATGGGATGCTTTTTCACCATTGAATAAGACCAGTGAATTATTCAATAATTTATGAATTTCATGAATTATTTTACTTATTTTGAAAGAATTATGAATAATTGATAAATTATTATTTTTTAATGTATGCCATTATAACTTGTGTATGTGTGTATTAGAGAGAGAGAGAGAGAGAGAGAGAGTTGCTGGGGTGATAGCACCAAAACAAAAGAAACTCTAGAACTCATGGTGTTGTTATGAACTACCATGGGCTAAGTTCATAATCGGGCTCCAAATTAACAATCAAATCCTTTGTGCTACGCTGAAAACTAGTTTTACATCCTTCCTATGAAGGTTATCAGAGAAGAACACCAGCACTTTATAAGAAAAAAGTAAGACAAATGATAAATTGAAGATGAGCCGAAGATGTGTTTTTGTCATAATTGCTGTAGTTTCAAGTGCTTAGGCAATTGCCTAGTCTTTTCTTAGAAAATTAGTCATAATTTCTCACCACGAATTAGACAAGTATTGATCATATATTTAACAAATTTAGGTTGGCTAAGTGTAGCTTAGATTAAACAAGCATTGTATATGTAGCTCCTAAGTTTTTCAAGTATTATTCCCTTTTCAATTATGTAGGATGTATGTTGTCAGCTTTTATGCAGCTATGCCTCAACTTATAATAATCGAATTAGACTATACACTAAATAATTTTTAGTAAAAGAACCGGCACCAATACATTAATGATAGATTATTCAAATTGAAAAATCACATTGTTAATCATGTTCTTTACCACTATAAATTGTTGAACATTTTTCTACATGCTATTTTATTTTCATTTTAGGTCTTCAAGAAGATCTATAAAAATGTTGCCATAAAATTTTGAGAGCATACAATTAAATCTATGATTTTCTTCAAATCAACAGTTGCCCTCATGTATAGCTTACATGATATTGATTGGTCCTTTGCGCGCGCGCATGCGGAGAGAGAGGGAAAGACTACTTCTATTCGAAAGCATAATTATGTTTAAGGCCCTAATGTTTAAAAAAAACTTCAATTCCGTTACATATTCCACCTCCATAGACATAGCATTGTTCTTGAACTTCTCTATCATCAATGCTGTTTTATGATACATTTAAATGAAATAATGATTTTCCTTAATTAGAATGAATCGTCTCATATAGGCAATGAGATCCACCCTTCTAATTTCATTCCAAATACAGACATTAATCATGGAATTCATTGAGAGCTCGTTTGGTTCGCGGGAAGAATTTTTTCTCTTAGGAATATGATTCTTGGGAAGAAGATTCTTAGGAAGAAAATATCTGGGAATGTACTTTTGGCATGTTTGGTTAAACATGGAAACTGATTTCTACAGTGCTTATATTTGGTTGACCAACCACTTTTTTGGGAAAGCTACGTGTAATTCTTATTATACCCTTAATAAAAATTAGGTTTTTAATGCCTCTTTAATACTAAAAGGCCTTTTTGGGGAAAAATAAGAATGGAGTGATTCGCACCTCATGGGAAAGTAAATTTTGCATGTTTCTCATGAGAAAGATTTTTTCATGAAATGTGAAAATCATATTCCCATAAGAATACAACTTTTTCATCTATCTCATTTGAAAACTCCAATCAAACAAGAGACATTCCATTAATTTTCTGTTGACCACACTTTTCTTACTTTTTTTTTTTCCGCGAATCAAAGGAACCCTGAGTTGTATAGTATCGCTGCTTTTCAATTTAGAGGAAAATGTTTGGCGCATTAAATCACGTAATTGAATTAGACTTTCCGAGTCCAAGCATCATGGCCGGTGCGATATTTCGTGGAACAGGACAGGTCAACCGGAAGTCATAAAGTAATAAGGCGAAGGATATTTTCGTCACCAAAATGGCACCTCGTAAATACTTACTAATTTCACGGTGGCACTCCATTTATTTCTCTGAAAGAAAGGCCCGTATTATTAAATCGGCCGCAAAACTACGTGGCAGCTTTCGCACGCGCCGAGGGCCGTTAACCAACGACCTGGAGGCACGCCGTAATCCTGCGCCCACCGCTTTGGGCCTCTGCCTTCCACCGTCATCATTATTCCTCTTGATTCACCGTCCCTGCCCCCAAATCCTTCGTCCAAAACTAGCTATAAATCCAGCGGCGAAGGGGAGCCCGGTTTGCCCAGATCGAGAGTCCATCAATGGCGGCGGCGAATTCTAGAAGGTCCAATGGCTCGGTCTACTCCAGCTCCGCCGCGTTCCGGCGGTCGATCTCTCCGACCGGACGGCGATACTCGTCTCCGTCCTCCTCCGCCGCCAGCTTCTCTTCCAGGTCTCCCAGTTTCTTCCACCGTTCCTCCTCTCCAACCCGCGTCAACTTCGTCGGATTCGCCCCGCCGACGTCCTCCGTCCGATTCTCCATCGACCGCCCTACCTCTCCCGGCCGGTCCCTCGCCTTCGCCTCCCCTCGCGAGCACCACAGCCCCCAGCGGCGGCCGATTACAGCCGCCCCAGCCGGCGGCCAGAGGAAGACTTGCATGTGCTCGCCAACGAACCATCCCGGCTCCTTCCGCTGCAACCTCCACAAGGGCTTCGCCGCCCACGGCGTCGGTGGCCGCCACCACTACCGCCGCCAGGCTGTGTCCTCGCCGTCGAACCGGCTTAACGCGCGGCGGTCGGCGATGACGAACTCGCTGGTGCGGATTGGTACGGTGGAGGGGGAGTGGGTGAGGAGGGCGCTCGCCGCCCTCATCCACCCCTCCTCCCACCACCAGCGGCGGAGGGCTGCCTTCCATCCCCGGCCCAGCCGCCTCTCCATCATGTCCAAGGCCGACGATCCATGATCGTAGATCTCGAAGCAGGTTCGTAGAAAAGAAACAAAATTTAAATCTAAGCCCTCCGTCCTCTATACCCTCTCCCAGAGATCCACCGCACCAACGGCAGCTCGCTACTCCGATTAGAGAGGCTTCCGATCTCGGCGAACGAGAGGAGAAAATACTCGGAGAAAAAAAAGGAATTTTTCCCCCAAATTTAGAAATTTCCCCCCCAAATTTTTCCTTTCTTTTTTTGTATCAAGGGATCGGAGATGGAAACCCAAGGGGTCGATCATATCAGATCCGTCCAATTGTACATACTTTTTTGACAGCCGTTGATGGCCATCGAACGAGAACCGCTGGCAACTCTAAAGCTGAACTTAATCAACCAATTAATTTGGATTGTATGTGTTAATGGTACATTTTAAGAATTAATCAACCAATTAATTTGGATTGGATGTGTTAATGGTTCATTTTTAAGTCCCCGGCCACCCAATTAATTCATTGCCTCGTATTCCCTTTGCAGCGGGAAACGCCGTTACGCGTTCCGTTACCGTCGGCCGACGTGGGTGGCGCATTCCGTATTAGCCGACGTTTGGCATGTTGCTTTCCGTGGAGGTAATTGGTTTTATATATATATATATGTACGTGTATATGTTTTTAATTTTGTTTTATTTAATTTTTAATAGTATCATTTGTATTTGTAGGTCTCGTTGTTGCTTTCGTTGCCGGTGGAGGGGACTTTCCGCAAACATAAGCAGAGCGGACTGGAAACCTGAAGGACCACTAAATAAAATTACCACTAAATAATAATAATAAAGGGTGATCAATTGAACTAAATTTATTATTTGATAAAGTGGTGAGAAAGATAATTATTTTGATAAGGGATTGATAGAAAATTAAGGAAAATAATAATCCGAAGCATTTCTCTCGAAATTACAATAATTAAATCAACTATCGCAGATAGATGATTAGCTCTTTGTTGTAACACCTTTGGATATTGTTTCGCAATATTTTACAATAATGGTAAGATGGAAAATATTTTGTATATAAACTGTTATTATTTATCTATTATCATTATATTACTTTTTAATTAAACGTTGATAAAATTATTTTGGAATAGTGACAATATTAATAGAGATGTTTGAAAGTATGCCATTTAAAGCATGAAGAAGGTGAAAAAAACACTTGAGAAGAATGGCAAGGCAGGTGAGTTTCCTTCGGGATGGCAGGGAATCGGCTTGCTCCGAGTCCCGTAACAAGTGGTTCGCAGTAACTCAGGAATTATGACTTTTATCATTCTTTTTTTAAACTTTAGCTGGATAATGAGAATAGTATCTTGATTTAATCGACTCAACTGATAGCTGCCTTTTTATAATGTCACATTATTATTTTTAAATATTATATTCTATTTTATTAATCAAAAATCCTAAAAAAAATTTACTAATTAATCTTGTATAAGTTGAGAACAAAGAAACCGAGCACCTGGTTAGCTCATCAGGCATGATGCACTTTAGCACTGCATCTTAATTCTTTTTCCCTCCTCGTCATGATGAATTAGAGGATTAGTTGCTAGAATACTTGCTTATTTTGAAGAGCTGTCCAATACATACATACATATATAAGCTATTTTTGTGAGGACTCGTAGTTGCACATCGGTTATTCGTCAAGAAGATTTTGAGTACTTATATAGAATCAAGGAATCCAAATAATACATTTCGGCTAACCATTTTAGATGAGATTTTGGGTTATTACAATTTTTATAGCTGAGTCATTGCAAAGAACTCTGGAACGCCAACACCAAGCTGATCCCATCGGAACAGGAACATGCCATTCCCATTCCATGATGGATTATAATTGAAGTATGGTGGATTATAAATCTCAGAATGTGGCATGAAGATGATGAGTTAGTAGGAGCCATGGATGATGATGCTGGCGTTGAGGTCCAAATTAGAATGGAGTTTGAGATGGTGGTGGTTTGCATCCTTTGTTCATAGTATTTCTGGTCTACCACATTGCACTTGTGCCTCACTTAAAATTACTAGCACTGCCCATCTGCCGGTCTAAAATGGCTTTTATTTATCACGCGTCTTTTTGTCGTTGCCAAAACTTGTTAAGCGGTGGAATTGTTACCATAAACGTGGTGTTAGACAATAAGAAAGAAATAGGGAAGAAGAAGAGGAAAAGAAAACATACAAGCTAAGCAAGAGTGTGGACTAGTCCATGAATTTGCTTCTCTTTTGGCAAAAGCCAGCACTTTTGTTAAAGCAGGGTATTAAGTTTTTGTCGCCAATTTTGGAATTTCTTATAAAGATGGATTTTTATTGATTATGGACTGATTTTAATTTAATTTATTACTTGTCATCTGAATGAATAATTAAGAAGGTCATAATTAATTTGTGATTATTTGGTTATTTTGGGCTCTACTATCTTAGTCATGTGGTATAGTAAGTATTAGCATAGTTTGATTTGATTATTAATCTCTATAATAGATAGACTCATTAGTATTACTAACTAGGCTAGGTCCTTATGCATTCCTATATATTTCTGTTTGTAAAGAAATTTTAGAGAATTAAAATCTCTGCGTTCTTAGGGGGCAGAATATTGTTGTAGCGATCATCAATGATTGCTTATGACTCTTGAGATACGCTTCAATCTTTTTTGATTTGATTTGTGATTTTTTTTGTGTTTTAATCTTATGTATGATGTACATGAAAATCCCACACCCAAAAGTTGTGAGATTTTTATTAGATTAGTTAACAATTTATAGGAATACTTATTAACAAAATTATGCCTTTTGTTGGGCAATAAAATTTATGCATGGCACATGGAATGCCATGCATATATGACTGTTGGTTATTACCGTAAATATTGGATCAAATTATCAAAATTACGCCTTCCATTTTATATATACTTGTTTCTTCTACCATGCATACTATGTATACATCTGCGGATGCCTCTGCAATTACATCTACTATGTATACTCCCAGAAACAATTTAAGCAGCAGGCTTGAAAGATATCGTGGCGGATGAGTGTAACGAAGTTATCTGTGGGCTCGCTCACCCTCCAAAGTCCCATCTTTTTTTTTTTGAAATTAATTAATGACTTTTATCAGTATCGAGCATTAAACAAATGATTTGTCTCTATAAACATCAATCGACTATATTAGATCCAAATAATCGACATTATTGCATAAATATTTTTGGAATATAAGAATAGCCCAGAGAACATTATAAGAAACATCAAGTAAAGTATGTCATGTTCATCATCAGAACACCTGAGTATAGAGATCATTGTCATGGACTACTTAAGAGTGCTTTCTCTTGAAGAGGTGTATGGACTGATCGAACAACGAATTGGTTGCTGTACTTGCGATGCCTCCTCTCCCGAGCATAGATGACCCAGAAGATCAAAGACAGCATCACAGCAGCCGAGACCATCGCCAAGCCCAAGTAGATGTGCTTGCTGTTTCGTCCCAGACCAGGGCAGTTGTTCTGACTTATGGATCTAAATGTCTGCCGAACAAAGGAGCAATCTGCCAGCTGAGCAAGGAATGGTCCATAGTGAGATAAACCATAGCTCACATTCACTGCTCCTGTCATCTGGGCATACATGTCTGGAGTAATGCGACCCACAGTGGTACATATCTCAGTTCCAGATGCATTCGAGACATTGCATACATAGTCCTGCCATACCTGCACATGAAAGAAAATAAATTTCTTTCCCTTATTGAAAGAGTATTGAAGCAAATGGTCGATACTTGAAAGAAAAAAAGAGTATCGAAGCAAATGGTTGATCAGTTGGGAAATAAAGTATCATCACAAAAAAGTTTGTCATGCAGAAGGAATGCCACATTAAGAACCATGTTTTGTAGGGTATTTTGTTTCAGTTCAACTACGTCTTAATCTGGACCTCCAAGACATATAAAATTCCCTATTGAAGATATAAGCACTGCTACCTGACAGCTATGCTATATATAGTAAGGCTTGCCGTCTCGATATTGGAACTCGTACCAATACCATCAGATTACAGTGTCGTACGCAGTAAGGTACAGTAAGATTGGCATTCTGAGTGTTGGTAAAGTCCGGTATAATATACTGATTTGGTAGCAGTATGGTCTGGTATGGTACTGACCAGTATGGCAAATTTTGATATCTAGTAAAATTCTCTTGGTTACGAATTGTGGAACCAATTATTAAAGGGCCTCTCAAAGAACTTCTGAGGAGTCTTTTTACTTGTGCTCATTGCCAATTCTATGCTTATCATGGTAAAAGAATTGGATGATGATGATGATGATGATGATAGATTCATAAGAACAATCTGTGCTGATACCCGTGATGCATCTTCAAGTCTGACTTCTCCAGTGACGCATGTGCGGTTGCTGAAGTCTAGCTTGTATGGGTTGCAGAGTATGGGCATCAAGGGTCCAGACTGGTTATAATATAGAGATCTGGCACTAGGAGGGTAGTTGACATTGGAGATGTTCATGATGACCTGATCAACAACATTCACCACCTGGTAAGTAACTTCCTTGCTCTGATACAGAGATTCATTGGTAGTGGCACCATCCACACAGGGAAGGATATCATCCAAAGCTGTATGCTCCTGAGGGTGAAGGACCCATTCATCCATCGCAACGCACGTGTCTGTGACCACACTGATACATTGGAAAGAACATCAGGTGATATTAAGTAATGAAAGCACTCCAAACAATGTGGAGGAAAGCAATTACTTATTGGTTTGCCATCAGCTATCATTGCAAGGACTTATAACGATATAGCAAGAACTCATTTATGAGTGTACCATATGATGCATATACATGCTCCCATCGTGTTATAGTATAGTAGTTCTAAAAGGTCTATGTCAAGATTCACTGTCTCAGTACCAAATCCCGTACCGATGCCACACTAGCATAGTATCGATACTGTATGGCACAAAATTTTTTTGCATACTGAGTGTTGGTATGCCACCCGTACCGAACCGGTACCATATGGTATACTCCATACCGCTCAGTTCGGGCTGGTACGGCGTACCTTGGTCTAAGTTATATGAACTTTGTACATTACATAGATGGGAACATATAGACCTTTCAGTAAAACACAATTTTATAAAATCGTTTATAAAAACAGAAGGCACCTTTTAAATTCTCAGCCTAAAAAAAAAGCAGAACAGAATTGTCAAAGATTTTAGAATTTATGAATACAAAATGTAGGCAATAGTAAGCTTCATACGACCAACATTACACACTCTCTGGCGTATTTTTGAAAAGTTACAAACGAGGTTCTGAGCTTGTGATGCCACTGAGTAGTTAGAATTACTCGTCTAAAGATCAGCATCCAACATCACAACATAAGGCTACGGTGGCTAAAAATTTGAAATCAACAGGATTGATTGATTCTCTGTTTCAAACATCAACAGCATACCAGCAGGTCATGACCTACTACTATAGCTTCCCAAACATTTAGAATAACACCAAAAGAATCAATATCTCACCAAGATTAGAATATAATAAAACGTAATAATCATAATAAGATTCTAATTCTGAATCATAAAATAATTCAGTTTGTTGTTTTTGTTGTGAATAGAGTGGCCTGACTATTTAACATGCACCGCTTCAGTCTTTATAAATGCAATGCATACTTGAACCATGCCCATAAACTACTAACAAAGTTTTGTTTCAGTATTTACAAAGATACGTAAACTCTCATCTCATCACTTTGCACCTGTGCACAGTCAACCTGTTTAGGTCTATCTTTTGGGGCACCCTACTTGAGGACCTACTGATGATCACATACCCCTACAAATTAAATTCTTGTGTTAATTTCATTTTCGGTTATTCATATAAGTCTGTTATATTTTTTCTTTTTCTTCCTCACATAAGAGAAACCTAACAGTAACTGAAGTTGATGACAGGGTATCTTGTTGCAAGGGATTGCTCACAAAAATCATGAAGCTCACTAGGGAAACCATCCTGCCAGCACATGAGCTGTTAAGCATGTATTTGTGCATCAAAGCAAGCATATCCATCACCTTACTGGCCTCCATAATAGCAGCATTAGTCTTACAGTTGTGAAATGACAAAGCTGATAAGATGGTTTTACAACAATTGAAAGATCAACACAAGGTAGTGTCATCATTCTTTGCCAAAGAAAAAAAAAATGTTAGCCAATGTTCCATGGCATTATTAACTCAAATTAGCTGCTAGAAGTTCCAAAGCCACCAATCAATAGAAAGACTAACATAAGCCCGTATCACCATTCTTAGCCAAGAAAAAATATATTAGTTATAAGTCTAATTAGCTACCAAAAGTTTCAAAGCCACCAATCAGCCCTATCAATGCAGTCAACTGCAACAAAATTGTAGTTTGCTCTCACCATCTCCTTCTCAGTCACTGAATCTGTACTCTAGATCAGTAAAACATCAACCTTCACCAACAAACTCTAGATGTGCTGCACCATCAATTTTTCAATAGCATTGTTGGTGGCTAGCTACAAACAAGCCTGAAACTAAAAGTTTGGCCTGTTAGAAGTAGTTACTTTTTTGAGTTAAAACCTCCTTTGCTCTCTCCCATATCAAGGAGTACAGGCTTTTGGGAATGCCTTGTTAGCATAAAGAAATGTCAAAGCAATGGATATGGACTGGCTAGGGGCTTGTCTGGCCATCTATGAATTATGATAAAACAATATCATTTCTACATCGCCACAGAATCTCCAACATTAAAGGAGGATACCGAAGGCTTCCTTAAGACAATCTTTTTGAAACAAATTAATTTTCAATTGCCCACAAAATTATTGGTATATTGATTATATATTATAATCATATCATGGAAACAACCAGTGCTTGTTGTCGAAAGTAGTTTATCAAGACATACTCTAAAATCTCCTCTGTTGCACATTAAAAATACTGAGGATAATGATATATCATGTTGAGTAATATTTGCATCAATTAAAGTGATTTAGAAAATCTTTGTGGGTAATGCTGGTACTGGAAATGGTTAAGCTTAAACAATTTCAGTGTTATGCTTTTTCAGCTAACCTGGCAGTACACTCTTCCCATCATTGATATCTATCGTATGAAAGAATAAGTTTGAGCTGTCTTATGAATAAAGGTAGAGAATAAACTTAAAGCGATCTGGGCATCACAAATCGGGTGAATAAAGCTTCTGGCCCACTCACCATTCCACAACAATGCCAAGTGCTTCTAACAACAACCAGTCAGCCCATTTGTTGTTTTCATGTCATCCACTATCCTAGCAGCTCCTTGGATGGTAAAAACAAGGACTCCAATGCTTGATTGTTTTTTTTATCTTCCTCCTAGGTAAATTATGTCCTGCAATGACCATCTAAGTGGAGAAGATTCTCTTAATCCAGCTTCAACTGGATATGAATCTTGATTTTAGGTAAATCTAGGGGTTTGCCAACAGAGGGAATCATCCGGGTTAGGGCAGTCCATGATCAAGCTGAAATGGAGGACACCCAACATGAAAAAGAAAGGGGGGCCTAGGACCTCTCTAGGTTCATGAATTAATCATGCCCTTATTTTGCACTGAGTTGGAGCTTGGGGAATATCTTGCTTGAATTTATATATCTTGCAATTATATAACTCACAAGATAATTAGACTTGTTTAATAATTTTTTACAGCAGCAAAAGAATTACATCGAAATCGATAAAAGGCTAAAGAACCCTCTCCATAGCATGACTAAGCAGTAACATTGAATCTTTTTTTAAAAAAAGAGAGAGATTGAAAAAAGGGCTTTACCAGATATGGCCTCGTCTAACCCTTTGTGAATTAATAATACTTGGAACAACACATGTATAAGGCAAAAAAATGTAGGAAATTAACCAAAACTTACGTGCATAACTTGATAGATAAATATTGCAAAATTTGCAATTAAAAGACAATTTCAAGCCCTGGTCAGTAGATGATAATATGATGTTCCCCATGTTGTTTGCAGTAAGCAAAATAGCTTGGAAAACCAGATATATCCATCACTGCATACATGAGTAAATTTTCTAACAAAGCATCAAATCTATGATCTAAATGCTAGAAAACCATTATATTCATCAGAATTATGCAGCAGAAATCAACCATAACAGAACAGTGGTGGTACTTACTTATGCAAGAGAAGGAATACACCACACAGGATAAAGGTTCCAGCAATGAGAATCCATCCAATGAGCACTAAGCTGCAAATGCGATAATCTCAAATTGAATAAGCAACTGTAAAATATAGACTAAGAGAGTGCAGAAAACCCCCATCATGAACCAGAAAATGGCTAATGGGAAATCATCTCACTTACAAATAGACAAGGAATTGCAAACCAAGTATGGAGAACACTGTAATAACTATCCCAAAACAACATCATCAAGTTAGCCAGCCAATCAAACACTGCCAAGACGAAAATTTTTAAACATAGGGATATTAGATAAATATGCTTACAGAATCCAAGAAATGCCAATAGGAGCATTGCAGCTGCAACTACGATTAAAATCAACCTCCTGCATATATTAACAGCAGACAAACTCAGTCATGAGAAATGCATGCATGCTTTACAGCGAAGAATTCTCTCAACTGCACCGGAAACCAAGATATAATATGAACACACTTCAGCAAAAAAGTGGGGAAATGCAACAAGTGAAGAGTCTACATTCGTACACAGAGTCTAAAGCATCTTGAATCTTCTCAGAATTGTCTGATGTATGAGAAGCAAGGTCATTCATGGATGCGTTAAGCTTCGTCACGAGCCCGTCAATCTTATCCAGGACAGCAGAAGGAAGGAAAATCTGACCCACCCCAATCTTCTTAGCATCAGCCAAATTATCTGAGAAATTCCGAAGATTGGCCACCGTGATATTTGATTGGCCGACAACAAAATCCAATGTAGTCGAAGTGCTACGATGAAATTTCCCTTGTCCCATGTATAAAACAATGCATCCAATGCTAGATACATTTCATAAAATAGAAAAAAAATCACTATAAATTGATCAAGAGGAACCATAAAAATCGATCCTTGAACAAAAATGGCAGCAAAAGGGAACTTACACTGCGACACAGGTGAAGAGAATGAGCAGCACAAGAGAGAGCGCATAAGCTGTGCGTGAATATGAGTAACTACGGCGTGGGCAGCAGCAATAACAGCAACAGATGAACACCAAGATCAGTCCAAAGCCCAAGAACCATACCGCAGCAATCGAAAAGAAAGGAGCAGCAGTCAAACCAACAGACTGCAATCAAATCAAGGAGGCAGATTTCTATCGGTTAAAACAACAAGAACAACTACAAGGAGCCCGGAATTGAATTGTGGAAGAGAACTCACAGCCCAATAATGCCGATTACTGATATTCCAACCCCCGTTGTAACTTTTGAAGCCGTTCAAAGGGTCTCTCCTTTGTGTCCTCTCCGCCGCCAAGACAAAAGAGTCGTTCTCCACCAAAATCCTGGCAGGTGATTGTCCCTCGACAACAGACCTTCTCAATGGCACCAAAACCTCTTCTCTCCCGCCACCTACAACATCGCATCTCAGGAATTGCATAAAAATCGAATCTTTCCAAAAAAATCATGCTCTTCTGATCAAAACGCACCACATTCAATAACCCGGTTCCAAGAACACAAGAAACGCCTCCATGAACCAGAAACAGGACAAGAGAAAGCCAGCGGTGATGATACCTGATACGGTTGCCGAATGAGGCGCAGAAATAGCGAAGAAGAAGGAGAGAGAAAGGAAGACGAGAAAAGATTGCGCCCTATAGAATGCCATGTCTTCCTTCCTCACAACCACTTCCCTTGTTTCTGAGATCTCCCTCCAAAATGGCGTTAACCCTGTTCAAAAAGCCTTCTTTTCGGGCACGATTCGCAGATTTCTTCTCAGACGTGCGGTGCCGTGGGTATTCACAATGTCTTCGTTCTGCGGCCTTCCATGGCCGAATCCCGAACTTCCCCACCGTATTTAAAAAGATTTGGAAACTGCCGTCGTCTTCCTAAACAGATACATTTTTTTTTTTTTTGGTAAGAACAGGTACATTCATTCAATGACCAGGTATAGTGGCGCCAGCTGTCCCGGGACGCTTGTCGCCGAGGAACGCAGTTGCAACCGTCGCGCGGAAGGATACGCCTTCCTTCTTCGCCGGACGGAAGGAAAATAAAAATCCTATGTGCCTGGAGATCGTTGGATCGTCCATTCGCCTGTGCAAATCTCAAAGTGGGCAGTAGACGGTTCACATGGAAGTCCATGAAACCTTGCAATGTCCTAAGAATTTTGAATTGTTAACATTCTTTTTATAAATATATTGCCAGAGGAGAAGGAAGTAAGCCTCAAACAAATGCTATTTTATTGCTGGCATGAGATTAAATAAGCTCTATTAGCAGTTATCAGCCAAGTCAAACTATTAACATATTTCATAGGCGCATTGTCAAGCATGGATATCTTATGTAAGATTGCTTGTCTACAAATGGCTGGTGCAATTAAGTTTCTGAGAGTACCCATATCTTATGGGTAAATTTAGATGGTGCACATGAACTTTGCAAACCTCCTCTACTTTTCTCCATAACAAAAAAGAAAGACTTCTATTCCAATAGTAAAGATGGGCACATGGAGTTGTTTTTGTGGAAAAATGCTGAAGAAAAATTAAGTTTATGAAAAGATAATTGTTATGCGTTTATTCTACAATAAATGTGAAAAAATTACATGAACTAGAAAGCATTTTGCAAAACTAGTTTGTGGTGAATCATAAGTGAACAAGTGTCTCCTCGTACTGAAATGAGATTATTACCCTACAGCTGAAACCTAAAAGAAAAATTTTCAGGCTCCTTTCTCCAGGGAGGTGTGGTGACAATGCTTGTGTTTGCCTTTCTGTGGGTATTTTCATCTTGTTCATGGTACAAACTATTCCCAGATGGAACATAATCGCTGCTGGTTTCATTCAAAGTAAACGATGTTCATATGAAGCCTGGCTACTAATTCTGCAAGCAACTGCTCTTGATGCAGTTCCTGTGAAGTTTCAATTGGACAGATCTTAGCGAAACGTGATGTTGAAAATTTACCCTGAACTTTGTTAATATCTGGCCACAACATGTCAGATTGAAACTCACTGAATTTCAGTTTCTTTGGGGACTTTCACTGCTCGTTTTTTTTTTCATGGACAGCAACTAGTAGTAGGTGACCAAGGAAAGAAGTTGCTTGATCATGACAAGAAGAAATGCAGATGGAACATAATCGCTGCTGGTTTCATTCAAAGTAAACGATGTTCATATGAAGCCTGGCTACTAATTCTGCAAGCAACTGCTCTTGATGCAGTTCCTGTGAAGTTTCAATTGGACAGATCTTAGCGAAACGTGATGTTGAAGATTTACCCTGAACTTTGTTAATATCTGGCCACAACATGTCAGATTGAAACTCAGTGAATTTCAGTTTCTTTGGGGACTTTTTTTTTTTTTTTTTTTTTTTTTGCTAAAGAAAAGGGGTAGGGGGGAGGAAGGGACAAGCCCAACCCCGCGTAGCAGCCCCCACTGGGCCCCCGCCCCGCCAGGAGAATGTTCGATGCGGGCAGAAATGGCCGTGTGTTGGGCACCCCGACCGGTTTTACTCATACCCTCCCCACCCATGGGCCCGGCTCAGCTACCCCTCTGGGCTCTGGCTCGAGTCCCAAGTGTGAGTACGTCACACCCGGCACCACCCCGGCTACTAGCGGTTCAAGAGCGGTCCTATACCTCAAGTCCAAGCAGTGGCCAAAGTAGTGAGCTCCGGTCCACAATTTAATCGTCGCCGCAGCGATTCGAACTTGGGACCTTAAGGTTAGAATTTCTGCCCAGTACCACTAGGCTACCACCTTGGTGGCGTTTCTTTGGGGACTTTCACTGCTCGTTTTTTTTTCATGGACAGCAACTAGTAGCAGGTAACCAAGGAAAGATGTTGCTTGATCATGACAACAAGAAATGCAGTGGAGTTCAATGCCTCAAGGGACACATGACCTGACATTGTTGGAGGTTGCATTACCAGTATTTCTGTCTCCTTTGAAAGAATAATTTTTCAGCCAGGAATTTCTATCATTAGACCTCTGCAGAGAACTCCTTCAGGTAAAACTGCCTTCAGGTGAAACTCTCTAAGTAGGAAGCAGGTTAATGTGGGCAATGTTATGTTTTATACTTTTATGTATATTTAGTCAAGCTTGGTTAATTATTTGTTTGGGAGTGTGCAGCAGTCCTATGAATTTTAAAGGAACTCAATTTTAAGACTACATTAATTTGCATGAAAGAATTGCAGATAGCTTCTTTCACCACGATTATTCAGATATACAAATTTGCATATTGTTACTTAGAACTTGAAAGCGAGGCATGCTGGTGTAGCTTCAGACATTTGCCTTTTGTTGCTTTGTTCATCCCTATTCCCTGTTGATTTCATTTCCCATCCACTTCTCATGAAATTAACATTCTAATGCTTCTGAAACTAATGGAAACCATGCAATCTCCCTACCTCATTCAATATAACTGTAATTTGGCTAAACAAAACTAACAGATAAAAATAAATGGAATGAAACGACAACAGATAAAATATGCATAATCTAATAAAACCTACAGGAAACCTACAAGTGAAAGAATCTTAGCTTTGCCGCATCCAACCCAGAATCTCACCCAAAATGGCTAGCTGGAAGTTATTATTTGGGTTCCTTGATCCTGTATAAGTACCCAAGATCTACCAAGCGAATAACCGATGTGGGACTAAACACACGCCCGCACGGGTCCTCACATACTCCCCCCGTTCAAGCCCTGACGTCCTCGTCAGGCTAAGGGTTCATATCTATTCAAATCTAATCATAAACACCACGATTGGTCCGTAGTCAGCCCCAATAGATCCGTGCTGCAGTGTCCCCTAGTCCACATAGGTTATGGGCCGGGTCCGCTCTGATACCATTTGTAACAACCCAGAATCTCACCCAAAATGGCTAGCTGGAAGTTATTATTTGGGTTCCTTGATCCTGTATAAGTACCCAAGATCTACCAAGCGAATAACCGATGTGGGACTAAACACACGCCCGCACGGGTCCTCACGCCCCCGAAACCCATCACCCGGGTCCGGCACGCGACCGGCCGCATGATCCCTAGAGCAATGCCCTAAAGATCATGCAAGGCCTATGATAAACAACAATTCAAATAATTCCAATAATTCCAATAAATGCCAAAATCAAAGATTAATGGAATTCAATCAAATCCAGCTACAATGTACTGATTTATTACATAAATTCAAATGTCCATAAATCAAAGATAAATTGACTTCTAACTATCTAGCAGTCTGAATCCAGATCGAGCTCACTTCTTGTCCCATCCGACAGATTCTACGAATCCAGTGCCTCTGAAAAAAAATGTAAGTGTAGTATGAGCTTTTCCAGCCCAGTAAGAATCCCAACAGCCACACACAACAAAATCATAAAATAATCAAGTATCAAAATATATATCATTTCATCATTTCAAAAGCTCAACAAACAACAAATATATGTAATCAGTACATATACACAAATCCTTTTTCACATTATGTGATCCATTCCCGTATTACTCAAATTCCAAAGTTTTCAAACTTTTCATTTCTGGCGTTGGACTAACCAAGATCATGTCCCAGTCCAAGACTATACAAATCCCACGCATAAGCTCGTGGCAGCTATCCCACGCGTAAGCCCGTGGAGGCTATCCCACGCATCAGCTCGTGGCCGCTATCCGTAAGCCCGTGGAGGCTATCCCACGCGTAAGCCCGTGGAGGCTATCCCACGCATCAGCTCGTGGCCGCTATCCGTAAGCCCGTGGAGGCTATCCCACGCGTAAGCCCGTGGAGGCTATCCCACGCATCAGCTCGTGGCCGCTATCCGTAAGCCCGTGGAGGCTATCCCACGCATCAGCTCGTGGCCGCTATCTCATGACAAGGTTAGTCCAACCCATATTACATGTCTAGTTTTACATGTTCAATCACATTCCCATCACATCACATATTTTCATAAATTTTCAAAAATATGTTATTTCTTCCCAAATGAATATATCTCAATATATTCATTAAAAACAACATGCACGCCTCATAGGTGCCGCATCAACACATAAACAATAACAACATAATAATGAAAATATGTTGATAAACATTCATCTCATATGTGTCATATCAGCTCACAAGCAATAACAACACAACCGTAAAATAAATCCAACCAAAATGTCAATATATGCATAGAAGTGCTCAGATGTAGGGATTCTTACAGAAATTGTAGACTGACTCAAACACAGTCCGAATCACAACCTACGCGCTGGGGTGCTGAGTCCCCTGATCAAAACCTCCTGGCTCTGCCGACTCTTCCTCTACAACATCAATTACAAATCACAAACTAAATCATTTAATATTTAAATATTCCAAACCATAATTGATATTTACTATGGAGTCCATAACCAGATCCCCAAACATCTCAATCTCTCCAAGTCTAGGGCAGTCGGGGTGGCCCGACTCCCACCCTTGTACCACCGGCCCATGTCGTCGCCAGCCGTGGCCGCTGCCACGCCGGCGACGATGGCCGGTCCCGATGAAAAGACCAAAAGAAGGGTGGATGATAGAGAAGGGTTCTTCCTCCACCTCTTTGGTCCAAGGGCAACAGCCGGGGTGGCTGTGCCCTCACCTTCCCCACCCTCGGCCACCATTGGCCGAACCATCGCCGGCCGCCCCTGCTGCAGTCACCGGCGATGGTGGCCGGCCAAGAGAAAGAGAGAAGAAGAAGTCTCTTCCTCTTCTTCTTCTTTTCTTTCTCCTCTTATTATTATTATTATTATATTCTTATTTTCCCTCCTTCTTTTTCTTCTTCTTCCTCTTCTCCTTCTTCTTCTTTCCAACCGACACAGACCCCTCCCCCTTCCTCCATTTCTTCCACGGAAAGGCCACCGTGATGGTGGCTCGGCCCCCAACCGACGACACCCAGCCGCCGTCGCCGCCGCCGGTGGCCAACCGACGAGGGGAAGAGGAGGAGAGGATGGGATCCCGAGGAAGAAGACCTCGGATCCACCCTCCCTCATCACATACACAGCCTAGAAACCCTCTCTGACCCCCTCACAGACCCGACCAATTCCAACCGCCATGAATCCCGGCCATCTCGGCGGCCGGCGGTGGCCAAAAACCGGAAAGAAAGTGAAAAAATAAATACATAAGATGTATGTTGTTTGTATTAATTCATGTTGTTATGTATATGTGATGCATGAACATAAAACATAATGACTTAAACATGAATTAAATCTGATTACATGTGATTAATTACAAAAACTCAGTTCTGAAAATGTGTTTTAAGAACTGAAAGATTGTAATTAATATGTAATTAAAAAGAAATATGCAATGATCAAAACTTTCATAAGTCTAAACTTAATTGAGAATTAAGTGTTATGAAATAGAATTGTAACTCAATTAATTGACATTGCATAATTCTTTGGGCATATGGGTTAGCTTGAATCAAATTCTTAGGATTGGGTTAGACCTAAGGTTAGAATCATACATGGAGAAATAGAATTAATTGATCAAATCTAATTAAGTAGTAACTAGATTAGGTCAAGAAAATTCTAGATCAATTTACAATAGTTGTAGATGGATCAAGTCCATGTCTTTGATTAGACCAAGATGGAACTTGATTTAGGCTCAGAGGTGTAGCCCGAGTTATTTGAGTAATCAAATCGAAATTGATTAACCAGTCGGTGTCTAAGGTAAGTTTGGCAGTTTTGACCGGTGGTTTTTAATTGGGAGCTACTCGCACTGATTCGTCTTTGCCGAGTTAATGGCATATCCCTTCCACCGATCTCACTTACCTGGCCGACATGGTCAATCACATTTTGATTGGATCACTTAATGATTCGAGTTAGCCCATGCCTATAAGGAAAATCAGTTTGACTGATTTAGGTGTCTCCTTAACCGGTTTGAGTCTAATCTGATTTGGTGAAGTCAGTGGGAGAAATTAGACTAACCGGATCTTCTCATCTATCCTAATTATGAAATCCTCTAAAATTATTAGGTCCTTAAAATGAAATGGTTATGGAGATAACTAGGTCATAGCCTCCCATTAAGTTGGGTGATAATGGGTCCAATGTTTTGATAATTATTGGAGGCGCGACACGCCTGGTACTTATCAAGCATTGGAATTGTCATTCAATATATGATGAGTTAAGTGTACCTTCAATAGGCGATCAGGTGAGCCGAGCCACACTCGGGCTTGGTCGTCTATTAGTTGATTAGACTTAACCCTATCATTTAATGGTTGGACCTGACTAGGGTATTCGGTGGAGGCGCCACACGCCTGCCGGAAAACCTAGGGCAAAATCATCACTAGAAGTTGCTTGGTGAAGCAATTGGTTAAGAACCTACCAATAGGTGCATATGGGTTGGCCGAGCCACACTCGGGCCTATATGTGATCTATTGGGTTCTAGTGCCCACTAAAGAATTAGGAGTAATTTTTCGAATTAGAGGTAGAGGCTACCAATTTGTATAAAATAGTGGGAATACCTTTAGACTAAAGTCCAAGTCTATTGAGTTTAGTCAATTCATATACTAATAGCCAAATTTTCTTTTTATGCAGAAATGGCCACTAATTTGTCACTTCGCTCATTGTTGGACAATGACAAGTTGACTGGTCCAAATTTCAATAATTGGCATAGGAAACTGAAAATAGTACTAGAGCATGAGAGGATCCTTTATGTGATAACGGATCAAGCACCTGAGCAGCCCGCTGCTAATGCATCAAGATCGGCCAGAGACACTTATCAGAAGTGGCTCAGTGACCGGATCACTGTTCGATGCATCATGTTGGCAGCAATGAGTGATGAGTTTAGTAGGCGTTTTGAGAATACGCAGCCGGAAGATATCATTCAAGTGTTGAATGAATCATTCGGCGTTCCTGACGACGTTGAGAGGCACAAAACTAGTTGTGCCATCTTCAGCGCCCGAATGAAAGATGGGACCTCGATAACTGATCATGTACTGTACATGATTGAGTTGATCGAGCGTCTAAGCTCTCTTGGCTTTCCCCTTCATGATCAATTGGGGAAGGATGCCATACTAAACTCATTGCCTGGATCATACCGTCCTTTTCTCACTCATTTTCGTATGACGAAACCTGTAGTGAATTATCACCAATTGTTGGGGTTACTACAAACGTTTGAGAATGATCACCAACTTCTTAAGAAGACGGTGAACTTAGTGGGAGGTTCATCCAAGGGTCGCTCCTTTAAGAAAGGAAAAAAGAAAAATAAAATCCAAAAGAAACAGGTGCACCATGCTCAGCCTAGTCAGAAAAAGAATAAAAAGGCTGATCAGAGAAAGGCGGAGTGCTTCTTCTGCAAGAAGCAAGGACATTGGAAGAGGAACTGTCCTCTTTACATTGCATCCCTCGATCCGAACCGGCCTAAGAAAAATGGGCAATCAGTTGCCAATCAAGGTACTTATATGATAACACCTTGCAATTTTTCTATTTGTGATAATTCGACCTGGGTATTGGATACCGGTAGTCCTTTTAATATTTGCAATTTGTTGCAGGGGCTACAAGTCAGTAAGAGATTTGAAGAAGGAGAAAGGTTCCTGAATGTTGGAGATGGAAGACCAGTTCCAGTTCTAGCTTTAGGAATTCTTAAACTTAAATTCAGCTCTCATGTAAATGTCCTTAGTGATTGTCACTATTGTCCAAGTTTTCTATTGAATATCATTTCTGTAGGCCTTTTGGCCAAAAATGGTTATGAAATATCAATAAAAAAGGATTATTGCAATGTCATTTGGAATGGTGTTGTTGTAATGAATGGAATTCTGAGTAATGGCATTTACATTTTGTCACAGCCTGTTCATGTAATGTATAAATCCAATAAGCGCCCTAGAATAGATAATGTCACGGATGTCTACCTTTGGCATCATAGGCTAGGTCATATTAACAAGAACAGGATGAACAGGTTAAGTAAAGAGGGAATCCTTGATTTTAATGATTGTGAATCATTGACAACCTGTGAATCATGTCTTCTTGGTAAAATGACCAAATCACCTTTTACCGGAAAAGGTGAACGAGCCAGTGATTTATTGACCCTTGTACATTCTGATGTATGTGGGCCAATGAGCACAGATGCTAGAGGTGGGTATTCATATTTCATTACGTTTACAGACGACCTTTCTAGGTATGGTTATGTCTATTTAATGAGACATAAATCTGAATCATTTGAAATGTTCAAATTATATCGTAATGAAGTAGAAAAACAAACTGGAAAGAGTATTAAAACTCTTCGATCAGATCGAGGAGGTGAATACCTCTCCAGTGAATTTTTGACATATCTAGGAGAAAATGGGATTCTCTCTCAATGGACTCCTCCTGGTACACCACAATATAATGGTGTGTCAGAAAGGAGAAATCGAACTCTGTTAGACATGGTTCGATCCATGATGGGGTTTGCTAATCTGCCCATATCCTTTTGGGGATATGCTCTTGAGTCAGCCTGCTATATTCTAAATAAGGTTCCAAGTAAGTCTGTAAATAAAACACCACATGAGATGTGGACTGGACGTAAGCCGATGCTCTCTCACCTTAGGATTTGGGGGTGTCCGGCGTACGTCAAACGTTTGAAGACAGACAAACTTGAACCCAAGTCTGACAAATGTTTTTTTGTTGGTTACCCTAAAGAAACTAAAGGATATTACTTCTACTTTGCTGAAGAACAAAAGTTGTTCGTAAGCAATAGAGCAATTTTCTTAGAAAAGGAATTCCTTGGTGAAGGAACAAATAGCTCTAATGTTGAGCTTAGAGAAGTTCAACATGTAGAAGATCCGACACCATCTACTGAACCAGTTGAGTCGGATTTGATTAGATCAGATCCAGAACCCATATTAGATGTACCATTAAGGCGATCGGGTAGAGTACCACGTCAGCCGGACAGATACTACGGTTTCTTGGTCCGGGATGGGGATCCTATCGAACTTGATGAAAACGATGAGGATCCGATCACATATATGGATGCAATGCAGAGGTATGACTCTGATAAATGGCTTGGAGCCATGCAATCCGAAATGGAATCCATGAAGGTCAATGATGTTTGGACATTAGTTGACCCACCCGAAGGAATTAAACCCATAGGGTGTAAGTGGATATTCAAAAGGAAACGGGGCGCAGACGGAAAAGTAGAGACCTATAAAGCCCGTCTGGTTGCCAAGGGATATCGTCAACGTTATGGTATTGACTATGACGAGACGTTTTCTCCTGTGGCAATGCTCAAATCCATTCGGATTATGCTTGCGATAGCAGCACACTTAGATTATGAGATCTGGCAGATGGATGTTAAAACTGCTTTTCTAAATGGAGATTTAGAAGAAGAGGTGTATATGATGCAACCTGAAGGTTTTATATCTGCAGATGAGTCTAAGGTGTGCAAGCTTCAAAAATCCATTTATGGATTAAAGCAAGCTTCACGGAGTTGGAACATACGATTTGATAAGGTGATCAAATCATATGGCTTCATTAAGAATGAAGAGGAACCTTGCATTTATAAATGGGCAAATGGTTCAGTTATTATATTTCTTGTTTTGTATGTGGATGACATTCTTTTAATCGGGAATGACATTCCTGCATTACAAGGAATAAAGGTTTGGCTATCATCTCAATTTGCCATGAAGGATTTGGGAGAAGCATCTTACATCCTAGGGATGAAGATCCATAGAGATAGATCTAGAAGATTGCTTGGATTATCCCAATCCACATACATTGATACTATACTGAAAAGGTTCAGTATGATTAATTCCAAGAAAGGCTATCTTCCAATGGGCCATGGAATTAACCTCTCTAAAAGGGATTGTCCGACAACCTCTCAAGAAAGAGAGACTATGGATAGAATTCCATATGCTTCGGCAGTGGGATCTATAATGTATGCCATGACATGTACTAGACCAGACGTGGCATACTCACTAGGAGTAGTGAGTAGATACCAGTCTGATCCAGGTAGCAACCACTGGAAGGTTGTCAAAACCATCCTTAAGTATTTGAGAAATACTAAAGATCAGTGGCTTGTCTACGGTGATTCTGACTTAAAACTTGAGGGATATACCGATTCAAGTTTTCAGTCAGATCAAGATGATAGCAAGAGCGTGTCGGGATATATCTTCACTCTTAAGGGTGGGGCCATCTGCTGGAAGAGTTCCAAGCAGCATACAGTGGCAGATTCTACATGTGAAGCAGAATATATCGCAGCATCTGATGCCGCCAAGGAAGCTGTATGGTTGCGAAAGTTCATCACCGAGCTTGGAGTGACACCCTCAATTGATGGTCCAGTACCTGTATTTTGTGACAATACTGGAGCCATAGCTCAAGCAAGAGAACCCAAAGCACATCAGCGGACCAAACATATTCTACGTCGCTACCACTTGGTTCGAGAGATCGTCGAACGAGGTGATATTGATCTTCAGAAGATCGACACAAAAGAAAATCTGGCTGACCCATTTACCAAAGTCCTCGGCATCAAAGAGTTCGACGAACACAAGTCGAAGATGGGTATTAGATACTGTGCCGATTGGCATTAGGCTAAGTGGGAGTTGTTGGGATTTGTATCCTAAATGTCAATCGTCAGCATATTGATGATTGAATTTTGTAAATGAATTGACAAATTAATAAAGTGTTATTTGGCATTATTCATCATTTCATCTTCAAATGAACTCTTATATGATGAAGTCCTTAGGACTTATGTTATGATAAAGGAGGATTTATCTTTGAGTCCTTAAACTTGTTCGCGACCAAATGATATGTTGTTCTTCAAGTAATAAAGATTCACTTTCATCAAGAAACATTTTACTTTTTATTACTTTCATCAAGAAAGATTCACTTTCTTCAAGTAATAAAGATTCACTTTCATCAAGTAATAAGGATTTTATTACTTCAAGTAATAAAAAGTAAAATGTTTCTTGATGAAAGTGAATCCTAGGCTTTATTACTTTGTTTAATATTACTTGAAGTACAAAGATTTACTTTTTTTATTCTTTTTTATTTGTCTGATTTGTATGCAAAAAAAAATTATAGTTTTACCCGACCTGTCCCATCTAGCTCTACCTGCCCCATCTCGCCTCGGGTTGGTATACGTATATGGTTGTCAATTGCGAGACTCATACCTGACACGTTATTATCCCTATCTTGGGATATGCCGTCATAAGTGAGGATCAAACTCCTAGTTATTCTTTTAAGTATACTACTGCAATAACAATGCAATTTTGCAAGTCAACTCTCCAAGCAATGAGTTGCTTTCTCAGTTATCTAATGCAGCTTAGACTAGCATACCAGATGAATCATAAGGTGTATTGAAAGACTAGCTTTCTAAATTGTGCTTTTCCTGCCAATACCTACATTTTAAAGATCGTGTTTTCTTTTTCCATGCGCAAAACTAATACTTTCTATATCATATTTTGATTTGGTCTCTATAGTGCTTGATCTTATTCTCCATCAATTTGGTAGTCTGAATTATCTCTCTTGTATACTCGAACCTTTGGAAGTTGATAATAGCACTTGTATCAATCTCTTATGGTGGTTTACAGGAGCTTCAACCATTTTACTCTTATCAAAAGTTGTTAGCATAATTTTAAGGATCACGTAACAACTTATATCAGCCCATATTATTTTTCTTTATCGGTTTGTATTTTTTTCCAATGCCTAATTTTCCTTTTAACACTCTGCTTCATTGCCATCCTTGTGTTGAATATGAGACTTCAAGTTACCAATGCCAAGTTTTCCTTTAAGCAGCTTGCATATGCCGGACTTCTTACCATAGCAGTACTTCTGCCAGGGAGCATGTTCATAAAAATGTGCATGGTAGCTTGGATTAAGAAGGTTTAAGAAGGATCAGGTCTCAAACCAATCACTGGCCCCTGTGCAAGAGAGAGAGGGACTGTTCCTCAATCCAAAATACAACTACAGAGCTAGAGAGAGAAGAGATTTTAAGCAAATCCCAAGTGATCAACAAGAAGCAACCATGTTGGCCCCCCAAACATCTATCTAGACTCACTCTCACTGTACAAACTTGGCCAAATAAATCCAATACGCCGGTGCTGCTTTTAAGTACCGTAGCACAAAGCAAATATCCACTAGACTAGAATGATATATAGTCAAAGGTGTCATCAACAAATTAGTAATAAAATGTGTCTTCCTATTCTTTCTATGTGTGTAAATAAATAATGAGTTAATAAATAAGTAAAGAAATGGATTAATGCATGACACAGCTGCCAATACGAACACGGTGTACCATCCAATGGTTTCTCCTCCCAGTATCAACCCACTTGATACACTCTATAAGCTTATGAGATGTGAAGTTTGAGTGCATTTGACTTAATGAATCTGGTTAAAGCCGTGGATTGTTGAATGCCTATAAGAGTACAATCTTAAATGTCCTGTAATACCTGGAAGGCGAACCAATTACCCTATCAGGTTTATGAATTATAAGGTCAGGATTAGATGTTCAAAGAACATCCATTATTGTGGCAGTTACAGTTCCCAAAATGTGCTTCAAGGCCTGTGTTAGTTATCAGATATACTCCTCTGCTTTTGTCTCTCATCCCTCTAGTTTTGCTGTCAGCTCTCTATCAAGCCTGCTCTTTGGCAATTTTCCATGCTTTTTATCTATCAATTTTTAGTTTGCTTCTGTCACTCAAAAAGATCTTCGAGTTGGCCCAAATTTCACTCCTTCCCGTTCCATATGGAAGATTTAAAAGCTATTGTATACATGGAATGGGTAAGGTTTGCAGCAGCAAAGCTCGGAGGAAAAAAAAAACATTTGTTTTCGGTTCTGCAGATGAAGCTGAACTTCAAATTGATGATTATAACCATCTAATGACAGTCTTGGGAGCCTGGGCTAGCATGCTTGCTTTTTTTGCCTCAAGATTACAGTCGAGAAAAAAATAAATGAGCAATTCATGGTGAAGATACCTGTTTTTTGTTTCGAAGAAGCTGGAGCAAAGAATCACATGCTCCTGTTTTCTGCATTCAAACATTGCGCAAAGTGCATTCGTGATACTTTTCATGTCAAAAATATTCAGGCAGGCGCATGGTTATTATGCAACATATAACCCCAACATCTGATAATTATGAGCTCAAAAAACTAACTTTTCGGAAGCTGTGGAAGCGGATTCAGATGTTTGGACTTCATGTGGTGAAAAATGTTGCTCAAAGAGAACTTGCTGCAGGTTCACAAGTGGAGAATCTTTCTTTTTCGCTACTTTGGAGAGCTCCTTCGAAATGTTCTTCTTCTAATCCAACATAGACTAAAGGTATTTAGTTTAAATTCTTGCATAAATAAACATGCAAAAAATAACAGATTTATTCTATATGGCAGGAACGCAGCAAGTAGGGAAGTCATAGCTATCACTGATGAATCTTTGAGGCTGCTCTTCCTCTTCCAAACACTTGCACAAGGTAGTGAATGTCAGCAGTGTGCCATGTGTTGCTTTTGGAAGCCTTTTTCATGGTTTCCCTATCAAGTGAAAGCCTTTCACAGGTAACTTAATGTTGAATATTTCAATTGATAAATCTGACCATTATATTATAAATTTCCCCACTGTTCAGCTACATGTTAAGTTTTACTTCATCTTGTTCAGATTCCTTCACCTGCAATTCAAATCACAGAGGCAATGTTACCAAGATAGCATGTTCAGGTGCTGTGCTAGAAGTTGAAAATAAGCTAACTCACATTTTGTATGAGAATTTAAATTAAAATATCTCACATCTTGAATGAAAATTCTATGACCAGTGATGAAAATGATACACACTTCAAAATCTTGGGAAAAGGTAGAAACGTTTTGGGCCACGTAGGTGTGGTGTACAGGGCCATGCCTGATTATTAATCAGGTCCAGTCTTGTTGGGACTTTGCCAGCTCTTTGTAGCATCCAGAATCCAACCATAAACACATTAGTCATGTAGCATTTTGGCTTCAGACAAATGAAGCCAAGTTAAAGTTAATGTTTAGCTCAAATGAATCACCAAGGTAAGTGAAATGTAGTGATTTTTGCACGATTTATCGGAAAAATTATTGCCTACAAATTATTATATCATTATTTTATAAAAGAATAATTCATTAAAATAAATTTAAAAGATCGAAAAGTGTTTACTTAGATCGAGGCATGTGATATACATTGTCCTAAGAACATAATTCGTCCCCAAGGTACAACCCGGCTCAGCTCGATCCTCCTTTAATGAGCACAATCGTTGAGGAGGTTTGACCAAACCAACTTCTTCAGATGCCTAGAAAAGAAGCAAAGATAAAAATAATAAAGTTGAAAAGTGGAAGAACTCCGCCTGAAAAAAAAAATTCTCGAAAGACAGAATACCAGTGAGAAAGAGAGAGACGTTGGATTGGATTAGAATTAATTCCGGACTCGGAGGAGTCTATTTATAGACTCTATACGTTCTCTTCCGAAGAGTCAACTAGAGGCATTTATTTTAAAATATTTAAAACAATTAAAGGCTAGAAGATAAAAAATTTTAATTTTTTTAATTAAAACTCCAATATTATTTACTAAAACATTTTAATCACCAAAATTTTCATTGCAATGCTGCTCGATGATTGTACATGGAGAGTGTGGGGGGGTTGAGGGATGGGATGGAGAACCCTCCACCATTTAGATAATTTATTTATTTTTACTATATTTTACCATCATCTTGATATATATATATATATATATATATATATATATATATATATATATATATATATATTTTCAAGAGAAGGGAGGAGAAAAACTTCATCCACTTCATTAAGAAAATGAAGAGAACAAAGTCCAACATTGGAGAAAAGAGGAAAAATAGTATCCCCAGATAAATTTCGTGTGACAGCATCTTGGATTCCATGGAGCGTGTAATTAACGATATCATGAACCAAGGATGTAAACGAACCGCCGATGAGTGATGACACGTCATTGGAGAGTGTGTACACCGAGTGAGAACAAAAGAGACAAATATTATTATTATTTATTTATTTATTTCTGAACTCCGGGAACGCTGACCGGCCCTTCGATCCCCTGCACGTGAGGCACTTGCAATGTCAGGACCGTCCTCACGTGCTAGGCATCCAATGCCTCCTGTCTCTTGCTGCTTCCTTTCTCAATTATAAAAGGTACACGTGCACACGTGTGGTGCTGCACTGCACGTGGGGGAGAGGAAAAGGTGAGTTTGGTTGTGGGCATAAGAAAGGGAGGATGCCAAGAAAGCTGTTAGGAGTACTCGACCATGCGTACATGTGGGTCAAGACCCACAAAGTGGTGCTTTGAATCACGATACGTTATTTTAGTTGGAAACAGTTTGGATCCACCACATATTGCGAATGGCAATAATAATAATCTTTGATATATATATATATATATATATATATTGTGCTCATCTGTTAAGTTCCATAATTCAAAAGGAGTTGCATTTTTATTTTTCCAAGATAGCACAATGCTCATCCAATATGTACTGCAAGTGTAATATGTGACCACCTAAAACCTTCTTATTTTTGCTGAAAGATTTCTTTTATCCCTCTGTTCACTTCTTGGTCGATTTTTTTTTTTTTTATAAAGTTCTACAAGAAGCTCAAATCGGAAGATTGTGTGTGAGGGGTGATGATATCATAATTTTCGAAAAAAATAATAATTATTATCGGTAGGCCTGTCATACCCATGCCGGGGCGCTTCAGGGAAGGAACGTAGCAAGCTTAGAAATATCATAACTGTAATAGGTGCTAGGTAAAACTATATGATTAGAATAATTTGTGCAAATTTAATTATTATGATAGAGCATATACCATATACATACATACATCAAGATCAAATAATATTAACCAATCTATCAAAACAATTAACCAAAATTTTATTTTGGAATGCGACGTGTAAACATGGAGTCCCCAAAACATTTACTCTACCTTTATCTGCATGCATGTTTCTTTCTAAAAACGAGTTTAGGCAAACTTTGTGAATTATGGATTCTGGGCGGGTCATGCGACCTTGTGGTGACGCTACGTTGATATACGAGAGATGTACTTTCTAGTGTTTCTATATCGTAATAGTTATAATTAATTGCTTGTTTTGGATGTGTCTTGTAGACTTCTAGATCTTTTTCAGTAAAGCAAATTAATTATAAAGGGTATGGGCTCAAGATGTTTGGGAAGCCCGAGGCAGCGTCAAGAACCGTGCTCTTCGCCCCACCACCCACAAATGGGCTGCAAAGAAGGAACCGAAACTCCTCGGGCACCACCCCCTCGAATTAATCTCCAATGGTGGTGCTTTGGAGCCGAGGAAATTAAAGTTTGGGCTTGGTTAGAGGAGGGGAGTGAGATGGGAAACACTAGAAACAGCACCCACGTTCCCCTCAAACCTCTTTCTTTTTCTTTATCCCTCTCCACCCCATGGACAAAATATAGTGTATATAGCTCCATACGAGATAAATATATATACCCCACCCTATTCCATCTCCAAACCCTTCTATCCCTCTCGCTTTCGCTCATTCTCTCAGCTTTCCATTCCTAATTCTCTCACTGTGCCACCGTTTATGTTGGTCTGAACATGGTGGGTGTCTCTCTCTTATATATCCTCTCAACTCCAAGAGTTTGTTTAATTTACCTTGCTTGAAAGCCTTTCTTTTTGTGTTAGGGAATTTGGAAACCGGCATGGTTGGAGGCTCTTGACACACAGAAGTTCTTTGCGGCTTGTTCCCTTCACGAGAACGCGAAGAAGAACATTTGCTGTTTGGATTGCTGCACTAGTATCTGCCCGCAGTGCGTGCCGTCGCACCGCTTCCATAGGCTGGTGCAGGTCCGGCGTTATGTTTACCATGATGTGGTGAGACTGGAGGACATCGAGAAGCTTATAGACTGTTCTAATGTGCAGGTTGGTTGACTGGTTATGATCATATCATAATAGAGAGAGAGAGAGAGAGAGAGCTCTTTGCTTGATAGGTTTTAAGTCTCTTACTGTTTCTTTTTCATCTCTTTTGTAGTCATATATTATTAATAGCTCCAAGGTTGTGTTCCTTAAGAAGAGGCCTCAGAGCAGACAGTTTAAGGGATCAGGGAACATCTGTACCTCCTGTGACAGGAGCCTTCAAGAACCTTACATCCATTGCTCTCTGGGCTGTAAGGTAATCAGCAAATTCAATATATATATTGCATATCGTGTGCTTGTTCACTCAGTGTTCTCCATGATATATCCAGCAAACACTTAGCTTTCTATATTTTCTTCCTAATGTTCATTTGACAATGCTAGTACTTGAATTGAACCTATTATACACGTTTTCTCTTACTGAGAAAATACAGGATATGTATATGTATATAACATTAAACCCCTGGTAAGTAATGAGCACCAATTCTGTGGTAACTTTGATGGCGAACAAATTTATGAGCAGAAAATAAGGTTGCCGTGCATTTTAGCTAAGAAATTTATGTGGTAATTTTAGAGCAAAGGAGTGCACATGATGAACTCTGAACATGACAATAACACCCAAAGAATTGGTGCCAAGTTTCTGGCTCAAGCAACTTGGGTAACTCACTATACAAGGGATGTTCATTCATTCAAGGGAAGCCAACTGAATTGAATAATTCAGGTTCATGCGATCAATAAACAGTCCTTTGAGAACAGCAATTGGTTTCTAAATAGTTAGATAATGAATTTGACACAAGAAACAGCAATCTTCAAGGCACAAGCCAATATAGAACTTTCATTGTAGGTAATCAGAGCTCAATAATCAAGACTGCCATTGGAGTGATTAAATTTACTTCTCTGTAGGTGGACTTCATATTAAGGCAAAAGAAGGATCTTTCCCTATACTTGAGGACATGCGAGACGCTTCAACTGAGTCCAGACTTCTTCATCCCCCATGATGCCGACGATGAGGCCAACGAGACCACCCACTCCACCGTCATGGAAGGTGAGGAGCCCATGGGCTCATCAGACTCGGAAAATTTCCATCCGCCGTGCACCGAGTTTGTCCGCAAGAAGAGAAGTGGGCTCTATGCTTGTGCAAGGTCAGCAACCAGAGTTTCTGATGAGGATATGCCCACAAACATGAGCAGAAGAAAAGGCATTCCACACAGATCTCCTCTGTGCTAAAAGCTGATACTCTCGACTGCTGCTTTCTCCCTTCCTATTAAACTAGCTAATCAGTTCTTCTTTCTCCTTTTTCCTCTTTTCTTCTTCTGGCATCAATGGCCCCATATGAGTCCTATTCCAAGCTTTCAATGTGAATTTTCCCAAGGCTATTTTAATCAATTCTTCTTCTAAGTCATGAAATGGAGCTCTTATTAATTAAGCTGTCTCCTGGACATTTCCAGCAATTTTACACTTGGACATTAATAAAATATATATGTGGTTTCAATAGAACGTTTGCAGGCTCTTGAGAACCTCTGCAAGCTCTTGAGTAGGTGGGTATAGTTACATGAAAAGAACTGAAAATTAGGAGTCTTTTTACTGCCATAAAATTTTACATTGAATCCTTGTCCCTAAATATTTTAAATGTTACAAAAACATAGGTGCATTAGATAGATTGATTATGCCTATGATGTTACATTGTCTTGGGATACAAAGGTTGAAGCAGTGGAAACAAAAGGTCTAGAAATGCTACATTTCGAAATATATACAGGTGAGGCAAACCAAGGGCTTCATGGTGTAATGTAAGATGAAGACTCATTCTTCTTTTATGCAACACCAATCTCCTTGATCAGAAACTCCAATGCGTACTTTTAAAACTCAACAGATTAATTGTTAAAACATCCAGAGTCTTGATGCCACTCTTTCTGTTAACTATAAGCAAAGACATCCTTCACGGTTGATAAGCAAATATGGAATGCTTAGGAGGGATGTTGTAGAAGCAATAACTTCCCCGGACCTACTACAATCAATAGTTGCTCAATCATATATAAATTGCTAAATCAAAGTTATTCATATATAAGGTTAACTGATTTTTTGACCAAAAAAAAAAATCAAAGTTAAATTCCACTGAGTTTTACGAAATTTTATGATGAAGATAAATTAAGATCAATGTACTGATAAAATGAAGAGATCCACAATACACTGGTCATCAGGATAAAATTTCAATGCTTTTGATTTTTGAAGAAACTATAAGTATACTCATCTGAATTTGGGCAATTAAGGATTAACATTTTATTGAACTTTGTTTAAAGATCCAACATATATATCATGGGCACAATGCTACCTTTTCAATTTATCTATTAGCACTTCTATCAGCCATTTTTTATGTCATATTCCCTACGATCCCAGAAACAGAATCTTCATAATGAGGTGAGATCATTTGCTATTCAAATGACCTCAATCAACTTAACACAGATCTTTTCTTTTAGCTTTAATAAAATTTCTCATGAATCTGAGATCCCTCTTGTTGCCAACTTTGAAGGACCGATTCCTTCCATTTGCTGGACAGAAGTTCACAAGGCCATCTTCAACCTTTACTTTAGTTCCTTTATGAAGCTCTTGTTCCTAGAAGCTTTTCTATTAAGAAAATCTTTTACTGAAGAGCCTGCTTCATATAAAATACCCAGCCCAATGCAACCAATATGTATTAAATGTAACAATGTTGCATTTAGTCTGGCTTATTCAGTATATTAGTTTACAAGGAAAAAAAAAGAATAGGCATTCCAAGTGTGAGACTTTATGCATTGAGTGCAGAGGATTGTATGACAATTATGACTTACACTAATGGAGACTCATATGCAAGGCATTGTCAGATTATCTCGAGATCAGAATGCAAAATTAGTTGTTTTCTTATTGAAAACTTCGAAAAGAGTGAGAGATGGGTTGATCTGTCCTGTGCCTTGTGACCATATGATTCTACACATAGCTGGAAGGCTCGGGAGAAGCACTCGTGCGCGTCATCATCTCAGTTTTATACTTCTATTATATCTAACCTCTTCTTATTAAAACCTTAAAATCTTTGTCACCCTCCAATGATGAAGATTTTAAAATGGTTTTAGTTTCACCAGAGGGAAGGGCCTCTTTGACTTTGACTGGAACCAGAATCTTCCAAGGATTACCTTGAATACTGACTGCTGTTATAAGGGTAACACCACCTGGTTGTTATTGTTGCAGATCCAGTCTCATTATATGCTAAATTTTTCAGAGAAGAAAATGAGTAGAGTTTTAAACTGCTTTGTACTAATTTGATTTGTGATGGCAACAGCAATAGGATATTCAGCATTTTCCTTTTTTTTTTTTTTACCTTTTTCTTTATCAAAATTCAGATCAAAGCAGCGATGAGAATACATTCTGCAACCCATTTTTCTTGTAAAATCCAGAAAACTTTAAAAAAAAGGTTTATTTTGGTAATGATGGAAATATTAACATTAAATTCTTGCTACTATATAGGTGCACTGCCGTCTGTGCTCTCTGATATTGTTGTTACAGGATATATTTTTTGTAAATACTAGATTTCTTGTATCATTTTCTTAAAAGTTGCATCTAGGTAATCATAGAAATTTCCTCATTTTACATTATTCTTCTGCACACAAAATGATACCTGGTTTATTTGGCTTTTGCATGTCGATAACAAATTAAATTGTTCTACACTATTCCATACTAAATCCCTGCATCTTCAATGCTCAACATAAAGCATTTCATTTTCAAAGTTATTCTTATTGGTTTTGTCTCACAACTAATGCATTTTCATGACTACTTTACGTTCATAAACCCTTTTTATAACCATAATACAGGACCATCTTACAGTAGTTGCCCTTAAATGTCAAGGTCTATATTAATCATATAACACTTCGTTCTAATCCTATTATGAGTGTCGTCTTTTATCTCTTCATTGTCCTATATCCTAGTTCCCGGATAATGAAAATAATCAGACAATCCCATGTTCAGATGATCAATTCTGAGTCACCCTTTAAAATTGCAATTCACTTACTATTTGCCCATATTCTGCTAATAATTCTCATATGAGTCAAATTTAGCCCTAGATACTATTTTCAAGGCTGCCGCAAACATATATCATGATAGGAAAATCTTCATCTCCCCCAAAACCTACCTGCAACCACTGAAACCTATGGTTCCTTAGAAACATCAAAGGGAAAGTTGGCATTTTAGCCCCAAAAATTAGTTTTAAACACTTTCCAGGAAGATTCCACCAGAAATGTCGAACATATCATGCTAACTTCAAAGTATTGACAAATCATTTCATCT
Source organism: Phoenix dactylifera (assembly GCF_009389715.1). NCBI lineage: Eukaryota > Viridiplantae > Streptophyta > Magnoliopsida > Arecales > Arecaceae > Phoenix > Phoenix dactylifera. The sequence continues at coordinate 7,569,487 of NC_052398.1, read as the reverse complement.
ATGAAGTGATAATAGAAGAACATAAGGCTTCCCAGGTGATAATAACAGGGTACTCTCTGTTGGATTAAATGATAGGAACATTAGTTGGAAGAAGTCATAATGCATATTGTCAGCAGGTTTTTTACTGGCCTGTGAATATAATCTCTCAGATCAACCAAGGGCTAGAAAGTCACCAAATACAAACCACCTCAACAATTAATCAACTACAGAAGAGGTAAGAGAATCCCTGATCAGTACGTTTTTCTATAATCGCCTCGGTCAAGAGTCATAGTAGTGATAGACAAGCTCAGCTAAAAGGGCCATGATAGGAAAGAATAATCTAGGAATCTGATATCAGGTCCCACGCGCACACACAACAGCTTGGTCTTCAGGACAGTTGCAGTGTTCCTTTTTTTTTTCTATGGAATTGCAAATATCCATTGTGAAAGAGTTTGCATTGTAATGCCAACTTCTTGCTCCACCTTTGCCTGGCTGACAACTAAGGACAGTCAGATTATTTATCTGTTTTTACCGTTTATATAGAGAGGATTCTAAATCAATCCTCCTTTGTCATGGTGGCACTCCTCATGACTGTAGACCATGCTCTCTCTGTCTCTCTGTGTGCGCGCGCGCTTTATATAACCAAAACCCAGAAGTATTAATTAATTCACATAATTTTAGAAAAATTATGCAAAATAATTCAATAGAAGTACTTCATTGGTGAACGAGGTCCTAGTCAATCATCAAACACTCCTTGAATGAGCTGCAAGCATTTCTAAGTAGTAGTACCCATGAACCGTACATTCAGCCAAGCCCACATTCAACCTGTAGTATCCAAATCTGCTGCAACAACATTGCAGAAAAAAATGATAACGATATAGATGCTGCTAGAATTTAGTAGCAAAGAAAAAGAACAAATGCGATTGAGAACACCGTTAATGATAAATTCCCAATTTGGTAATGTGATTAACTGATTATAGACTGGTAATACATCAGATACCACCTTCTCTCAAAGAAATACATCAGATAACCTTTAGTATCCTCTACTGTTATCCCTGTAACATGATGTTTCAAAATAAAACAAATGACATTGTCATAACCGACCAGTTCAAAAAGTGCATATATAGTTACAAATGGTATTTGTAAATGGTTTTCACTAGGGTCTCTTGGTTCTGTCAATTAACCACCTAAAACAACTTCTCCAACTATTTGTTTCTTTCCAGTCCCATGTTCTAATCATTTATGTCATCTTAAAACAAGTACTTCAGAGTTGATACTGTTCCAAAATTTTCATGAAGTTCAATTTCAACTCCCGTGTCATGGTTTCTGTGCAGAGAACATGATGAAGGACCTTTGTACTTTGCTTGTGTAATTGATGAGACCGCAGGACTTGCACAAGTCTTCAATTTCTTTTTCAGTAAAATAGTTATAGCTGTTGTTCTCTTGCCCAAAGAACTGCAACAATCATGAAAATTTCATCTCAGTGGCAGTATAATAGAACGTGCAGTAAATAAGTGGCTGACTACCTGTCTGAGAGGCCTCAAAGCTTCAGAAGAGAATGGATTATTTAAAGGAGATGACAAAAAGGTGGTTGCCACAAATACACCGCCACTTCTCAGGACACGGCTTATTTCAGCAACCTGGTGAATATAATTAAAATCATTATGTTACAATAAGAAAATAAAAGAAAAGAAAAACTATGGAGAGAAGAATTCTGCACAAAAACAGAAGCAGGGTGCATATGAGAAGCAGTGTTACCTGGACACTAGCCTCCAGCTTCAAAAAATCTATATCAGATAAATATCCAAGTCGGATAGTCATCAGATAGTTGGATACTTATGAAGTTCATTGGTAGCCACTTTTAAAGATTGGAAGAGAGTTGAGCAGTTTCTTTTTTCGAGATTTGTTAAGGATGTAGGTATTAACAATTTTGCAAAATATTATTTTGCTAATATTCTTAAGTTAGTAAGGAAGATTGAATGAGAAACATGTATATAGAAACCTTAACAAACAATGTCTTTTTAACATTTTTTTTTAATGTTTAAGCAGATATTTTTAAAGGTATAAATATATAATTTAGTTAAATTTGTATGTTATTCTAGTATCCCAGTATCTCTCTCCCTCTTGTCGAGTCAAACAATTGGATATCTGTCCTAATTCGCTTCTTGTATCCTTGTCCATGCAGCATCGACAAGAAGCTAAAGTAGCATAAGAAAATCCCTTGTCATTGATAAGAACAAAAAAATATCATCCAGTGGCAAGAACTTTGTACTGTGGTTTGCTAACTCCAGCACATGGGTCATATCCCTTTCTGTTGTAATGATCTGATCTAATACTACGGGTCAATATCTTAGCATGTTGTCGTGACTTATAAAGTCAGTCCTGTCATCATTCTTATCTTGTATATGATTAGGTGCCCTATTTTGGATAGGAAGTACTAAAGAATATCACCATTCAATAACATATTAGATTATGAAAGTTCTGGTTATACTAGAATTTAATTAAGAGCCAATTAGAGCTTTTCATAAACATGTAATGGGATGACAAACGTTAATGTTGAGAATTCCTTACATGGCACTAGAAAAATTGAAATGATAAAAATAAAGACGTGTTTGAGTACTTACTGCATTGGAAGGAGAGGGCCAACAGTGCAAGGCAGCCCCAGCATGAATGGCGTCAACTGAACATGATGCAAAGGGGAGCCTGGAAATGTCCGCCCTTACAAGAGCAAGATTTCTGTAAATTTCAAACAAAGACATTAGTAAAGACTAAATATTTCAGCTATGCGGAAGTGAAAGTAAGGTTCACGGTACAGTTGAAATTACCACTATGATGGTGTCCATAATTAGTCAAAAATTTTAAATAAAAGTCACATTGCCACCAGGCAGATGGATTTATCCAAAAGAAGAAGATTAGAGGGCACAACTCATTCACTAAAACCAAGCAGGAGAACCAGCCAGCTGAATGTCAGCAAGGCAGACAAGCAAATGACCACAAATAGGATTATTTCTGTTAAATTGGTCCGCAAGACATTTAATAAATTAATTTTCAGTTTCCAGGTGAACATTACTGTCCCCAAAGAGACCACCTTTTACTTTTTAAAAGACAATGCTATAGTAGACATTCTTACATTTGAATTGGTACAACTCAATTATACAAAAAAGAACAAAGCACAACAAATAAAAAGATTGCAGTAGATAATGTTAATTGTTAATGATGATAAAATGGCCCTTCTTCAGGAACAAAGTTTTTTACAACTTTCTTTGGGCATTAAGATGGACAGATTCTAGACAACCCAATAAGCAGCCTCTTCCATGGCACATTCATGTGTAACAGAACAAGGCTGGAGAAACTGAGGATCACATACTGTGCACTACCTTTGCTTCCTGATTGTGGCATCCCAACCTCTCTGATTTCAACATTCATATCTTTCCATTCATTAAGTTAAAGCACTAGCCCCATCATCTAAGCACAAAATTTAAATCTCTCTTTCCAGAAGGGGTCAGGCATGCAATTTATCTAGGTAAGCCTTTGCTTCTGCAACCAGTAACTGATGATATTCGAAGAGTAAGAAGTGAGAATTACAGTTATTGAGGAAATATAGCTGAAATGATGAATCAACCTGCCTGCTCAAAGGATATAACACATTTTAATTGTATATATTCATCATTGTGGCAATGGTTGAAAGGCAAATTGAGGCACAACAACAGTCTGCTACAGCCACCGCATTAGTTCATATAAACCTAAAAACTAGTATTAATCCTTAAACTGAATTTTTAGAATACAAGATGTTTTATAAAGACAAAAGTATAACCTAGGTAACATGATAAGAAATACACTTACATGGTGGAAAGAGTTTCATCTTGCTTAATGAACTCAAAGCATTGGCGAAGCATATTCTCGGAAAAATCCAATGCAATAACAGCAGAATAAGATCCAGATTTCGCAAATTTTCTTGAAAACAAGCCGCTTCCACAGCTCACATCTACAAGCAGACCCCCTGCTACAGGCTTGAAGTACTCTTGAGCCATATTGAACTACCAAAGTCAATTACAGACCTGAAATTTGTCAATCATTTGAAGTCTCTCCACTACAATGATATTCTGATCTATTTGTGAGACAGTAAAGTGTTTTTTTTTTTTGTGTTGCATCATGAAAAAACAATTATGCACAGGAAAGATATCTAGTGGAATTTATAATCAATCAGAGTTTACAATAGATACTTAAAAAGTACAGAAAATATTATCTAAACAATGACAATGGAAGGATTTCTCAGATGTGTTTTCTTTATATTGCATCATGAAAAATAGATTATGCACAGGAAAGATATATAGTGGCATTTATAATCAATCAGAGTTTACAATATATGCTTAAAAGTATAGAAAATATTATCTAAACAATGGCAATGAAATTCGAAGGATTTCTCCAATGAATTTTTTAATAACAAAAATATGATGGAGGCATGGAGAAGCACAAAAGGCAAGGAAACAACCTCTTCATCAGGACCTGGGAAGCCACTCCGGTTGAAGTTCTGGCGCCATCCTCTCTCATAGAGGAATGAGACAATTGGGCTCCTAAAATAATCAGAAAGGACGGGAGAGAAAAAGATAAAGAGCACATAGTCAACAAATTATACCTCCAAAAGACCGGATATGTATAGAAATGGAAAAATAAGGTGTGCCCACCAACATGGTGAGAATATTATATAGTCAGAGAATAAGAAAACATCATGCAAAAACTACACGAGAAATGTCCAACGAACACAAATACATCTAACAAATCTCTTCATTTCATCTTTGAGGGAAAACATCCTTTCCAAGTCTTCCGCACTCCTTCAATCTCATATTGCCAGACTACCCACATGTTTTTAGTTTGATATAAGAATTCATCCTTTATGGGTCTCCATTGTCAATCTACTAATTACAAATAATAGCAGCAACAAAATCAACAACAAAGGCTTACGCTGCAATGGGACCTATCAAGAACACAAGTTTAATAAGAATGCTTCACAATTGTTAAGCAAAATTTTACTACATAATCCAGTTGAACCCTCACAACTTGTTCCAATAATACATGCACATGCCATTTGGCAACTAGAGGTGAGAGCAAGGTCCGCCGTACCAGTACCGGTCGGCGTACCGGTGGCGGCCCGGACTGGTGGCGTACCGGTCCGAACCGGTCCTATACCGGTTCCGTACCGGTTCTTCAACAATAAACTACCGGTACCGGATTCCACGCTGATCCTATACGGACCGGTACGTACCGGCTGGTACGGACCGGTACGGCAGACCATGGGTAAGAGAGCTACCCCAAACGGTGCCTTTCTTTAGATTCTTGTACTGAATTAATTAAACAAGAACCATATATCTGTGGTAAAATAAACAAGATCATGTAATTTATAACATTGGCTTAGACATCATTTTCTTTGGTGGAAAGACTATACGGTGGCTTCTTTCTCATAAAGATGGAGGTACCACCAGTGGTTGGCAAACATTGTGGAAGTGCATTTGGCGTCATTTCAGGCTTATGGCTGCACTGATTCTTCTTGTTGGTAATGCTTCACATCCTCTGCTTTTATTCTTATTTCTCAATGATATTGCCTTTTTACTGGATCATGTACAATAATAGCAATGTGGATTTAATTTTCTATTAAAGTAGTGCAATTCATAATCTTCGCATTGGATGGACTAAGCTTCTTACAGCTTGAAAGCAGATTTGTCAAACCTATAACAGCTAAAATTTGTAAAATTAGGATTCAGAGCGGAAGAAGGCACACTGTAAAGAGACAGGTAATTTATTATCATTCTTAATCACTACAGTTTGCAAAATCTGGGTACTTTAGCCCGATACATGATTCATATATTTCTTATATCTTACGATTTTCCAGGTGAAAATTTCTCAAGGAACAAAACTCTTCGTCTACTGATGAGTATATCTAGCAGTAAGAATTCACTAAACAAAAAGGTGATGAAACAATGCTAAATTTGATATAAGCTTCTATACACGACAAATATCACATGTACATTTCTAATTTTCTAATGTATAGTCAAGCAATTCAAAAAAAAAAAAAAGACACCAGCAATTAAAAATTCAACACAACGTGAAGCACTTGCAGTCACAGAATACAAAAAAACCAAAAACTGAGAAAGATAATTGGACTTTAAGAAGAAGCATGGTTGTTAATGACATTGAGAACTTCAATTTCATACGTTTAGCCATAATAAACTGACAATCCTCATCCCAACTATCTTGGAACCATAGATAAGCAGAGCAAAATAAAAAATTAATACCAGCCCAAACCCCTAAGGTAAAGTCATTAAGATAAAACAGATGTAAAAGGAAAATATTCATAATCATACCTAAATAGCTCGGTTCTAGTAGGCTTGAACTCATTGTACTCTTTTGTTCCTGAAGTAATAGTCAGATCCAAGTAGACATCTTTGCTGGAGAATGACTTGTTGCATTTCAGACACTTGAACCCAGACCTATAGATTGCTGGCCTGCAGCTCATAGAAGATAAAACAAATGCCAAAACCCAGGTGTTTAACTGAACTTTTCCTTGTTACAAACCCAAGTTAATACTTACAAATTTAATCCTGAGGGTCCTTTTCTCGTCAGTGGTTCGTAGCATATCGGGCATGCAAGCAAGTCAAGCTCCAAAGAGTCCTGTTTTACTTGAGTATCCTGAAAAATCCAACAGGTCATATAATTTTACATGACCATGGAAAAGCAGCAAGAACATAACAAAAATCCAAGACATGCAGCCAAAAAGAAAAAGGTGATTCGAGTTAAAGTTTATATGATGCAAGTAAAACATGTCCCAGTGATTCAAATGAAATGCAGGCTTACATTATGTCTGAAAGCTTACAGCTGCAGTGAGAAATGTTGCATTCAATAAATTCTGTCAAACAGCAAACTGAAGCGACAAAGACACAGCTGTGCCAGATAGTGCATAAAACCACAAATAGATGATAGCTACCAGACAGGATTTCCTCTCTTTGTTGCATGTATCCATTCATGTTTCCACACTTTTGGAGAGAGTGAATAGCAGCAATTGCATTTTTGCTCAATCAAAAAAAAAAAAAAAAAAAAAAAGAGCGAAAGGCAGTTACTAATAAAAAGAACAATGCTCAACATAAAATATTACCTGCATGATCCTAAGACCTAAGTCAAGTTCCAACTGGTGAAATTCAAGTAATAGGATGGTGAGGACAGTAGAAGGAAAAGAAGGCCCATGGATAGAAGCTGTTAAGAGTTTTTCTTATGCGAAAGTCAAGGTCTTTTTCCATTTCTCGGAAGTGTAGCCATTCAAACATCTGCACCCTGTGTTGGTGAAAACTGTTTATGATAACAATCGTGCAAATATCCAATGCTCGCAAGAAACCATCATCTCGCAAAAAATGATTTGCCACAAAGACTTGCATTCAAATTTTTCACACAACGACCCTCACCTAATCCTGCTTCATAAACCCACCTCATACTTCAAGTTATCAAACAGTTAGAACAACCACAAACAGATTTCATTGAGAAATAACATCAAATTACCAGCATATCTAAAATGAATGCTATAGACCAACCATTAAACGGTCACGCTATGATCCTACTTGGATATAAAAGAGTTGGACATAAGAAGAACGCTCCACTTTTGGAATCTGGATCAAGGCGAAGCATACCGGCTCAACAGTTAGCGCAGCGGCGGTGGCTCGGAGTCTGAATCCACGGAGGGAAGGGGGACTGAGGAGCGGGCGACGGGAGCGAAACCGGAGGAAATTCGAAGCTGATGCGCGGCTTCGGCGGTGGTGGTGGTGGTGGTGTGGGGCGGGAAGAGTGGAGGAAGCCATCACAGCTCTGGATTGCATCCTTCTCCACGCTCAGGTTTTGCTGGCCTCAGGAGAGCACCGAGTAATTATACCCTGCACTGCGTCCACCACGTGGCCGTGCGTGCAGCCAATCACAGCCGCTTGTTCCTGTGGCGCTCGATGAACGAGGCCGCCAGGAAGAAGCGGCCGTGATTGGCTTCGCGCGCGCCAGCGTTTCTTCTTTTGTTTTAGATAATTTGGCCAGCCCATACTTGGCGGCCCATCTCCTACGATTACTAGCTTGACAGCACTGGCCGGCCCATTTCCTTATAAGTTCCAATCGTCTATTCTAAATTTTGGTGGATATTGCCACTCATTGTAAATTTTCTTTTTCCTTTTCATCTTGCTGAGCTAGTTAAATGACTTTCTCTCAACCAGCATGCGAATACATGTCTCAACCACTCTGTATCTGTTCCTCTACCTTTATATAGTATTTTGTCCTTTGATTCAAATGGCAGTACTCACGCGAGACTAGCATAAGCTACTGATGTGCAAAAAAAAAAGGTCATAATTTTTTGCTTGTACCAGTAAGCATGGTGGCTTTTTTTTTTTCTTTTTTTCTTTTTAACATCTGCCTAAGGATTTTCTAACTAACCAAGCCTATTAACATAATTATCTAAACCCAGTGACAATATAAGAAACATGAAAGATACCTTAGAATGTAACATAACCAACCAAGCATCCGTAGATGACTTTCCACCATCTGTTTCGTCAGCTTCTCAAATCTGTCAACCTTTTCCTGAGTCCATTCACTGATACACCTTTCTATAAAGCAATGGATGCGAACATTGGCATGTAGAGTGCTATATTCTATGATTGAGCTAAAATAACATTGATCCCCAGATAGGGTAGTCCTATTACACCATATCCCGACTGCAACCCTGGCAATCGGATATCAGCAATATCATCTGTTAGCATAATTTTACGGATCATATAACAACTTGTATCAGTCATAATATTTTTCTTTATTAGCGTGATTCTGTATCAACCTATATTATTTTTCTTTGTTAGCATGATGTTGTTAGAGTAATTTTAGGAAGCACATAACAATCCATATTACCCATAATATTTTTATTTATTAGTGTGACCATATATTAGCCTATATTATCTTTTTATATGAAGTTTGTACACCAATATATCTCATCCATGAGATGTGTCAAATCTAATGAAACATAGAAATAACATCATCTCTCTCTCTCTCTCTCTCTCTCTCTCTCTCTCTCTCTCTCTCGTTTTTTTTTTTTGTAACTATTTTAACATTATCAATCAGTCGTGAGCACTGTCTGGCTTGGAAGGAGGACCTACAATATGCTCATGAGCCCACAACTAAGAGAGATCACCATCTCTTTTGCTCAGTTCACGAACCATCCTGCAATGTGAACTTGTGTTGATTCATATCTCAATTTTTTTTACCCTGGTTGAAAACGATTATGCACCTAATCCATCGCAAAAGACCTCGATCGCTTTTAATTTTGCCTCAGGTGCTCCGTCCCTTTTTCCTTAAATGTTGGAGCTCGTTTGTCTCGGCCCTATTCAAATCGCTAGGTGATCAAATGCTCGACATGATATTAGTATCATAGCAGCAATAGAATATTTGGTGCTTGCACAAAATAGGGGACTCGTCCTTGAAACCTGCAGCATTTTCTGTGCGCTGTCCAACCTCTTATCTTTCTTTCAGTACTACTCCGGGCTATTTGTTTTAGTTGTACTTCAGAATATATTATAGAATTCTTTTCGGGAGAATAATTCGTCCCTCCTACGACTCTGTGGAAGAGATGCCAATAGATGAGCGGCTTCACGAATAAGGTCCTCTCAGCTGCCATCAACTTAATTCTCTTGGATGGCGTCCTTTTCACGGTCAACTTTTGCCTCTTTGCTTCTCTCTCTCTCTCTCTCTCTCTCTCTCTCTCTGGATGACCATGAGGTTTTGAGTGGAAAGGAGGGTCTGGTTAATGGTAGAACCTTGCAGTCTTTTTTTTCCCAACTAAATCACCAGCCTATAATGTGGTTGCCGTATTGCTTGGTGCTTTTCCTACACTACATACCAAGGATGGCATATAATGAATGGACAACCAAGAGTTAGAATGCTTTAGGAAAGTGATATACAATAATATACATTAAGAACTCATTGCATGAGAGTAATATAAGCATTGAGAGACTTTCATATGTGCAGTTTGGCATCATCGATTTATCAAGAAATGAGAAATGAAATGAGAAAAAGAGAGAGGAAGGTTTTGGATACATATAAAAAAAAAAAAAAATCATAGAAGTGCTCTTGTTGTACCATATAGTTAAACTACATCAAAGATGCTCATAAAATTACTAATTCTCACACTCGCTCTTGCACGGAGGTCATTCAGGACATGCTAACTCTCGAAGATGAGAGAAAGAAAAGATGAGAGATAGTCATAAAGAAGAAGTTTGATGTGAGGGCAGGAAGTTGATGATCAACTAATGGTGCTTAGACTTGTGATCCCCAGGTCCATAATAATCTTCATGAAACCTCGGTAATCTGGGGCGAACTCCCCTCATAGTCCTTGAAGGCCTTCTCCCCATAATGGTACCCAGACAACGTCCTTTTTCTCCACATAGAGCACCCTCATCAGCACTTTCAATCAAACTCCCTTTTTCCTATTATCAATCACGAAAACATCTTTTCAATATTTGTTTCTCTTTTTTTTTGAAAATAAGAAGTTAGCAATTTTACTAACTACTGAATCAATATACTGCTCTACGCAGAGTAGAATAAAAGAAATATAGCTTTAGTGCTCACATATGTTCGCATGTTGAAGGCATCATATGGTTGTGCTTCTACATGGATCCCTGGAGAAGAAGAAAGAAACTAAGCAACCAATTTCAATAAGCAAGGCAACGCAAATGAATGGGGAATGGCTTTTAGGGTTACCTTGAGCTGTGATGGACAGTAGTAGTAGTGGTAGCAAAAGGGTGCACGCCACTAAGGAGGAGAGCCTCATTCCGAGAACCCTGAGCTTCAAATAAGTATAAGCGAAAACGAAGGCAAAGAAGGATAGCAAGAGCTGAGGCTAGAGGCCTATAATTTTGAAGGTTTAATGGAGAGTGGGTTCTTTTCTCCTCTCCTATTTAAGAAGTTTGAAAGCATATGTACTGATGCTAGAGAATATGAAGCTAAATCTTTTGACCGCATTAGTTTTTGCTAAAAAAAATAAACCTAGATTTTTCTCAAAAAGTGCAAATGTCAAATATATATTATATATACTTGTAAACTATCATTCTTTTAAGCAAGGGTGTTCCCACAAATTTCGGCCATTCGCAAGCACCCTAGCAGTAGGATCCAAGTTGATTTTGGCCAGATCCGTAACCTCAAACTATGCTCCAAATTCTTTCCTATAGATCTTCAGAACCTGCCCAGATGACAAACTAACGGAGATATAGCCCTACAATTGGCACGTAAAATTATTATTATTATTTGATAGGCCGGATAGATCATACATTTCTAGTACAAGTACATTCAATAAAATTAGTAAACAAGAAATAGTTGAGGAAGAAAAAAATCGTGTCGTAGCTGTTCTACAGAATATCTTCAGGAGGCGACCCAATCAACTAGGAGATATATATCATCTTTGAAGGGTTTTTTGGTAAACTAGAAATTGAAACTTTAAAAACTAGGCTTCATTAGGTCACTAATCTATAGGTTTAGCGGCGGGTCCGGGTAGTACGGTGGCCAGTACAAAACTTGCCGACGCGAGCACTGCCGTACTCCGGCGTTGGCTGGCCGTCGTCGCTTATCGCGAGCTGCTCGTCGGGTGGGAAACACACCAGGACACGCTGTCACACCGCGCCCGGTGGTGGGCTATAAACGGTGATGGAAGGTGCCACGTTGCCATCAATCCATCACGCGGCGTGTCTCCACTTTGCCCGGCAATGGAGACGTTAGGCGGCGACCATGACGGGCCATTCGATAATGGCGGCTTGTCGTACCAGAGAATGCTCTAAAAATGTAATTATACTCGAGCTTTTTAACTAATCATGCTTGCTCTGCGTGTTTTTGTGGTAATCCGCGGCTCCATTTTCTTTACTGGCCTGCACATCACCTTGGTTTGTGAGACCTTTGACATTTCTTATTTGTTCAGGGGTTTTATCTCATCTCTGGAGCAGAAGAAGCTTTTGTTTTCGTTTTTCTTTTTTAAGTTCCTTTGTTGATTACCTCTCCTTCTTCTTTCTTCTTTTGTACAACAGTAACCCACAAGCACCGAACGTAGGTATAACCAACAAAATCAGAAAAGAACAAATAATACAAAAACTGAGGCACAGACGCATATATGGTCACCCAAGATGAATCTTCCTGAGTGGTGGGCTGCAAATGAGGCCACCCAGTTGGCTACGCTGTTCACCTCTCTGTAGGTGTGTGTGGCCCACGAGAGGTCATTTTCGTCTAAAAGGCTGTGCATATCATAGCAGCAAATTTGAACTCGCGTCGAGACCCCGGCTTCGGATCCACTCTATCACCATGACCGAATCTCCGTCAAGTACAATAAGGTTTGCACCCAGCACTCTTACCTTTTGAAAATTTTCCCGTCAACAACTTGACATTTATTTAAATTAGTTTACATTTTGGATTACACGTTGTTGGCTCTTGATCAGAAAGATATTTTCTTGCGACATAAAGCGGCAATTATGACTATTCTTCTCCATATTTGCTATTTTGCTTGGTTTCCTTGGCAATTATGACAACTTGTTTGTTGTCATCCTCATGTTGGCACTCTACTGGTGGAATATATGCTTCAAATGGTGCTGAGCTTGCAATCATTTGAAGACAAACTAGGATGCACACTAAATGTGATGAATGTGAGTCAGGAAACAGAGTAAAATCTTTGTCCGCTCTATCATCTTAGCAGAACTATTCCAGTTTTGTGCCGTCTAGTGAATTATTTCAAGGATTTTTGGGTTTCCGTCCTTGTATATCATAAATTACTTAAAGTGTTTCATCTATCTTTATCCTTACTTGTACCTCCTTGTCAGGCTTAGCTAGGCAAAGCGGTGCACCTTCTAGGTATAAGTAAGGGCGAGGGAGCCGCTTTCTTCTAGGGTCGACTCACCAGTTAGCTTCTTTGCTCTAACAAAGGTCCAGTTATCATCTTTCTGTCCTTTCTTAGACTCAAAACCATCGACCGTAAAGTGAGTTCTCTTAGCAAGCCAGTGATTTTACCCTGCGTGAGGGCTTACACATCATCTTCAAACACATTCTGTTATAATGAATCTTGTTAGGAGACATAAGTTAAACCATGATGGTATATACTCAAACATTTAAAACTGCTTCCAAGTACCTATATTGATAACAAATGCCCATTCTCTGGCAATGTCTCAATGAGGGGCCATGTCTTTGCACCACAGGCCATGGTGACAAGATGAACAGAACCATCATTGCATGTCGAAACTGCTTTCACTATGTGAAGAAACGCAGAGGAAGGTGGTAGGTGGTAGATTTGTCATGCTATGATTTCTCATCACATCTTTGAGGATTTGGAAGTATTAACTTATTTCTTCTTGCCTTAGGTATGATTTCTCATCACATATTTGGGGCCGTGGATTGGGTGACTTCTTTTGTTGCTGACCACTCAAAAAACCACCTATGGATGGATGAGGCAGAATTGCTTAGTGCTCTCCGTGATGTATTATTTTTTGACTTTCTTAGTTATATCCGTACAAGTTATGTATGATACTTCTGTTTTAGCCAAAGAAGAAGAAGAAGAGGCACTCAAATATTGCACCACATTATCATCCTGAAGTTGACCACGTTATCATTGCCTGTGCATGTGAGCTTATCTCATAGACTTTGCCGATGATTGCAAAATGATCCGGTCATCCTTACGAACAGTTCGAGGTTTGCATTATACTTTGGGCTCAGATTGTTTCTTCTAATAGCCATCAACTTAATTGTGTATGATTTTAATGCAGGCCATTGGCAAAGACTGTTCGATTCCAAGTGCTGAAGGTTATCCCAGCTGGATCAGAAAACAGAAGTGGAAAGAAGGCCTTTGCAGCAGTGTGAACCTTGCCTGGATGCCTTAAAAGTTTTCTCTGGAAGGCTAATGAAGTTCCAAGCAGCAATATTAGATTCCTTGGTTTTTTCTTGTTTTTTTTTTTTTTCCGAACACAGTTCTTGTCCACTCTTAAAGAACCATTATAAGATTTGATGAGAATGTTGGTGAGCTGCTAAAAGATAGTTGGTGGTCCTTGTGCTCTTCATTGTTGAATTGGTAAAATGGCTTTCTTTTGTTTGTAACTGGTGAATGGGGATGGTTGTCAGGGTTCAGCAGGCACGAAATGTTAAAAAGTTTGTTCATGTTTGACCACATTAACAGCTTATTTAAATGTGGAAACTTGAAACCATGGGAATGCACTGATGCACACATTACATTTCATGACCTGCAATCCATTACTCATTTGATTGATGCAAATATTCTGTAGTATATCTGTCTGTGGTCTGATTTGGACCATGTGGAACATCAAGCAGCTCCTCCAGATTGTCTTACATGGTTGTCTGCCATAATAAACAAGCTGAAGAATATGGAATTTTTTGAATTTTTTTCTTCTCCAGGTTGATTGATTCTTTGCATCACCTTTGCCTGTGAAAGGCCATAATAAACAAGTTCAAGAATATGACACTTCTCACTCCAAGGAAATGTCACTCCTATCTGGTGAAATAAGTTCATCCCTCTATAATACCCGGATAACTTTCTCTTATTTCCTCAAAATTTGTTAAAAAAAATTGCTATCTTATTGTTTCATCAAACCACACTAGTGCAAGAATATATTAGCCTTGCCGATTTTGCCTTGGTCTATTCCCAGCAAGTTCGAGTCATGCCTTTGTTCCGATCTAAAATGACAGCACTGTTGAAAATATTTTGACTAAAATTGCTGCATCTTTATTCTATAAAAATATTATAAAGAAATAATCTACTAAAATAAAATCAAAAGATTGAAAAAATCTTGCCTGAATCAAGGCGTGATCTCGTTCCCAAGGTACAATAATTCGGCTCAGTCCGATCCTCCTCTAACAAGCACGATCGTTGGAAATGCTTGACCCAACAGACTCTTTTAGATGCCCAAATAAAAAAAATAAATAGAAAAAGAAAGAAGTATTATATTCTCTATCTCTTTTAAAAAGCAGAAAAATAGTAATGTAGATATATTGGACCATAGCCTATTTATAAACTCTGTCCAATGACCGATACGGTGATGCATTTTCGAGATACGCAATGTTTCGAAATCATCGCATCCCTATAGAAACCAACGTTTTTTTCCAAAGAGTTGCAACTCTTTTGAAATAAGCATCTAGAAAAAAAATAAGTATTTCAAAGTATTTAAACCATCTAAAATTTAGGAGATAAGATTGGTTTATTTATTTTTTAAATTTAAAATTTTCATAAATTTAAAACTCCAACAAAAACAACATAAGAGTGGATGATTGGGCTAACATCTCATATCTTGGTGCACTGTGATAGATGATTCATGCCTGAACCAGTACTCTCCATGTCTTACATCCAAATCATACAAACTTTACCAAGCTCATCAAGTTCTGCTGACCACTTCTGCTATCAAGGCAATTTAAGGTCTAAATCTTGCTAGAAGTACAAGATATATGCTCATATGCTCAAGATAATTATAACGTATCTGCTCTTATTTCTACATGACAGCTTTTCAGTACAGTTACTAATCTCCGCAATTTAAATAAGCTCAAGATCACGAATTAATGTAAGTAGTTACTGATATTCATTTCTTTTCTTCTAACAGGCACTTGAGGCTTTGAAGGGCCTCAGCAGATATGGTCCTTTGTATTCTACTTCGACACACCATGATTTGAGCAGGAGGTTCCATATGGAAGCATACCATTACAATGGTCAGATTGTCCATAGCACTGCGCCTTATGGCCTCCTCAACCAATTCCTTGCAGCACTTCTTCACATCATTGTGCTCTTGGAGCCTCCTGCGTGCAAAGTCTACCGCGTTTTGGTTCGAGAAAACATCCCATATGCCATCGCTACCGATTATCAAGAACTCATCCTCTTTTGTTAATGTGATCATCTTTAGCTCTGGTTCAGCACTTAAAGGCCCACCTGCTTGGCTAGACTCCTTCATCCCTTCAATGTGCCAATCACCAAGAGCTCGGGTCACACCGAGCTGACCATTCAAGTAGCCATCATCAACGAATCCACCAAGGGATTCAATGCGCTTTCTTTCTTTTATACAGCAGGGCCTATGATCCTTGGACATTTCTATTGCCACCCCAAGTCGTGAAAGCACTGCCCGACAGTCCCCAGCATTCGCAACTAATAGAGATCTGCCATTAACAAAGTTTGCAATCATTGCCAACAGAAACTAGAATATATATGCTAAGAACATAACATTAATGTAAAGATACTTATCTGTCAAAGAAAAATAAATAAAAAATATACATAATAAAATGGAGAAAAAAAGAAGCATACCGGAGGAATAAATTCACGTCGATATTGAAACAAATGAAAAATACGATCTGAATTATTTGGGACTTTTTTTTTAATAGATAACAATTTAACCATAAAGAAAAATATGACTGTCTTTAACATATTATTAAAAGAATTAACATCACATTAATTCACAATGTCCTAAAACAACATAATGACCTTTGTGGTAGAACTCGTAAAGGAAGAATGGTATACCCATTTTATTGAACAATACAGCCAGTATAGATGTTTGTTACGATCATTTGATTAGATAGAAATTAGAAATATTCATGCAGCAAGGAGAGCAGTAAGTTGCAAGGAAACACACCTTCCAAATATCATTGCTGTAAGCGCTGTTGTGCCGGAAGACAGGGTTGATTTAAGAGAGCATGTCTTTGCAAATTGTGTATCAGTTTGCATAAATGACCTTGAAACTACCTTTTCAAGTTTAAGAGGGAAATCAGAATCCTCCACAATGACCCTTGGCAAATTGTCACGAACAAAATGAGCCGCACCTGTTCCTCCATGTCCATCAAACACCTGACAACAAATAATGGAACAAAGTCACTTCAGATGGTTAAGTTCTAGCATGAACTAGATCATTGAAAAGCCATCACAGAGAAGAAAAAAAGATGAGATAAATACCAACAGTTGCAAAGTTATATTTTCTGAAAAATGAAAAATCTGGTTTCGATTCTTTCTCAAAAAAAAAAGGAGAGAGAGAATACAATTTCAACTACTATATAATCAGGAAAAAAGGTGATGGTAGAAATCTTTCCTGGAAGCACTTCAATTACTAATTATTCCCAATGTTAACAGTTTGCAAGTAAATTGACCTAAGCTGTGGGACTAAGTATAAGGGTACAGTGTTGCATTTTTATGTCCTTAAGGGATTGCACAGTCTTGAACTACCGCTGGAATAAACTTATCAGCGTCATGATCGATCATGACAAGCACATAACACAAAGATCAGACATGATGTACAAGCGAACACAAAGCAACAATGAGCTCACTATTACTTACTCCGTAGAAGGAAACAACATCTCTATCCAGAGAATGGTGACCAAACTTCTTAGCTAGATCAGCAATGCATACATGAGTATCTTCCATATACTTGCGGCTGCCAATGTCAGACCATTCCCCTGATCGAACGACGGGTACGAAGTTGATTATCTGACTACTGTTTCTGTCCATGGCCACTGTATTCTCACAAACTTTTTCCATCTGTCACAGATAGCAGAGTGGTAATTTGAATAAGGAGAATGAGCAGAATGCACAAGAAATTATTTCACTCATTGCACTAAGAAATTATTTCACTCATTCAAGGGTTCAAAGCACAAACTTGAGTATCTTTTGTGTTTTAAGTGCATGTTCTTATTGCATGACATTCTCTATTCATACAGCATTCTTGCCATTTCTATAAACAAGTATCAAGCACATATTGTGATTGCAGCATAAATAATAAACAGAGGAAAAGCTTGAAGAGACCTAGTGAAGTAAATGTTATTTGTTCAAGTTAATATTGCAATCATGTTAAACCTTAGTGGCGTCAAAGTTAGTTAGATCTAGGCGCAAATTGGTCAAGACAAGCGAATACTGCAAGCACTATTCAGCTGTACATGACCTTCATGACAATCAATAATGATAAAACTTGAAACCAGGCCTTCTTAAGAACAGTAGGGTTCTTAACTTTCATGACTTTATTTCTCAGATCTTGCAAACCTTTCTTTTTTCCAGACTTACTTTTAAGTTCATGCACGAAGCATTATTCGTAAACTTAGCAACTAGATATTCCCATAGAATCTAAAGCATGCATTGGAAGCATATTTGCTAGAATTATGCTAGACAGTGATATCAAGGATAAGTTTAAATGAATTGGCGGGGAAAGATCATTGATCAATGATGCAATTGATATCCTCACTCTTACCAACTTCAGTGTATTCAGAGGAATCAAAGGCTTTCAAAATTCATAAGTCAGCACAACGTATGTTCAAATATGAGTACACGCACAAATCAGTGAGACTGAATTTGGTCATCAGCCTCTTGCTCCAACCTCCAACTGTTTATATTTAATACTTTGTGATGTTTGATGTCAAGCAACAATATGCCGATGATTATTTGTACAGCACAATTCTTGATCATCAACCAGAAGAGGGATAAAGAGGGTCAATACAACATACTAAACCAATGATGTGTGTGGTCCATTTATTATTGTTGGATGAGTAGTGCTGATAGTAGTGACAAATCATATTTAAAACATTAGTTTCACTCTTTTTTTTTGTTTAAGAGGATAATTTAAGCCTACATTATCAAATTTGGGGTGCTTTAGTGAAATACTTGTTTCAGGTTCGAAGAGCCGGAGGTATTTTAAACATATTATTATTCACTTCTGTTATATTTAATAAGGTGTTTCAATGCGCGAGGCTCCCACCACTGCGGGGTCAGGAGGGGTCAAATGTATGCAGTATGCAGCCTTATACTTGTATGCGAAGAAGCTGTTTGCATGTTGCAAATCCATAACACTCAGGTTATGGTGAAACAACCTTATTGTTGCAACAAGGCCAGCCATATAGACTTCTCTTATATTTAATAACAGTTGAAATTAAGAGAATGTATGGTATAAATCATGGAACATTTTTGGGTTTAGTCAAATATGGTTTCAATGAGCATGCACCAAAACTAGGGATGTCAACAGAGCTTGGGCAATCTAAGCCATGAACAAGCTTGGCTTGTATTACAATCAAAACAAGCTCAAGATCAATGTAGTTAATTTCCAGTTCAACTGGAGATATTCATAAAATGGTCTGTCTAAATATCAGCAGGGGCCAAAAATCCCTAGGGCTTTCTGGACTAATCTCTGTTTAGATTTCAATTTGACAACCTAATTTTTTCTTACCAAGTAAACATTAATTTGTACAATTTCACGCTAAATCTAGCTGAATGAGAAGAAGATAGGCCACAAGCTCAACTTGTTTACCGATTGAGCAAACCCTTGTTGCGCCAAATTTCACACCAAACACAAACCCACATGCAAATGGTTCACCTGTTGGACAGTCTTAAACACTTATGCATGCATGTGTAGATAGATATAGAAAATGACAGATAAGTCATGGAAATCAATAAGTGAAAAGTTACCCATTTGCACATCAAATGATTCTGAATTTGCAGACATTCTCATAGAGTATGTCAATCCAACAAATAAAATTTTATATCAGAGAAAGAACCCTGTTTCAATAAGTGACTGCAGTTCTATTTATTTCTAATATGAAACTGAGAGGAACCATAGTACTGATAACTATCAGTAACAGTGCAAAGTTGTGAAGAGGCATATGAAACTTATCAATGTCTCCACTTCTTCATATTTTTATCAACTATTAGTAATCATGCTGAACCACAAACTTCATCAGCCTAGTGCGGATATAGATGAATAAAACTTATTTAGGAACAGAAAAGCTTTTTTTTTTAAGAAAAAAAAAAGAAAAACAAGAGCAGCACTCCCTATATGTAGCCAGGCTAACGAAAATACAATCTATAGTCTAAAATATGGAAAACCACTAAAATTCTCAAAAGAATAAAGAGAAGCTGTACGAATCCAAGAAAATGGGGGGAAAATTGATTTTTTTTTTAAATCACAAAAAATGAGAAACCAAACAAAACAGAGGAAGCTGAGACAAGCCAATTGCAAGTTTGCAACTGCTATTAGCACAGAACCCCCAAAAAAAATCGTAAAAATGAAACTTGAATTCGGAAAAAGAACAGAGAGATTTGGAGAAGGAAGCATGCATGCACCAACTGAATGACATAGAAGCGCACCCAGAAAATAATAGTTCCACGGAGAACACTAACCCGTCCAGAATCCATCTTCTCCCAAAAAGAAGAGTCTCGAAAAAAAAAAACCCCGAAAACTTGGAACATATGGAAGAACTGAGAACTTACGTGCGAACTGCCAAAAATCCGATTTTTCTCGAGTTTGGCACCGCAAAATCCCAACTTTTCGATCCCTTCCTCTTCCTTGTCGATCTTATCCTCCACACACATGGCGGTCCTTCACGCAGTCCAAAGAATCGGAGCAATTTAAGAAGTCCGGACCCGAGACGAAAGGAGTGGAGAATATAGTCGGGAGGAAAGGGAGGAACGAGGAGAATCCGAGAGAGAATATAGTCGGGAGGAATGGGAGGGACGAGGAGAATCTGAGTACATATCTGGAATTATTATTGGTAAGGGAATTGAAGGATGGAAAGCGTGGGACCTGGGAGCATATTTAGTAGTGGCCTTAACTCTTAATTGGAAGACTGGAGAGAAGAGGAAGGGAGGGAAGGAGGGAGGGAGAGTGTGGCAGCGAAAGGAACGAGCAGGGATTTTGTGGGTGCGGGCAACGTGGACTCATGTCCTTCCACCAAGCCGTTTATATTCTGTTTAGATATTTTTGTTAGGCTGATATGAGATAAAATTTAAATGATAAATTGCACAATTTTTTCTAAATTCTATATTTATTACACATACATTTAATAATTTATAAAATCTATCTTTATATCCAATTAAATTAATAATATTAATAAAACTATTTATCTCGTATAAAAAATTAAAATTATTTTTAGATTGAGAAAAAGATACATATATTTCGCTATGTTTTTAGATAGCTTATTTAAAGTTATTTTGATCATTTTTTTAAAAAAAATGGCATAATATTTGAGTCTCATTTAAATTTAATAATTTGACTAACATCCTGTTAAATTATGAATTAAGATGTTGGACAAAAAAAAACGCAAGGAGAGTAAATATAGATTTTTAAATTATTAGGTTGTGTAATTTGCTACTAAAATTAGGAGAATGTTTTTTTATAATTTACTCGAATTAGAGATGTGCGTACTGGAAAAAATAAAAAACTAGAAAGAAAAATATCTTTTGGTAAATGGCTGGTTCATAAAGGCCTCATGTGGTTACCTTTGGGTTCAAAACTGATGGCCATGGTAAGGCTTGCGGCTTGAATATAAATTAGGTTGAAATTTTTCAGTAATTTGATTTGACTCAAATATTTGATGTAGACCCAAATTAATGAATGATCTTGTATTCCAACCTTACTTAGAAGTTAGAATGTGTTTGGGCTTGAAATTTAGAGTTGGAGCTCAAGTTGGAATGGCAAAGATTGCAGTAATAAAGAAGGCTCCAGCCCTTCATCACTCATCTTTTTCAGAGTTTTAAAGAACGACAAATCAAAAATAATTGAAGAATAACCAGTAAAGGTTGATGAAAGCAGCTAACAAGAGGAGGAGATATGCTTGATCAAGTGTAACTCTAGACAAGGAAAATATTGTGCATCGCTGTCTATTCTATTTATGTATCAATAGTTGGAATTTTCTTGATAAATCTTTCTCTTTCATCATACCTTTTCTTGCAACTTTTGCCCTTTCTTTTCAATGCATACGTGATACATCACCCTCTTTGTATTTGACCACCCAAAGATAGCAATTGATTTCATGAATTCTAACTCTAATTTTCTACTAGTACTATAAGTTCCTGAGCATTTTAGCATTCCCTTTTTACTCTTTAAGTTATTCATTGGATTTTTCAAATTCTATCAATTATTATCAGAGCATTATTCATGCGCCTATATGCATGCATGAATTAATTCTTCAAGACATGAGTAAGACGAAAAGAAACAAGGAGCCACACTGTGTTTCAAGTCCTCAATTAATCGAAGAATAAAATGGAAAAATGAGAAATTCATGACCTTTTTCACATGCTTGATCTTATTTGGCGCCGTCATGCGCAATGGTAATAAACTATCTTTTTATCTAAATATTTGGTTAATTAATCATCCACTATCATGGTCACATATGCTTCACCAACCACTTCTTAAATACTACAGCTGATGCATGTATGTTAAGTCTAAAGGGAAAAAAAATGTAACCAATGAATGTCGAGAATGTTTTTTGAATCATCTCATTATATGGTTTACATTAAGATATTTTATAATGAAAATATTAATTAATGGAACACAAATTTATTCTCTTCTATGGGTTTTATTTCAGGGAACCTCTTAAATATCCTAGCCTGAGTAGCAACAAGGCATACAACATAGGACATGCTTCATACTTTGTCAAAAGCTACTTAATCACCCTCAAAGAAACCTTGCCTCATGATGACATTTGATCAGTAATGTATTATCCAAACAACATAGAAAGAGATAAGTAACAAATTTCACAAGTTTCAGTTAGCTAACGGTTGAATTACCTCATGTGGTTTCCTAACAACTAAAAATATTGCAAAATAAAGTTCATTTGTTGCCAAAGAGATATGACAAATTTTACACTTCCCGATGCGCTTTATAAGACTAGGAATCAAGGCCTTTGATACTCCCTTCCACAAAATTATAGCCTTTCATACTTTCTATGCATGCATATACCCGTATATTACTAGTATTTTCATATGCATTTTTGTATTATATTTAGAATATACCAAGTTGGGTTATTTTGCTAATGCTTTGGGCGAGCTCAACCGTAATAAGTTGGACCGCATTTTTCAATAGCAAGCTCAATCAAATGCATGATGAACTAATAACTTGCCACAATCTATTTAAAGCTAAAATATAGGATTCTTGATATTGTGGTATCATACATCAATAGCTTTGTACAATATGCTAGAGAGTGAATATGATCGACACAAATAAACCACTATATTGTATAATATTTTGACTAAAGTAATATTGAATGCAAATCAGTCTCTCCTTTAGGTAGAATAAGTCATATAATTGCGATACTAATTTGTTGTTCTTATTTTTTTTAAAATACATATTATTATCGAAAAATTATAAAAGAAAATATATGATATGGAGCAATACAACTTAATCCATTGTCTTGTCTTGCATTATATTTTTATACTCATTCTGTGATGCTCTTTAAAAATGAATATAATTTTTTAAAGGAAGCACCACCTAAGCTTGTCTGCCTAGTATTTTCTATTTTAATATAATCTTATTTGTTTTGCAGTATTTATTTTTCTTTTTTGTTTTGTTATAAATACATATGAAGGATCGTTGCAAGTTCATGATGCAAACATATTTAATGGCAACTTCCTCTTAAAAATAAAATATTTCCACGAATTCTTACTGTCACGTGAAATTCACGTGCCCTTTTTACTATATATAGACTCCGGGCAAAGATGCAAGTGCAAGCAAGCAGCTCCGGCTCCAGAGGGCCGAAGTATCTACGACGTCTATCTCCCTCTCTCCTCTCCGGGCCAATCCGCTATGTCCGCCACCTCCACCAGCGGCAGCGCCGCCCCCGCTGCGGCGGACCAAGAAGACTTGTTTCGCCGGCCCCCTTCTACCGATGCCAGCGACCTCATTGAGCCTTCCGGCTCGGTTCCCACTCAGGCCGTCCCTTTCTCCTCCGGAAACCCTAGAATCGAGGAAACTAGAGGAATCATGCTCCTCTATACTGAAGACGCCTCTTCGCCCTCCAATCTCCCGGTACGATTCATCTCTATCTCTCTGGGTTTTAGAAATCAAGATTTTCTTTGATCTTACTGGCGCCAAGAGTAGGGAGATTTAGGGTTCATAGAGCCAAGAAATAGGGAGGTTTAGGGGTTATACAGCCGGATTTGGTGTTTCAGGTAGGGAGGAAGCCTCTTGTTTGCGTGCTGGCAGTTCCAAACCACATGACGTATGCCGATTTCTGCCAGTTCTGTGGTTCCTTCATTCAACACATGCTTGAGATGCGAATTGTGAGGTAAAAAGTCGTAATTCCATTTTTTGCTTTCCCATATGCTTACTATTTTGGATGTCTAATGGGGCTAAGATAACATCTTGGTCTGATGACTGGGTGTCTTGTGCTTTCAATTCGGTAGGAATGATGGAATGGAGGACCAGTATAGTGTTCTTATAAGGTTTGATAATCAAAGTTCCACAGATGGGTTCTATCAGCATTTCAATGGGCGCCAGTTCTCATCTCTGGAGGTCTGCAATCTAAAGTGTTCAATTATCGGATGATTATTAATTCTATGTACGCATCATTTATCTTTTATTCCTGGTTTGAGCCTGGGTTTTTTGGTGCAGATTGATATTTGTCGTGTCCATTATGCTGTAGATGTACAATACACAGGATCAATAGAACATGCACAAAACTCACTTGCAAGTTCAGCTGAACAGCCTGCTTGTCCAGTATGTCTCGGTAAGTTGTTTGGTAATTCCTGCAATTGTTTGTATTTTCCAGGGCAGAATGCATTATCTCTCAGGTTTGGACTTTCTTGCTGATTGAGAGGGATTTTCATATACAATTATGACTAATTTTGTTAATTGTTGAGTGAAATTAACAAATAGTGGGAAATATTGTTAAAATAAATCAGCAGTTGAAAAAAGTATGTTGCAGCAGAATTTTAATAATATGGTTTAGAAAATTATATCCTCTATCTAGTTCTGAAAGTAATGGGTAATTGCAATTCTATCTGGAGCATGAATAGTTCTGAAAGTCCCAAGTGTTAGGGAGAGGCAGGACAGCGGTGCATCCTGTTCCATCGGAAACTCAGACAACGGGATTTAAAACCTTGATCGAAATGTTTATCCAGGCAAGCAACTTAATATAAGGTGTTAAGCTGTTGACATTGGAGGTATTCTCGTTAAAATCATATGTGTTAATGCGCTCTACAGCGATTTATTGATCAAACATTGACAAGAGGTGTTCAAACTTTGACGTAAGTGGATAGCCAAACAGTATTATAGTTAGCTATCACTAAGAGGGAGAAAGTGAGCACTCTAAGGTTGTTCATGAATAGACTAGTGTAGTGACACTTAACCTCCTATCTAGTTCTATAATAGCTAAGCTATTGTAGGTTCAGTTTTCTAACATCTTCCACAAACATATATTTTCTATATGTTTTCTTATCAATCTTTAGGGATAGAGCCTGCTTGCTATCATTGGCCATTTATTGGCCACTCATTTACTAGGCTATTATCAATGTTAGTTGAAAACCACTGGATTCTAGTAACTTTTGGATTTA
Organism: Phoenix dactylifera; assembly: GCF_009389715.1. Taxonomy (NCBI): domain Eukaryota; kingdom Viridiplantae; phylum Streptophyta; class Magnoliopsida; order Arecales; family Arecaceae; genus Phoenix; species Phoenix dactylifera. Next base: position 7,544,187 of record NC_052398.1, on the reverse strand, counting down.
GTTGCTTTTGTAATGTCGAGTGGTCTACTAATTTATTCATCACCTCATGCTATCTCTTCAGAAGAGAAAATGCACCATAAAAAAAGGCAATATGTAATGCCACCATGAATGTCTCTTTAACGGCATGCGATACATTTGAATATGTTCTGATTTGTAAATTTTCTCAAGTTCTTTCCTTTCAAATGTAGAGAGATTAGACCAACGTGTAAGTATGTTCTGATATGTAAATTTTCTCAAGTTCTTTCCTTTCCAATGTAGAAAGACTAGACCAAGATACCAGTGGAATTCTCACCACGATTTGCAATCATTCGTTCCACTCATCATGTATATCCAAATGGACAGATTCTTCTTGCCCAGTAAGCAATGTTATCATCATACCTCTTCATTTTTCTTACAACTCACAATTTTGTGATTTATACTTTTTTGTTTTAAGTTTATACTTGATTCATTTAATTTGCATGTCATTGATGCAATTAAAGAAAAAGCATAAGATTGATTGTATAGTTTTAAATGGTAGTATATACTCTTCTATGGTTACATGTGTTGCAAATTGCTCTTGGTCTATTATTCTCTCTACTTGTATGTGGGAGTCATGCTTGCTTGATCGCTGATGTTGTTTTATGCTCTTATAGACCATATTACCTTTTAATACTTTGAGGGCTAGGTCTTATGATATCTGTTTAGGTATTTGTTCAATGTTGCACTGTAGCTTGTTTAAAATAAAAAATGGTTTTTCCATGTATACTCTTTTGACGACACTTTTTCACAAGTTTACTCTTGCCAAAAAATGAAATGTTCATATGCAAACTTCAAAATGTACAAGAAATATGCAATTTGCCCATTAGGTTCGCTAACCGTCAATAATGGTGGAACTTGAATGTTTAATTGCAAGAGGAATAAAATACCCTAAGCTTATGTTGCATGTAATTCCTATCAAAATCTTAGGCGCATACACTGTTCCTCTACATGAAGATATGATGGTTGCCAATGAGGTTGATGTCCTCGAGACTGGAGAAGAGGAGGTCGTGGTTCTACCCCTATTCCCTCATTGCTAATGCCATACCTCTGTCTTGTTTTTCTTTGAGTTACTATGGGATTGACTTGATTTAGATTCAGTGGTGGAGATTGTATGGCTAATCTTAGCATCTGACATTTGGAACATGGGTTTGGTGGGAATGCTAGTAGATGGGAGTTCGGTACTATGGACTTCATCGGGATTTGATAGTGCTGGATTAGAACTACTTTCTCTTCCTTCCACCCTCCATCCTTTTGCAACTCCAGTCAACTCCATCAGCCACAGGTCACTTGTATTCCTTCCCTAACCACACACTAATCCCACCATCTTCACCGTTATCTCCATCTACCAACCTCGATGGTTTCATCCTCATTGTGAACTACTCTTTCCTAACTCCTCTTGAGTTCCACGCCCCATGACCATTAGTTTCTCTGTCTACCATTCCTTGAAATCTCACCCCCCACCATTCCCGACCAACTTCATCTCTACTAACTTCTCCTCCATCTGCAACACTTGGCAGCTTTACTTCCACTAAACCCCTTTCCTTCCTAAAGTCCTCCACTTTTCTAGCCTTACCCTAACCTTAGTTGACTAAATCTTCTATGTAGGATAAGACACCTGCTTCGGAACCTTTCCAGGATCTCAAACCTGCATCTACTCTGTAAGCACTTCCTTACTAAAAGTGTTTCTAAAATATTTCTTATAGGCGCACCCACATCCACTCCCGCAGCTTTTCTCAATTATGGCAACTAAGATCCTAACTGCTCTTACCTTATCCATTTGCCACTCCAAGTGATTCCTTCACCTCCTTCATCTACCACCAACCTCCATCACTATCTTCACCTCCTTTATCTACCAACTTCACGAGATCATCTCTGGTCAATTAATATGTTGTTATCACAATCATTGTTTTAAAGATGTCAGCTTCTTTGGTGTGCTTTTTTGGGGATAGGGAGATTTAAGTCATCAACATCTGTAAGTAGTGAAAATATAGGGAAACCTGTAGCTTCTCTTTAACATATGGTTAAAGAAATGGAGTTTTCATCTTAAAAAGTTGGGGCTTACACTTTCTGCTTTTGTTACCAATGATATGCAATCCTCCTTTCTTCTACTTTCAAGCTTTCATTTGGGAAATGAGGGGGGGTGTGGGGTTTAGGTCCACAAAAAAAATAGCCAATTATGTAAAACATAAGAAGATTGTGGCATCTGTCAGCTTTTTCCTTAGTGCCGTTAAAGAAAATTCCTATCATGGGAGTCAGCAAAGAAATGAGTTTGAAGGGAAAGGTTAAGGAGGAAATTAGGAAGGATAACCAAAAGTTTTTTGTTTTCTCATGGTATATATGATCTTTTATTTTTCTACAAGGTACCAAAATGAGTGTGTTTAAAGATTGTCTTGCTTAAGAGTACTTCATTCTTGTGTTTGGTATTATGCCAATTGTTTTCTTGTTGTATACGTATATGAAATCATGTTCATAGGATGTGACTATAGTTTTATGCTAATTATCAACCTACTGCAACCCTCCTTTATCTAGGCTTGGAACCGGTTATGTACAAAATGTAGGCAGAGTTATACAATAGAGATGGTACCGGTTGAGGATAAATTGAGAGGGACAATTTACACAGTTTGGACATGTATGATGTAGGTCAATGGATGCGCTGGTGCAAAGGAATGATTTGATACATGTAGAAGGAAAGAAGGGTAGAGGTAGACTGAAAATCAAATGGGATGAAGTAGTAAGGAAGGATATGATATCACAACATCTTTCAGAGAGTGTGGTCCTAAACAGAGTGAAATGGAAAGAAAGGATTCATGTAGCCGACCCTAACTAGTTGGAGATTAAGGCTTAGTTGAGTTGAGTTTTCTTGTTGTATACTATGCAGTTGTAGTTCAAATTCTCAATTTCAATTATGGAGCTGATTTTTCTTGCTCCACAGAGAGGATTCTGATGTCTTATCTCTTCAAACTCGCCAATGACTCTTGTTAATCTTGCCCTAAGTAATCTCAATACCACCCCATACTTTTGCCATGGTTACTCTTCTATGACTCAGGCTCCTTCCCCCTAACTACTAGGCATTATATTGAATGTTCTTTGCATTTCCCCTTCATTGTTTTTTCGTCTGTGCATCTCATGGGAAATTCTCAAAGTAATCCCATTAGGAATTTCAGATCATCTAGTCTGCAACAAATGTCCATTCGACTATACAAATTTCAAGCCCTTGTTATGATCCTCATAGTTGCTTTACTCTCATCCATACCATGGCCATGTGGCCAATTGATTCCCAATGACCCAGTTCCAATTGCACGAACTTACTTTGGAGGCAACTTAAACACTTTTTTTGAGAAGATTCGCGTGCTTGCTTCATGTAAAGACATCCTTTAATTTCTTAATGAAGCTTAGTATGTGGTGCTTCTAAGGAAAACCTCCTAGCCTCATGCAACACATGATGTCAGCAAGCATATCTTATGAAAGACCACCTTATCAATTCTTGGATGCATGAAGTCATAGGTGCTATTACAATTTAAACTCATGCTACAGTGTAGCCCATTAATGAGGTCTAAGGAATTCATTTTCATATTCACATGAATGTGTATATGGCTTAGTTGCTAGAATTGGAAGCAGGTGTGGGTGTAGGAAAGCGGATATTTTAGAAACATTTTATATAAGGAAGTGCTTAGGAAGTGGGTGCGGGTTTGAGAGTCTAGGAAGCAAAGTGGGTGTGTTGCCTTAGAAGATTCTGGCTACTAAGGTCTATGAGAGAGCATTTAGCCCCTTGCCATGCTAGCGATGCAAAAGCGCACATAATATCATGTTAGGCATTTAGCCTCCAAATGGAATCTTTTAACTATACTAGCAGATGGTCACTTATATCAATGTCATAGTCCCATTTTGTAGAGTCATGTCAATTCCATAGTTACATTTTTTTTGAATTCATGGAACAAAGTGCCTCCATTAGGTTAATCTCAAGATTATTAAGTGTAATTGCACTCCATCTGCTCATTGTTTGCAGATTTTATTTTTATAAGCTATATGAGATGATTTTCGTAGCATTCTACTATTCTATAGGTGTGATGTGGTTAGGTATGATATCTTTTACAAGGATTAAGTACTGTCTTTGAACCACTAAACTCCTCGTTCAGCTATTCTACAGATATGTCGTGGTTGAGATAAAATCTTTTATAAGGATGAAGTCTTAATGTCTTTCAACACCTACTATTCATTCTTTTTTGGGGGGTCATAATATCTATAAGCTTGAGTTGGTTGTCTGATGTATATGATTTATACAATTTTTTTAGTGTCGCGGCTTATCTTCAATCTCCTATCTAGGTTTGCAGGTACTGCCAGCAGCAACCTGAAAAATCAACTTGTTCTGTTTGTGGCACTTCTGAGAACCTATGGATGTGTGTTCTCTGTGGTTTTATTGGCTGTGGAAGGTAATGAAACCTTAATTATCTTCTATGATTTATAAGGAAAATGTTTTTCCATTAAAATAACTAGTGAACCATTTTCATGTATTGATAATCTACATATGTTTTTTATATTTTTCCTATATACCACAGATACAAGGATGGGCATGCTGTAAGACATTGGAAAGAAACACAACACTGCTATTCACTTGAACTGGAAACTCAACGAGTCTGGGATTATGTTGGGGACAACTATGTTCATCGGCTAATACAATCAAAAACTGATGGAAAGTTGGTTGAGTTGAATTTCCACTGTCCTCATGGAGATGATATGTGTGGAAGTTGTGAATGCAGTGCAGATTCTGGAATCAGCGAGGTTCTCTTGAACAGTAAAGTCGAAGCTGTAATGTATTAAATAAATAGAACTTCTGCTGCAGTATCATTTTCCAAATTGTTACTTAAACACATCTTGTATTTATGTTTCTATACATTGTTTGCAGATTGTTGTGGAATATAATGACCTCCTGACATCCCAACTGGAAAATCAGAGAAAAGTATGTAATGCTATTTTCTTTAGGCAATTATCAATATTTGATATTAACTTTCCTATTGAATCCTGAGAGACAAGCTTCTTCAAGTTTTCTTTTAATATGTGCATTTTGCAAGTTAATATTGGCAATCATTGATATGTGCTAGCATGGATGGTAAGTGAGATTGATTTTAGGTTGCTCATGTGCTTTTTTAACAGTTGCTTTTTGGTGGAACTGCAGTATTTTGAATCCCTTCTGCTAGAAGTCAAGGAGCAAAACGAGAAAGAAATTTCTGAGGCTGTTGAAAAAGCTGCAAGTTTAAAACTGCAGAAGTTGCTGTCCAAGCTTGATAAGTGTATTGAAGAGAAGAAGTTTCTTGATGATGTAAGTACCCTTGGTGCCCCGGTACAGAAAGATGCAACTTTAGTTTCTTAGATATCACTAGTCCCTAGATGTTCTTTATATGTAGCATCTTGTTGTCTAGAGATGTATTGTAATGTAATTACGTTGTCTCTAACGCTTGTAGATTAATGAAAATCTTATCAAGAATCAAGAGATGTGGAAAGCAAAGATTGTGCAAATCGAAGAAAGGTAGTGTTTTATTCTTACAATCTCTCATTTGTATGATAAGAAACATGCTAGATATCCCATTTGGCATTTTACTACTGCTAGACACTATGAGGCTGCAAATCTTAAATGACTTTAGATATTTTCATACTAATATAAAGAAATTGCATTGATTGTGGACATTTTGGAAGGAAGCACATTGATTACCATGAACTTGTACAGTAAGGAAGGTAAAATGTGCAGCTGTTTTGGACCTTTGTATTTAGAAAAACATAAGTTGCTTTTTGAAATCTATGGAAGACCATGACAGCAAATGATCCATAAGAAAATTATGATTAATATGAATCAATATAATGCCTGGTTTTGTTTTGCTTTCTACATTTAATAAATGAATGATGCCCTCCGTATCATTTTTAATGATGGTCACGTGCCACTTGTTGATTTTCTATACGGATATTGAAAATGTAAAAGAAAATGCGAACCTTATCTATTGCAAGCACATTTTGATGTCATGCTTGCTCTGCATGTATTAATGTATATGTTCATTTGTTCATATTTACTCTTTTAGTAACTGCCCTTCTCCCTCTTTTCTCCCTGTCTCCCTGTTAAAGTTGTATTACAATGAGACATGCCTACTAGAAAAACTCGTGCATGTGATCATGTAATGAAGACTTGTTAAATCCACCAACAAACCAATTAGAAAAAAACGTGTGTAATTTGAATGCACATGCAATGATTATTTCCTTATATCCAATACGTCAAGGTGAATTCTGTGTTACGTAGTGGATTACCTTTGATTTTCCCCAAACGTTAAATAATTAGGACTCCACTTTGGAACTATCTCTTTTCTTAGGTCTAGGTTAATGCTGAATATTGGGATTACATGGGCCTAGGAGTAGAGGATTGCATCAGTAAAACATAAAGTTAACCATCTTCTTCTTTATGGACTTGAGCCCTCATTCAGGGTATGGACCTTAGTTATCAGAACTGGGAGTGGTGCAAGTGTGGGGAAGTTGATATTTCAGAAACACTTACAGTAATGATGTGTCTAGGAGGCAAATGTGGGTTCATTTAATTATGGGAGATTAACCCCCAAACTGACAAACTAGGAAAAAATATAGAAAACATCAAATGTCTTCAAAGGAATATATATATATGAAAATTTGATACAACATGAAAAAAAAGACAGACTACTTTCTTTTAGTGTTGATGCATGCTATGGCAACATAGTTTACTCAAAATTATTATTTAGCGTTATGATAAAAGTAAAAATCTTAACTATATCAACTTGCATATTGTATGCTTATTCTTTATCCAGCATATTAGCCACTTGGTCCCAACTGATAGATGCATATGGCAGCATAGTGTACTCGAAATTGTTATTTGGCATTATGATAAAAGTAAAAGAATCATTAATTTATCAACTTGTATATTTTATGCATATTCTTTGTCCGGCATATTATTCTTAGGGCTGGCCTGGATTTGGCCCAACCCAAAAAATGCTCAGGTCTAGCCTAGATAGCATTCAAGCTTGTATAGGTTAGGGTGACATTTTGGTGGAGCTGTCTAAGCTACAATCTAATTGATGATTTCTCACATGTGCTCAGTTCTATAGTGCTTCATATTCCCTGCATTTTTTCTGGTCTAACTGATATTGTTTTATATGCCTTAAACTAATATATGTATAGTGTAATGATTTTTAAATTGTCATTTGGAATTTTAGTTTTATCAGGATGCTTAATTGACACAGGAAGATGCTGAATGAAGACTGCTTTATTGCATCATATTTTAACTATGAAACCTTGATATTGGCTTTATTTCATCATATCTAACTATTGGTTTTTCATCATATTTTAAACTGCTCATGATCCTAACCAACTGCATTTTCAGGGAGCAAGCAGCAGTTAGATCGAGAGATGAAAAAATACAGAATTTGGAGGAACAGGTAATACTGCATAAATATGTATAATTGGTGACTTGTGATTTTCTTCATTATCCATTGTATGGGCTTCTAGAGTCTGGTTTCACTGTTTAAATAAGTGTGTCCACCTCAACTTACTAAAACCAAATTCTGAATCATGACCACCTCTTTGGACTGCGTGCACATACATACCCATACAATCAGATCTATCGTTGGCAGGGGATGGGGCAGGTGCTGCAGATAAATCCATATAATATTGATTACATTGGTTGGAAACCTATCTACTATTTCTATATCATATCCAGGAATTTGGATATCTAGCAAATGCTCATCGTTGATTACATGGGTGGTAAGTCTAATGTAGAAACTTCCCTTGGTATCTGAGAGGCTGCTGATCATGCAGTCTGGACTTTTTTGGATATATAAATATGTCTAGAGAGAGTTAATTTCAGGTCATATCATTTATTCATCAGACACATTGGTGCACCATTCTAGCTCCTCCTCCCGTCCAGATACAAAATATTTCATCAAATATCATAGCTAAATACTCCCTTTAGCTCTGTTGTAGCTCCAAGTTGGTTGTTTTGAAGCTTTCATGTTGCCTTGATTTCCTGCCATTCCAAGAGTTGATTGTGGTTTTGCATCATCGCTTTTTGATGGTTGTTCGTGAAGTCTCCATGCTTTGTTATCTTCTCTTGTGGAAAGAGCATAGTGTGCTTACATCTTATAATGTTCTCTTAGTGGTCATAGTTGATGTTTATTCCACCTTGTCTATCTCTTAAAGTCTTTTTGACTCTTGCAGCAAATAAATATGGTAATCCATCTATAAATTTAGATTTCCATAATTCAGTATTAGGATCACCTACTTGGAATACTCTAGTCATAAAGGTATCTTTATACCATCTAAAATGTGTTAAAGTTGGACATTTTAGGTTAAGTAATAGAGTTCTCATTGAATCTCCATCTTTTAATTCTAATCCTACAAAGTGTTGGATTATGGTAACACACAGTGTATATACTGCATCTTGTTCAGTGTCTATTCCTGGAGTGCCACTGCTGGTTGGCCTATCTGGCCCTACTTTTATAGTTTTTATATGTCCCAAAATTTCATTCTTTTGGTTTTCATTTAAATATCCCTGCCACCATCCTTTTAACTGACCTATAAACCCTGCTATTATAAATTTAACAATTTCATGATCAGTGTTTCCATTTTGCTGGCAGATTGTTGAATACATCATTATTCTATGTATTACATCTAAGATTTGTTTATCAGACATTCCATCTATGTTCCATTCATAGATGTGTTTTCCAGAATAAGAATTCTGATATGGTTCTCTTTCTTCATGTAGTACATCTAATGGAGAAGGCCTTTTATAGTAGTATTTTTCTAGTGGTCTAGGCTCATACTTAATAGGATTAACATTTAATTCATTCATTTGTTCTTCAAATTTTTCTAAGTCTAGAATATTTTCTTCTGATAATTCTTCATCTGAATTTATTTGAAGATTTTGTTCAATCATATTGCATAAGTCTTCCGAACTACTTTCATTTGTCTGTTCGCTATCAGGGTTAGTCCTAGAATTTCTATTGACTACTCCTATGTGAAATCCTTTTAGTCTTTCTTCAAGGACTTTGATAAATTCTGCATTTGGTTTTTGTAATTTAAAGTTTTTTACTTCTGGTGGAGGCTGAATAACCGGAGTCATTGGTTCCTTATTTTTCTCAGGGTTTTCCTTTAATTTTTTTAGAATCTGGATGTCTCTTTCCATATTCTTTTGTATTTCATTTAATTTTTTCTCTAGCTGCAATAATTCTGTTCCTATGCAATGTAAGTATGCATTTGTATAATTTTGTGCTCTAATAAGAGTATTTAATTCTCTTATTGTAACATGTGAATATTCCATCTTACTTAAGTTGGAATAAGCCATTGCTTCAGTTGACTGAAGTTTTAACATTTGTTGCGGAGGAAAAGGTGAATTTATTATTTCATCCTGTATAGTTGTCCATGTTTTCTGGAGAACCGCGATTTCTTGGTTTTTCTCATTTGCATAAAATTTTAAAAACCAAGGGGTAAAATATTCTATCTTTTGATAGTATTCTAATTCCTCATAATATTTATTTTTGTAATATACTAATTCTAATGGAGAAAATTTTCCCAAATACCATACTCTAAATAGTTTATTCCTTTCTGACTGAAACTCTTCATTGAGTTTTCTTCTTATATAACTTCCTTGGGTGTAATCCATTAAATATGAAAGCTCATTTCCGATCGAGTAGGAGATTCCTTACTCTTATAGATTCCATAAGGAATACTATTCTTACTTATATTTATTTCTTCTACTACATTTGTTTCATCAATTTTTGTTTTAGAAGTTGAAGGTCTTGTATACCCATCAAAACTTCTACTTGACATTGATCTTCCTATCTCAGGAATTTTTACTTTTCTCTTGGAGTTATCAAACATGATCTCTACCGATCCATCTGTCATTTGTATGATTTGGTCTATATTTTCATTTATTACTGGTTGAGTTGGAATTACTTCTTCCAATGACCAGGATTCTGGAAAGTTTATTTCATTCCATGAGATTAACCTATTTGTGGCTATCCTAGTTGTTTGTAGGTTTGTATAGACTAGAGTCGTATGACCCTTTTGAGTATCTATTATACTTTTGGGTGCTAAGGTGTTTAATACTTTAAAATGAAGTCTATAGCTTATTGCTATCACTTCAGACCCTGGAATAAAATTATAACCAGATGTCATTATATTTAATTTTAAAGCTTCATAAAGATTTTGATCTGTCAAAGATAGACTAAGGTTGGGGACACAGTTAAAATATACTGGTCCATGGCACAGACTAGTTTCTACTACTGCCGCCAAAGATTCTTTAAATAAATTACATCTTCCATCTCTGATAGTTGACATTAAACTAGTATTATTTCCTAATAAGGTTAACGGTTTAAAAGCTACTTGAATCATTCCTATATGTAGGAATTGGTACTTTTTCTTGTATTTTTCAATATCCTCTTTTCTTAATAATTTAAGGGTTTGAGGTGTTCCATCTGTCTGGAACGTTTGTTCAATCGTTTTTATTATCATTTTTGAACTAAAATCCCACATACCTATATGATAAATTTCATTAGGTGATACTTTTGGAATTGTCCAATTATTAATATCATCCATTGATTTTGGATATTCAATTAGCTGAGCATTTTTCACAAGATGATTATCTTGTTTATGTATGGAAGGGGTTTTCATAATTTTAGCAGAATGGCAGATAGGAGATATGGATATATAATATTATTGATCTTAGATCTCTTTATCTTATGCTTTCTTCTATAATCATTAGACTTTGAATTATTTATCCTATCACAGGACTTTGTCTTCTAAATCTTATCAATCTTGCTAAGTTTCATACCATATCTGAGTTTTGGTCTATAAGTCCCTCACGGATGCGGCCTAAACACCCTAACTCGCCATCCCGGCATCAACGGGTACAAATGGCCTTCCTACGGACCATCACTCAACTATGATATTAACCCAGCATGAGACTAGATTATAAGACATGTAAAATAACTAAAGTCTAATAATTATGGAAAAGCATATGATAAAGAGTTCTAGGGTCTGAATATTATACCTCCATATGCTCCTTCCACCAACAGCTTAGCCAGCCATTCTGGCTATGCTCAGTTCCCTACCTAAGTAAGGTTGGCTTACCGAGACTTTTCCCCGGCGCTTATGTCTCGGTCTATTACCCTTACTATAGATAGTTGCCTACAGATTACCGACCCGAGGTACTACCAGTAGCCTCCCTCTTGGGTTCGGGGCTAATGAACTGAGAATGCCAAACTTGGCTCTAATACCAATTCGGGGAGACAGAACTAAGAAATAAACTCAGTTGCGGAAGAAGGAGGATGAAAACACAGAAGATCTAAGGAAAAAGTGCTTCATTCCATATTTTTCGCCTGCCTTGGACATACCCCAAGGATGGCTTTTATAGAGGAAATAACTCAGAAACTATTCTTACAAAACCATGGGTGCACACGGATTTACAAAACTAGGGGTGCACACAGATTTACAAAACCAGGGGTGCACACAGATTTACAATACCAGGGGTGCACACAGATTTACAATACCACTAGTAAAAGTGACAAGACAGAATCAAGCTGTCGGTGAACCCATCATTTGTTCACTATGCACAAAAGGTGTCGGTGAAGTGATTTCTTCACGGGTGTACTATCCAGAGCTTGACGTGACCACTGTCTTTCCTTTCTCTGTTTGTGGGACAGATTTTACTGCTCCCTTTTGTCCAGGTCTTCTGGTAAGAATTGTTTGCCATACTTCTTCCATTGGAGTAGGGGTATTCTGAACTTCTAGATCTTCATTTGGAGACAGAACTAAGAAATAAACTCAGTTGCGGAAGGAGGATGAAAACACAGAAGATCTAAGGAAAAAGTGCTTCATTCCATATTTTTCGCCTGCCTTGGACATACCCCAAGGATGGCTTTTATAGAGGAAATAACTCAGAAACTATTCTTACAAAACCATGGGTGCACACGGATTTACAAAACTAGGGGTGCACATAGATTTACAAAACCAGGGGTGCACACAGATTTACAATACCAGGGGTGCACACAGATTTACAATACCACTAGTAAAAGTGACAAGACAGAATCAAGCTGTCGGTGAACCCATCATTTGTTCACTATGCACAAAAGGTGTCGGTGAAGTGATTTCTTCACGGGTGTACTATCCAGAGCTTGACGTGACCACTGTCTTTCCTTTCTCTGTTTGTGGGACAGATTTTACTGCTCCCTTTTGTCCAGGTCTTCTGGTAAGAATTGTTTGCCATACTTCTTCCATTGGAGTAGGGGTATTCTGAACTTCTAGATCTTCATTTGGATCTTGGGCTTCTCCTGCTAAACATTCATAAGGATTATTTGTATTCTCAGGAGTATTTGATGAAGATTGTTGGGACGAGGCAGATTTCATGGATTTATCATCAAATGCCTCAAAAAATTCCCTCTTGATTCTTTCCAGGCATTTTGCCTTTACCTCTTCTTCAGATATATTAGGATATCTCCTGCTTAATGTATGTTTCATGGACATAAATAAGTTATCATCATTGGTACTGGATTGTTGAGGAGATCCAAATATTTTTTTCTCCTTATAGACCTGAATATTCTCTTTGATGGTAGTTATTATACCATCTAATTTGTCGTTGGGCATTCCGACCCACCATTTGTAGAGAGCATTTCTCTTTAAAATTGGAATATTGTTGGAGTCAAATCCGGTAGATAAGGTCCATTTCCAGATCCATGGAATCTTGTTCTCTATGAAATACATCATAGGACAGGTAGCAGTACAAATTTGATCATCGGTCATTTTATTAATGACTGGATGTGTATCCACCCATTCTTCAAAAAGACTGAGTAATTCTTTAGGTAATATTCTTATGTCAGGGCCGAAGAATGTCCACCATTTGTTGAACCAACCCGGAACGGGTTTGGCCAGAACATCAGGATGTACCTGCAGAAACCAAGAGTGTTTTCTCTTGGGATTTTCATAGAAAAATAGGTTAGTGAAAGCCTCGACGTAGTCCCAGTATGTTGCCATGATTTCATAACCATATTTGGTTATCATGATTGGCCTGTTGGGATCCAGTCCCCATTCTTGTGGCTGCATGATCCTGCAAATAGTACATTTACTATAGTTGATATAATTAGTTATATTATTATTATGGAAATTATGATTAATTTCCACAGATTCAGTAAGGAGCAATAATTTCTCCATTATCTGTCTGTCCTTGTCGTCCATTGAAGGATATCCTTGCTCGTCAAAATATTTTTGACGAATGCACCATGGGTCTTCCATTTGCTCAATGTCACTTGGACCCAGGTACATTATAATGGTCTCGCAATTATTTTGCAAGAATGAGGTGTCAATAGTACTTTCTTGAAGCACCTCTTTCATTGTTGGCTTTGATGATGATGAAGAAGAGAGATTTTCTCTTGCAGCATTTTGCTGTTCAACCTGCTTTTGTTTTTGTTGCCCCAAGTAGGTTGCTAGGTCCACCATTTGTGGTACCCTTTCTGGCTGTCTATGAAACAGAAAATTAGCTGTATTCATGGGAAGTGCATTGGCACTGCGTCCCCTGATTCCTCGAGAAGAATTTCTTCCCCGAGCATATGTTCCTCTGAGAGGAATCATCCCTGTAAAAATTCACGTGTTAAGAAATCTGGAAGAGAATTCTCTTTTGATTTAATATATTCAATATTAAAATCAAAAACAGACAATTGTGCCTGCCATCCAGCAAAAATTTGCTTGGATACCAAATTTTTTATATCTTTCTCTATGATCTGCTTTGCTGCTGTGCAGTCTATCCTCAACAAAAATTGTTGATTTAGTAGATCGCTCTGAAATTTTAAAATACATTTAACTATGGAAAGCATCTCTTTCTTAATAGTAGAATACTTACTTTGAGTAGGATTCCATTTTCCAGAGACAAACCTGACAAGGATTTCTTTGCCATTATTAGGATCTAATTGCTTTAAGATTCCTCCATATCCGATATCAGATGCATCAGTTTCGACAATTTTAAACCAATTAGGATTAGCTAGTGCTAAGCAAGGTAAACTTTTTACCTTTGACTTGATTTTTCTTACCTGTTCGGTATGCAAATCACTCCAAGGAACCGGTCTTTTGTTAAGCCTTTTATACAAAAGAGCAGTATCTTCTGCTAGATTCTTGTAATAATCAGATATGTAGTTCAAACTTCCTAAAAATCTTTGAAGTTGTTTAACATCAATTATTTCATCTGGAAATTTAGATGCAAATTCAATACTTCTTTCAATAGGAATTATCTTCCCTTGAGAAATATAGTGTCCTAAGAACCTTATCTTGGTTTGAAATAAGCTCATTTTCTTTTCGGATATAACTAATCCATTTTTATGGGCTACCATCTTAAAATGTTAGATGTTTGATGTGATCTTCAAATGTTTGAGAAAATATTAAGACATCATCTATATACACAATTATGTATGATATGTCATGGAAAATTTCATGCATAATTCTCTGAAATTCAGAGGGTGCATTTTTTAATCCAAAGGGCATTACGTTCCATTCATAATGACCAAATGGTACTGTAAAAGCAGTTTTGTATCTATCTGATTCTTTGATCTGAATTTGCCAATAACCTGATTTTAGGTCAAATTTTGAAAAGATAGTTGCCTTATTTAATCTATCTAACAAATCTTTTTTATTTGGTAAGGGATACCTTATCCATTTTAGTACTTTATTCAAAGGTTTGTAATTAATTACTAACCTCGGATTTCCTCTTTCCTTTTCTGCATTTTTATTGACATAAAAAGCAGTACAACTCCAAGGAGAAGAAGATTTTCTTATTAGCCTTCTATTGAGAAGTGTTTCTATCTCTTTTTTGCATAGTTTGAGATATTCTTGATTCATTTGTGTTGGCCTAGCCTTAGTGGGAATATCTTGTTCCGTAAAGGATTCTTCATAAGGTAGACTGACCTGATGACTTTTTCTATTCCAAAAAGCATTGGGTAATTCATCGCAAATTTCATTTTTGAATTGCTTTTCTATCATTTTGATCCTATTTTGATTATAAGGATCTTTCAATTTTTCTTCTATATTATAAAGGTCCACTTCCTCCTTTAGAAAGTTTAATTGATTTTCCTTTTTCATAAGGATGTCCTTGATTTCATTTATCATTTTAGTATGCGGGTCTGTTATAAATGGAAATATTAGCTTCTTTCCTTGGTTTTCTGCATAGATTCCAGTGTTATCTATTTTAGTGATTGGCATGATATCATTAAGGAAAGGAGTTCCTAGAATGATATCTTGTGTTAAGTTTTTTATTAAAATAAAAGATGTTTCAATACAAACATCTTGATTGCAAATGTGTGCTTTTGGTATTTTATACTTAATTGATAACTTATTTCCTCCAGCTGCAGTTAGTGTCTGTACTGTTTTTCGGAAATAAGTTGTTGGGATAAGTCCTTCTTGGATGCAGTTCATATCTGCACCACTATCTACTAATGCCTTAGCATTTTCTAATACAAAATCCTTATTGATTACTAAGTTTATCTTTATATACCATTTTTGGTATGTTATTTGATTCAATATGTTTAAGTATTCAGGAAGATCATTTGGTATCAGAGCCAAGTTTGGCATTCTCAGTTCATTAGCCCCGAACCCAAGAGGGAGGCTACTGGTAGTACCTCGGGTCGGTAATCTGTAGGCAACTATCTATAGTAAGGGTAATAGGCCGAGACATAAGCGCCGGGGAAAAGTCTCGGTAAGCCAACCTTACTTAGGTAGGGAACTGAGCATAGCCAGAATGGCTGGCTAAGCTGTTGGTGGAAGGAGCATATGGAGGTATAATATTCAGACCCTAGAACTCTTTATCATATGCTTTTCCATAATTATTAGACTTTAGTTATTTTACATGTCTTATAATTTAGTCTCATGCTGGGTTAATATCATAGTTGAGTGATGGTCCGTAGGAAGGCCATTTGTACCCGTTGATGCCGGGATGGCGAGTTAGGGTGTTTAGGCCGCATCCGTGAGGGACTTATAGACCAAAACTCAGATATGGTATGAAACTTAGCAAGATTGATAAGATTTAGAAGACAAAGTCCTGTGATAGGATAAATAATTCAAAGTCTAATGATTATAGAAGAAAGCATAAGATAAAGAGATCTAAGATCAATAATATTATATATCCATAACTCCTATCTGCCATTCTGCTAAAATTATGGAAACCCCTTCCATACATTAATCATCTTGTGAAAAATGCTCAGCTAATTGAATATCCAAAATCAATGGATGATATTAATAATTGGACAATTCCAAAAGTATCACCTAATGAAATTTATCATATAGGTATGTGGGATTTTAGTTCAAAAATGATAATAAAAACGATTGAACAAACGTTCCAGATAGATGGAACACCTCAAACCCTTAAATTATTAAGAAAAGAGGATATTGAAAAATACAAGAAAAAGTACCAATTCCTACATATAGGAATGATTCAAGTAGCTTTTAAACCGTTAACCTTATTAGGAAATAATACTAGTTTAATGTCAACTATCAGAGATGGAAGATGTAATTTATTTAAAGAATCTTTAGCGGCAGTAGTAGAAACTAGTCTGTGCCATGGACCAGTATATTTTAACTGTGTCCCCAACCTTAGTCTATCTTTGACAGATCAAAATCTTTATGAAGCTTTAAAATTAAATATAATGACATCTGGTTATAATTTTATTCCAGGGTCTGAAGTGATAGCAATAAGCTATAGACTTCATTTTAAAGTATTAAACACCTTAGCACCCAAAAGTATAATAGATACTCAAAAGGGTCATACGACTCTAGTCTATACAAACCTACAAACAACTAGGATAGCCACAAATAGGTTAATCTCATGGAATGAAATAAACTTTCCAGAATCCTGGTCATTGGAAGAAGTAATTCCAACTCAACCAGTAATAAATGAAAATATAGACCAAATCATACAAATGACAGATGGATCGGTAGAGATCATGTTTGATAACTCCAAGAGAAAAGTAAAAATTCCTGAGATAGGAAGATCAATGTCAAGTAGAAGTTTTGATGGGTATACAAGACCTTCAACTTCTAAAACAAAAATTGATGAAACAAATGTAGTAGAAGAAATAAATATAAGTAAGAATAGTATTCCTTATGGAATCTATAAGAGTAAGGAATCTCCTACTCGATCGGAAATGAGCTTTCATATTTAATGGATTACACCCAAGGAAGTTATATAAGAAGAAAACTCAATGAAGAGTTTCAGTCAGAAAGGAATAAACTATTTAGAGTATGGTATTTGGGAAAATTTTCTCCATTAGAATTAGTATATTACAAAAATAAATATTATGAGGAATTAGAATACTATCAAAAGATAGAATATTTTATCCCTTGGTTTTTAAAATTTTATGCAAATGAGAAAAACCAAGAAATCGCGGTTCTCCAGAAAACATGGACAACTATACAGGATGAAATAATAAATTCACCTTTTCCTCCGCAACAAATGTTAAAACTTCAGTCAACTGAAGCAATGGCTTATTCCAACTTAAGTAAGATGGAACATTCACATGTTACAATAAGAGAATTAAATACTCTTATTAGAGCACAAAATTATACAAATGCATACTTACATTGCATAGGAACAGAATTATTGCAGCTAGAGAAAAAATTAAATGAAATACAAAAGAATATGGAAAGAGACATCCAGATTCTAAAAAAATTAAAGGAAAACCCTGAGAAAAATAAGGAACCAATGACTCCGGTTATTCAGCCTCCACCAGAAGTAAAAAACTTTAAATTACAAAAACCAAATGCAGAATTTATCAAAGTCCTTGAAGAAAGACTAAAAGGATTTCACATAGGAGTAGTCAATAGAAATTCTAGGACTAACCCTGATAGCGAACACACAAATGAAAGTAGTTCGGAAGACTTATGCAATATGATTGAACAAAATCTTCAAATAAATTCAGATGAAGAATTATCAGAAGAAAATATTCTAGACTTAGAAAAATTTGAAGAACAAATGAATGAATTAAATGTTAATCCTATTAAGTATGAGCCTAGACCACTAGAAAAATACTACTATAAAAGGCCTTCTCCATTAGATGTACTACATGAAGAAAGAGAACCATATCAGAATTCTTATTCTGGAAAACACATCTATGAATGGAACATAGATGGAATGTCTGATAAACAAATCTTAGATGTAATACATAGAATAATGATGTATTCAACAATCTGCCAGCAAAATGGAAACACTGATCATGAAATTGTTAAATTTATAATAGCAGGGTTTATAGGTCAGTTAAAAGGATGGTGGCAGGGATATTTAAATGAAAACCAAAAGAATGAAATTTTGGGACATATAAAAACTATAAAAGTAGAGCCAGATAGGCCAACCAGCAGTGGCACTCCAGGAATAGACACTGAACAAGATGCAGTATATACACTGTGTGTTACCATAATCCAACACTTTGTAGGATTAGAATTAAAAGATGGAGATTCAATGAGAACTCTATTACTTAACCTAAAATGTCCAACTTTAACACATTTTAGATGGTATAAAGATACCTTTATGACTAGAGTATTCCAAGTAGGTGATCCTAATACTGAATTATGGAAATCTAAATTTATAGATGGATTACCATATTTATTTGCTGCAAGAGTCAAAAAGACTTTAAGAGATAGACAAGGTGGAATAAACATCAACTATGACCACTACACTTATGGGCAAATCATAGGAGTATGTGTTCAAGAAGGTTTAAATATATGCAATGATCTAAAGCTTAAAAAACAAATTAAGAAACAATCACAAACAGAAAAACACAAATTAGGTGATTTCTGTCACCAGTTTGCATATGACATGCAAGAAAAACCAGAAGGATCTAAGAAAAAGAAAAGAAAGTACAAAAAATACGTACACAAAACACCTCGTAAAGAGTATAAAGCATATAAACAAAGAAGGTACTTTAAGAAAAAACAACAACAGCAAGAAAAACAGGCTGTTAAGAAAAAGAAGAAAAAAAGGATTATTAAAGAAGATCCTAAATGTTATAGGTGTGGTAGATTTGGACATTATGCTAATCGATGTTCAATGAGAAGGAAAATTGATTCCTTAGAAGTAGATGAAAATCTGAAAAATCAGTTATTGAAACTTATGATAAATTCATCTTCAGAAGAAGATAGTAACTATTCAAGTTCATCGGAAGATGAGATCAATGAAGTTATATCTTCATCAGCAGAAGAACAAATAAGATCAGGAAAAGAATGTCAATGTAATATAGTTCAATATAACAAAGATTATTGGAAATCTTTGGTGGGAATGAAATCATTAAATGTACTGACAAATAGTCAGGAGGAAATATTAAAGATCATAGATCAGGTTACTGATCATAATGTCAAAAGACAGCTACTAGAATTTTTAATAGAGAAGAACCCAAATAACAGGGAATCATCAAAGTTGATATTACCCAATAAAGGATATCAATTTCAGGAAGTAATGAATAGATTTAATCATTCTAGAATAAAAGAAAAACCTGCTTCCTTACAAGACTTGAAATATGAGATAAACCAATTAAAAATAGAAATATCTATGTTAAAACATGAAAATAAGGAATTCAATGTTAGAATATCTAGCCTAGAAAATGAAAAAAAAGAGACTCAGATATCTTTTCCAGAAACTCAGGAACCAAATGATCTTCCTGAATACTTAAACATATTGAATCAAATAACATACCAAAAATGGTATATAAAGATAAACTTAGTAATCAATAAGGATTTTGTATTAGAAAATGCTAAGGCATTAATAGATAGTGGTGCAGATATGAACTGCATCCAAGAAGGACTTATCCCAACAACTTATTTCCAAAAAACAGTACAGACACTAACTGCAGCTGGAGGAAATAAGTTATCAATTAAGTATAAAATACCAAAAGCACACATTTGCAATCAAGATGTTTGTATTGAAACATCTTTTATTTTAATAAAAAACTTAACACAAGATATCATTCTAGGAACTCCTTTCCTTAATGATATCATGCCAATCACTAAAATAGATAACACTTATTTATGTTATCTATTAGGATCTAATTATTAGGATCTAATTTTCATCAAAGAGAATATTCAGGTCTATAAGGAGAAAAAAATATTTGGATCTCCTCAACAATCCAGTACCAATGATGATAACTTATTTATGTCCATGAAACATACATTAAGCAGGAGATATCCTAATATATCTGAAGAAGAGGTAAAGGCAAAATGCCTGGAAAGAATTAAGAGGGAATTTTTTGAGGCATTTGATGATAAATCCATGAAATCTGCCTCGTCCCAACAATCTTCATCAAATACTCCTGAGAATACAAATAATCCTTATGAATGTTTAGCAGGAGAAGCCCAAGATCCAAATGAAGATCTAGAAGTTCAGAATACCCCTACTCCAATGGAAGAAGTATGGCAAACAATTCTTACCAGAAGACCTGGACAAAAGGGAGCAGTAAAATCTGTCCCACAAACAGAGAAAGGAAAGACAGTGATCACGTCAAGCTCTGGATAGTACACCCGTGAAGAAATCACTTCACCGACACCTTTTGTGCATAGTCAACAAATGATGGGTTCACCGACAGCTTGATTCTGTCTTGTCACTTTTACTAGTGGTATTGTAAATCTGTGTGCACCCCTGGTATTGTAAATCTGTGTGCACCCCTGGTTTTGTAAATCTGTGTGCACCCCTAGTTTTGTAAATCCGTGTGCACCCATGGTTTTGTAAGAATAGTTTCTGAGTTATTTCCTCTATAAAAGCCATCCTTGGGGTATGTCCAAGGCAGGCGAAAAATATGGAATGAAGCACTTTTTCCTTAGATCTTCTGTGTTTTCATCCTCCTTCCGCAACTGAGTTTATTTCTTAGTTCTGTCTCCCCGAATTGGTATCAGAGCCAAGTTTGGCATTCTCAGTTAATTAGCCCCGAACCCAAGAGGGAGGCTACTGGTAGTACCTCGGGTCGGTAATCTGTAGGCAACTATCTATAGTAAGGGTAATAGGCCGAGACATAAGCGCCGGGGAAAAGTCTCGGTAAGCCAACCTTACTTAGGTAGGGAACTGAGCATAGCCAGAATGGCTGGCTAAGCTGTTGGTGGAAGGAGCATATGGAGGTATAATATTCAGACCCTAGAACTCTTTATCATATGCTTTTCCATAATTATTAGACTTTAGTTATTTTACATGTCTTATAATCTAGTCTCATGCTGGGTTAATATCATAGTTGAGTGATGGTCCGTAGGAAGGCCATTTGTACCCGTTGATGCCGGGATGGCGAGTTAGGGTGTTTAGGCCGCATCCGTGAGGGACTTATAGACCAAAACTCAGATATGGTATGAAACTTAGCAAGATTGATAAGATTTAGAAGACAAAGTCCTGTGATAGGATAAATAATTCAAAGTCTAATGATTATAGAAGAAAGCATAAGATAAAGAGATCTAAGATCAATAATATTATATATCCATATCTCCTATCTGCCATTCTGCTAAAATTATGGAAACCCCTTCCATACATAAACAAGATAATCATCTTGTGAAAAATGCTCAGCTAATTGAATATCCAAAATCAATGGATGATATTAATAATTGGACAATTCCAAAAGTATCACCTAATGAAATTTATCATATAGGTATGTGGGATTTTAGTTCAAAAATGATAATAAAAACGATTGAACAAACGTTGCAGACAGATGGAACACCTCAAATCCTTAAATTATTAAGAAAAGAGGATATTGAAAAATACAAGAAAAAGTACCAATTCCTACATATAGGAATGATTCAAGTAGCTTTTAAACCGTTAACCTTATTAGGAAATAATACTAGTTTAATGTCAACTATCAGAGATGGAAGATGTAATTTATTTAAAGAATCTTTGGCGGCAGTAGTAGAAACTAGTCTGTGCCATGGACCAGTATATTTTAACTGTGTCCCCAACCTTAGTCTATCTTTGACAGATCAAAATCTTTATGAAGCTTTAAAATTAAATATAATGACATCTGGTTATAATTTTATTCCAGGGTCTGAAGTGATAGCAATAAGCTATAGACTTCATTTTAAAGTATTAAACACCTTAGCACCCAAAAGTATAATAGATACTCAAAAGGGTCATACGACTCTAGTCTATACAAACCTACAAACAACTAGGATAGCCACAAATAGGTTAATCTCATGGAATGAAATAAACTTTCCAGAATCCTGGTCATTGGAAGAAGTAATTCCAACTCAACCAGTAATAAATGAAAATATAGACCAAATCATACAAATGACAGATGGATCGGTAGAGATCATGTTTGATAACTCCAAGAGAAAAGTAAAAATTCCTGAGATAGGAAGATCAATGTCAAGTAGAAGTTTTGATGGGTATACAAGACCTTCAACTTCTAAAACAAAAATTGATGAAACAAATGTAGTAGAAGAAATAAATATAAGTAAGAATAGTATTCCTTATGGAATCTATAAGAGTAAGGAATCTCCTACTCGATCGGAAATGAGCTTTCATATTTAATGGATTACACCCAAGGAAGTTATATAAGAAGAAAACTCAATGAAGAGTTTCAGTCAGAAAGGAATAAACTATTTAGAGTATGGTATTTGGGAAAATTTTCTCCATTAGAATTAGTATATTACAAAAATAAATATTATGAGGAATTAGAATACTATCAAAAGATAGAATATTTTATCCTTTGGTTTTTAAAATTTTATGCAAATGAAAAAAACCAAGAAATCGCGGTTCTCCAGAAAACATGGACAACTATACAGGATGAAATAATAAATTCACCTTTTCCTCCGCAACAAATGTTAAAACTTCAGTCAACTGAAGCAATGGCTTATTCCAACTTAAGTAAGATGGAACATTCACATGTTACAATAAGAGAATTAAATACTCTTATTAGAGCACAAAATTATACAAATGCATACTTACATTGCATAGGAACAGAATTATTGCAGCTAGAGAAAAAATTAAATGAAATGCAAAAGAATATGGAAAGAGACATCCAGATTCTAAAAAAATTAAAGGAAAACCCTGAGAAAAATAAGGAACCAATGACTCCGGTTATTCAGCCTCCACTAGAAGTAAAAAACTTTAAATTACAAAAACCAAATGCAGAATTTATCAAAGTCCTTGAAGAAAGACTAAAAGGATTTCACATAGGAGTAGTCAATAGAAATTCTAGGACTAACCCTGATAGCGAACAGACAAATGAAAGTAGTTCGGAAGACTTATGCAATATGATTGAACAAAATCTTCAAATAAATTCAGATGAAGAATTATCAGAAGAAAATATTCTAGACTTAGAAAAATTTGAAGAACAAATGAATGAATTAAATGTTAATCCTATTAAGTATGAGCCTAGACCACTAGAAAAATACTACTATAAAAGGCCTTCTCCATTAGATGTACTACATGAAGAAAGAGAACCATATCAGAATTCTTATTCTGGAAAACACATCTATGAATGGAACATAGATGGAATGTCTGATAAACAAATCTTAGATGTAATACATAGAATAATGATGTATTCAACAATCTGCCAGCAAAATGGAAACACTGATCATGAAATTGTTAAATTTATAATAGCAGGGTTTATAGGTCAGTTAAAAGGATGGTGGCAGGGATATTTAAATGAAAACCAAAAGAATGAAATTTTGGGACATATAAAAACTATAAAAGTAGAGCCAGATAGGCCAACCAGCAGTGGCACTCCAGGAATAGACACTGAACAAGATGCAGTATATACACTGTGTGTTACCATAATCCAACACTTTGTAGGATTAGAATTAAAAGATGGAGATTCAATGAGAACTCTATTACTTAACCTAAAATGTCCAACTTTAACACATTTTAGATGGTATAAAGATACCTTTATGACTAGAGTATTCCAAGTAGGTGATCCTAATACTGAATTATGGAAATCTAAATTTATAGATGGATTACCATATTTATTTGCTGCAAGAGTCAAAAAGACTTTAAGAGATAGACAAGGTGGAATAAACATCAACTATGACCACTACACTTATGGGCAAATCATAGGAGTATGTGTTCAAGAAGGTTTAAATATATGCAATGATCTAAAGCTTAAAAAACAAATTAAGAAACAATCACAAACAGAAAAACACAAATTAGGTGATTTCTGTCACCAGTTTGCATATGACATGCAAGAAAAACCAGAAGGACCTAAGAAAAAGAAAAGAAAGTACAAAAAATACGTACACAAAACACCTCGTAAAGAGTATAAAGCATATAAACAAAGAAGGTACTTTAAGAAAAAACAACAACAGCAAGAAAAACAGGCTGTTAAGAAAAAGAAGAAAAAAAGGATTATTAAAGAAGATCCTAAATGTTATAGGTGTGGTAGATTTGGACATTATGCTAATCGATGTTCAATGAGAAGGAAAATTGATTCCTTAGAAGTAGATGAAAATCTGAAAAATCAGTTAATGAAACTTATGATAAATTCATCTTCAGAAGAAGATAGTAACTATTCAAGTTCATCGGAAGATGAGATCAATGAAGTTATATCTTCATCAGCAGAAGAACAAATAAGATCAGGAAAAGAATGTCAATGTAATATAGTTCAATATAACAAAGATTATTGGAAATCTTTGGTGGGAATGAAATCATTAAATGTACTGACAAATAGTCAGGAGAAAATATTAAAGATCATAGATCAGGTTACTGATCATAATGTCAAAAGACAGCTACTAGAATTTTTAATAGAGAAGAACCCAAATAACAGGGAATCATTAAAGTTGATATTATCCAATAAAGGATATCAATTTCAGGAAGTAATGAATAGATTTAATCATTCTAGAATAAAAGAAAAACCTGCTTCCTTACAAGACTTGAAATATGAGATAAACCAATTAAAAATAGAAATATCTATGTTAAAACATGAAAATAAGGAATTCAATGTTAGAATATCTAGCCTAGAAAATGAAAAAAAAGAGACTCAGATATCTTTTCCAGAAACTCAGGAACCAAATGATCTTCCTGAATACTTAAACATATTGAATCAAATAACATACCAAAAATGGTATATAAAGATAAACTTAGTAATCAATAAGGATTTTGTATTAGAAAATGCTAAGGCATTAATAGATAGTGGTGCAGATATGAACTGCATCCAAGAAGGACTTATCCCAACAACTTATTTCCAAAAAACAGTACAGACACTAACTGCAGCTGGAGGAAATAAGTTATCAATTAAGTATAAAATACCAAAAGCACACATTTGCAATCAAGATGTTTGTATTGAAACATCTTTTATTTTAATAAAAAACTTAACACAAGATATCATTCTAGGAACTCTTTTTCTTAATGATATCATGCCAATCACTAAAATAGATAACACTGGAATCTATGCAGAAAACCAAGGAAAGAAGCTAATATTTCCATTTATAACAGACCCGCACACTAAAATGATAAATGAAATCAAGGACATCCTTATGAAAAAGGAAAATCAATTAAACTTTCTAAAGGAGGAAGTGGACCTTTATAATATAGAAGAAAAATTGAAAGATCCTTATAATCAAAATAGGATCAAAATGATAGAAAAGCAATTCAAAAATGAAATTTGCGATGAATTACCCAATGCTTTTTGGAATAGAAAAAGTCATCAGGTCAGTCTACCTTATGAAGAATCCTTTAAGGAACAAGATATTCCCACTAAGGATAGGCCAACACAAATGAATCAAGAATATCTCAAACTATGCAAAAAAGAGATAGAAACACTTCTCAATAGAAGGCTAATAAGAAAATCTTCATCTCCTTGGAGTTGTACTGCTTTTTATGTCAATAAAAATGCAGAAAAGGAAAGAGGAAATCCGAGGTTAGTAATTAATTACAAACCTTTGAATAAAGTACTAAAATGGATAAGGTATCCCTTACCAAATAAAAAAGATTTGTTAGATAGATTAAATAAGGCAACTATCTTTTCAAAATTTGACCTAAAATCAGGCTATTGGCAAATTCAGATCAAAGAATCAGATAGATACAAAACTGCTTTTACAGTACCATTTGGTCATTATGAATGGAACGTAATGCCCTTTGGATTAAAAAATGCACCCTCTGAATTTCAGAGAATTATGCATGAAATTTTCCATGACATATCATACATAATTGTGTATATAGATGATGTCTTAATATTTTTTCAAACATTTGAAGATCACATCAAACATCTTAAACATTTTAAGATGGTAGCCCATAAAAATGGATTAGTTATATCCGAAAAGAAAATGAGCTTATTTCAAACCAAGATAAGGTTCTTAGGACACTATATTTCTCAAGGGAAGATAATTCCTATTGAAAGAAGTATTGAATTTGCATCTAAATTTCCAGATGAAATAATTGATGTTAAACAACTTCAAAGATTTTTAGGAAGTTTGAACTACATATCTGATTATTACAAGAATCTAGCAGAAGATACTGCTCTTTTGTATAAAAGGCTTAACAAAAGACCGGTTCCTTGGAGTGATTTGCATACCGAACAGGTAAGAAAAATCAAGTCAAAGGTAAAAAGTTTACCTTGCTTAGCACTAGCTAATCCTAATTGGTTTAAAATTGTCGAAACTGATGCATCTGATATCGGATATGGAGGAATTATTAGCTTCTTTCCTTGGTTTTCTGCATAGATTCCAGTGTTATCTATTTTGCTGGCAGATTGTTGAATACATCATTATTCTATGTATTACATCTAAGATTTGTTTATCAGACATTCCATCTATGTTCCATTCATAGATGTGTTTTCCAGAATAAGAATTCTGATATGGTTCTCTTTCTTCATGTAGTACATCTAATGGAGAAGGCCTTTTATAGTAGTATTTTTCTAGTGGTCTAGGCTCATACTTAATAGGATTAACATTTAATTCATTCATTTGTTCTTCAAATTTTTCTAAGTCTAGAATATTTTCTTCTGATAATTCTTCATCTGAATTTATTTGAAGATTTTGTTCAATCATATTGCATAAGTCTTCCGAACTACTTTCATTTGTCTGTTCGCTATCAGGGTTAGTCCTAGAATTTCTATTGACTACTCCTATGTGAAATCCTTTTAGTCTTTCTTCAAGGACTTTGATAAATTCTGCATTTGGTTTTTGTAATTTAAAGTTTTTTACTTCTGGTGGAGGCTGAATAACCGGAGTCATTGGTTCCTTATTTTTCTCAGGGTTTTCCTTTAATTTTTTTAGAATCTGGATGTCTCTTTCCATATTCTTTTGTATTTCATTTAATTTTTTCTCTAGCTGCAATAATTCTGTTCCTATGCAATGTAAGTATGCATTTGTATAATTTTGTGCTCTAATAAGAGTATTTAATTCTCTTATTGTAACATGTGAATGTTCCATCTTACTTAAGTTGGAATAAGCCATTGCTTCAGTTGACTGAAGTTTTAACATTTGTTGCGGAGGAAAAGGTGAATTTATTATTTCATCCTGTATAGTTGTCCATGTTTTCTGGAGAACCGCGATTTCTTGGTTTTTCTCATTTGCATAAAATTTTAAAAACCAAGGGGTAAAATATTCTATCTTTTGATAGTATTCTAATTCCTCATAATATTTATTTTTGTAATATACTAATTCTAATGGAGAAAATTTTTCCAAATACCATACTCTAAATAGTTTATTCCTTTCTGACTGAAACTCTTCATTGAGTTTTCTTCTTATATAACTTCCTTGGGTGTAATCCATTAAATATGAAAGCTCATTTCCGATCGAGTAGGAGATTCCTTACTCTTATAGATTCCATAAGGAATACTATTCTTACTTATATTTATTTCTTCTACTACATTTGTTTCATCAATTTTTGTTTTAGAAGTTGAAGGTCTTGTATACCCATCAAAACTTCTACTTGACATTGATCTTCCTATCTCAGGAATTTTTACTTTTCTCTTGGAGTTATCAAACATGATCTCTACCGATCCATCTGTCATTTGTATGATTTGGTCTATATTTTCATTTATTACTGGTTGTGTATCCACCCATTCTTCAAAAAGACTGAGTAATTCTTTAGGTAATATTCTTATGTCAGGGCCGAAGAATGTCCACCATTTGTTGGGACGCAGTGCCAATGCACTTCCCATGAATACAGCTAATTTCCTGATAAGGTTAACGGTTTAAAAGCTACTTGAATCATTCCTATATGTAGGAATTGGTACTTTTTCTTGTATTTTTCAATATCCTCTTTTCTTAATAATTTAAGGGTTTGAGGTGTTCCATCTGTCTGGAACGTTTGTTCAATCGTTTTTATTATCATTTTTGAACTAAAATCCCACATACCTATATGATAAATTTCATTAGGTGATACTTTTGGAATTGTCCAATTATTAATATCATCCATTGATTTTGGATATTCAATTAGCTGAGCATTTTTCACAAGATGATTATCTTGTTTATGTATGGAAGGGGTTTCCATAATTTTAGCAGAATGGCAGATAGGAGATATGGATATATAATATTATTGATCTTAGATCTCTTTATCTTATGCTTTCTTCTATAATCATTAGACTTTGAATTATTTATCCTATCACATGACTTTGTCTTCTAAATCTTATCAATCTTGCTAAGTTTCATACCATATCTGAGTTTTGGTCTATAAGTCCCTCACGGATGCGGCCTAAACACCCTAACTCGCCATCCCGGCATCAACGGGTACAAATGGCCTTCCTACGGACCATCACTCAACTATGATATTAACCCAGCATGAGACTAGATTATAAGACATGTAAAATAACTAAAGTCTAATAATTATGGAAAAGCATATGATCAAGAGTTCTAGGGTCTGAATATTATACCTCCATATGCTCCTTCCACCAACAGCTTAGCCAGCCATTCTGGCTATGCTCAGTTCCCTACCTAAGTAAGGTTGGCTTACCGAGACTTTTCCCCGGCGCTTATGTCTCGGCCTATTACCCTTACTATAGATAGTTGCCTACAGATTACCGACCCGAGGTACTACCAGTAGCCTCCCTCTTGGGTTCGGGGCTAATGAACTGAGAATGCCAAACTTGGCTCTGATACCAATTCGGGGAGACAGAACTAAGAAATAAACTCAGTTGCGGAAGGAGGATGAAAACACAGAAGATCTAAGGAAAAAGTGCTTCATTCCATATTTTTCGCCTGCCTTGGACATACCCCAAGGATGGCTTTTATAGAGGAAATAACTCAGAAACTATTCTTACAAAACCATGGGTGCACACGGATTTACAAAACTAGGGGTGCACACAGATTTACAAAACCAGGGGTGCACACAGATTTACAATACCAGGGGTGCACACAGATTTACAATACCACTAGTAAAAGTGACAAGACAGAATCAAGCTGTCGGTGAACCCATCATTTGTTCACTATGCACAAAAGGTGTCGGTGAAGTGATTTCTTCACGGGTGTACTATCCAGAGCTTGACATGACCACTGTCTTTCCTTTCTCTGTTTGTGGGACAGATTTTACTGCTCCCTTTTGTCCAGGTCTTCTGGTAAGAATTGTTTGCCATACTTCTTCCATTGGAGTAGGGGTATTCTGAACTTCTAGATCTTCATTTGGATCTTGGGCTTCTCCTGCTAAACATTCATAAGGATTATTTGTATTCTCAGGAGTATTTGATGAAGATTGTTGGGACGAGGCAGATTTCATGGATTTATCATCAAATGCCTCAAAAAATTCCCTCTTGATTCTTTCCAGGCATTTTGCCTTTACCTCTTCTTCAGATATATTAGGATATCT
Source organism: Phoenix dactylifera (assembly GCF_009389715.1). NCBI lineage: Eukaryota > Viridiplantae > Streptophyta > Magnoliopsida > Arecales > Arecaceae > Phoenix > Phoenix dactylifera. Next base: position 7,514,432 of record NC_052398.1, on the reverse strand, counting down.
CCTGCTTAATGTATGTTTCATGGACATAAATAAGTTATCATCATTGGTACTGGATTGTTGAGGAGATCCAAATATTTTTTTCTCCTTATAGACCTGAATATTCTCTTTGATGAAAATTAGATCCTAATAGATAACATAAATAAGTGTTATCTATTTTAGTGATTGGCATGATATCATTAAGGAAAGGAGTTCCTAGAATGATATCTTGTGTTAAGTTTTTTATTAAAATAAAAGATGTTTCAATACAAACATCTTGATTGCAAATGTGTGCTTTTGGTATTTTATACTTAATTGATAACTTATTTCCTCCAGCTGCAGTTAGTGTCTGTACTGTTTTTTGGAAATAAGTTGTTGGGATAAGTCCTTCTTGGATGCAGTTCATATCTGCACCACTATCTATTAATGCCTTAGCATTTTCTAATACAAAATCCTTATTGATTACTAAGTTTATCTTTATATACCATTTTTGGTATGTTATTTGATTCAATATGTTTAAGTATTCAGGAAGATCATTTGGTTCCTGAGTTTCTGGAAAAGATATCTGAGTCTCTTTTTTTTTTCATTTTCTAGGCTAGATATTCTAACATTGAATTCCTTATTTTCATGTTTTAACATAGATATTTCTATTTTTAATTGGTTTATCTCATATTTCAAGTCTTGTAAGGAAGCAGGTTTTTCTTTTATTCTAGAATGATTAAATCTATTCATTACTTCCTGAAATTGATATCCTTTATTGGGTAATATCAACTTTGATGATTCCCTGTTATTTGGGTTCTTCTCTATTAAAAATTCTAGTAGCTGTCTTTTGACATTATGATCAGTAACCTGATCTATGATCTTTAATATTTCCTCCTGACTATTTGTCAGTACATTTAATGATTTCATTCCCACCAAAGATTTCCAATAATCTTTGTTATATTGAACTATATTACATTGACATTCTTTTCCTGATCTTATTTGTTCTTCTGCTGATGAAGATATAACTTCATTGATCTCATCTTCCGATGAACTTGAATAGTTACTATCTTCTTCTGAAGATGAATTTATCATAAGTTTCATTAACTGATTTTTCAGATTTTCATCTACTTCTAAGGAATCAATTTTCCTTCTCATTGAACATCGATTAGCATAATGTCCAAATCTACCACACCTATAACATTTAGGATCTTCTTTAATAATCCTTTTTTTCTTCTTTTTCTTAACAGCCTGTTTTTCTTGCTGTTGTTGTTTTTTCTTAAAGTACCTTCTTTGTTTATATGCTTTATACTCTTTACGAGGTGTTTTGTGTACGTATTTTTTGTACTTTCTTTTCTTTTTCTTAGATCCTTCTGGTTTTTCTTGCATGTCATATGCAAACTGGTGACAGAAATCACCTAATTGGTGTTTTTCTGTTTGTGATTGTTTCTTAATTTGTTTTTTAAGCTTTAGATCATTGCATATATTTAAACCTTCTTGAACACATACTCCTATGATTTGTCCATAAGTGTAGTGGTCATAGTTGATGTTTATTCCACCTTGTCTATCTCTTAAAGTCTTTTTGACTCTTGCAGCAAATAAATATGGTAATCCATCTATAAATTTAGATTTCCATAATTCAGTATTAGGATCACCTACTTGGAATACTCTAGTCATAAAGGTATCTTTATACCCTCTAAAATGTGTTAAAGTTGGACATTTTAGGTTAAGTAATAGAGTTCTCATTGAATCTCCATCTTTTAATTCTAATCCTACAAAGTGTTGGATTATGGTAACACACAGTGTATATACTGCATCTTGTTCAGTGTCTATTCCTGGAGTGCCACTGCTGGTTGGCCTATCTGGCTCTACTTTTATAGTTTTTATATGTCCCAAAATTTCATTCTTTTGGTTTTCATTTAAATATCCCTGCCACCATCCTTTTAACTGACCTATAAACCCTGCTATTATAAATTTAACAATTTCATGATCAGTGTTTTCATTTTGCTGGCAGATTGTTGAATACATCATTATTCTATGTATTACATCTAAGATTTGTTTATCAGACATTCCATCTATGTTCCATTCATAGATGTGTTTTCCAGAATAAGAATTCTGATATGGTTCTCTTTCTTCATGTAGTACATCTAATGGAGAAGGCCTTTTATAGTAGTATTTTTCTAGTGGTCTAGGCTCATACTTAATAGGATTAACATTTAATTCATTCATTTGTTCTTCAAATTTTTCTAAGTCTAGAATATTTTCTTCTGATAATTCTTCATCTGAATTTATTTGAAGATTTTGTTCAATCATATTGCATAAGTCTTCCGAACTACTTTCATTTGTCTGTTCGCTATCAGGGTTAGTCCTAGAATTTCTATTGACTACTCCTATGTGAAATCCTTTTAGTCTTTCTTCAAGGACTTTGATAAATTCTGCATTTGGTTTTTGTAATTTAAAGTTTTTTACTTCTGGTGGAGGCTGAATAACCGGAGTCATTGGTTCCTTATTTTTCTCAGGGTTTTCCTTTAATTTTTTTAGAATCTGGATGTCTCCTTCCATATTCTTTTGTATTTCATTTAATTTTTTCTCTAGCTGCAATAATTCTGTTCCTATGCAATGTAAGTATGCATTTGTATAATTTTGTGCTCTAATAAGAGTATTTAATTCTCTTATTGTAACATGTGAATGTTCCATCTTACTTAAGTTGGAATAAGCCATTGCTTCAGTTGACTGAAGTTTTAACATTTGTTGCGGAGGAAAAGGTGAATTTATTATTTCATCCTGTATAGTTGTCCATGTTTTCTGGAGAACCGCGATTTCTTGGTTTTTCTCATTTGCATAAAATTTTAAAAACCAAGGGGTAAAATATTCTATCTTTTGATAGTATTCTAATTCCTCATAATATTTATTTTTGTAATATACTAATTCTAATGGAGAAAATTTTCCCAAATACCATACTCTAAATAGTTTATTCCTTTCTGACTGAAACTCTTCATTGAGTTTTCTTCTTATATAACTTCCTTGGGTGTAATCCATTAAATATGAAAGCTCATTTCCGATCGAGTAGGAGATTCCTTACTCTTATAGATTCCATAAGGAATACTATTCTTACTTATATTTATTTCTTCTACTACATTTGTTTCATCAATTTTTGTTTTAGAAGTTGAAGGTCTTGTATACTCATCAAAACTTCTACTTGACATTGATCTTCCTATCTCAGGAATTTTTACTTTTCTCTTGGAGTTATCAAACATGATCTCTACCGATCCATCTGTCATTTGTATGATTTGGTCTATATTTTCATTTATTACTGGTTGAGTTGGAATTACTTCTTCCAATGACCAGGATTCTGGAAAGTTTATTTCATTCCATGAGATTAACCTATTTGTGGCTATCCTAGTTGTTTGTAGGTTTGTATAGACTAGAGTCGTATGACCCTTTTGAGTATCTATTATACTTTTGGGTGCTAAGGTGTTTAATACTTTGAAATGAAGTCTATAGCTTATTGCTATCACTTCAGACCCTGGAATAAAATTATAACCAGATGTCATTATATTTAATTTTAAAACTTCATAAAGATTTTGATCTGTCAAAGATAGACTAAGGTTGGGGACACAGTTAAAATATACTGGTCCATGGCACAGGCTAGTTTCTACTACTGCCGCCAAAGATTCTTTAAATAAATTACATCTTCCATCTCTGATAGTTGACATTAAACTAGTATTATTTCCTAATAAGGTTAACGGTTTAAAAGCTACTTGAATCATTCCTATATGTAGGAATTGGTACTTTTTCTTGTATTTTTCAATATCCTCTTTTCTTAATAATTTAAGGGTTTGAGGTGTTCCATCTGTCTGGAACGTTTGTTCAATCGTTTTTATTATCATTTTTGAACTAAAATCCCACATACCTATATGATAAATTTCATTAGGTGATACTTTTGGAATTGTCCAATTATTAATATCATCCATTGATTTTGGATATTCAATTAGCTGAGCATTTTTCACAAGATGATTATCTTGTTTATGTATGGAAGGGGTTTCCATAATTTTAGCAGAATGGCAGATAGGAGATATGGATATATAATATTATTGATCTTAGATCTCTTTATCTTATGCTTTCTTCTATAATCATTAGACTTTGAATTATTTATCCTATCACATGACTTTGTCTTCTAAATCTTATCAATCTTGCTAAGTTTCATACCATATCTGAGTTTTGGTCTATAAGTCCCTCACGGATGCGGCCTAAACACCCTAACTCGCCATCCCGGCATCAACGGGTACAAATGGCCTTCCTACGGACCATCACTCAACTATGATATTAACCCAGCATGAGACTAGATTATAAGACATGTAAAATAACTAAAGTCTAATAATTATGGAAAAGCATATGATAAAGAGTTCTAGGGTCTGAATATTATACCTCCATATGCTCCTTCCACCAACAGCTTAGCCAGCCATTCTGGCTATGCTCAGTTCCCTACCTAAGTAAGGTTGGCTTACCGAGACTTTTCCCCGGCGCTTATGTCTCGGCCTATTACCCTTACTATAGATAGTTGCCTACAGATTACCGACCCGAGGTACTACCAGTAGCCTCCCTCTTGGGTTCGGGGCTAATGAACTGAGAATGCCAAACTTGGCTCTGATACCAATTCGGGGAGACAGAACTAAGAAATAAACTCAGTTGCGGAAGAAGGAGGATGAAAACACAGAAGATCTAAGGAAAAAGTGCTTCATTCCATATTTTTCGCCTGCCTTGGACATACCCCAAGGATGGCTTTTATAGAGGAAATAACTCAGAAACTATTCTTACAAAACCATGGGTGCACACGGATTTATAAAACTAGGGGTGCACACAGATTTACAAAACCAGGGGTGCACACAGATTTACAATACCAGGGGTGCACACAGATTTACAATACCACTAGTAAAAGTGACAAGACAGAATCAAGCTGTCGGTGAACCCATCATTTGTTGACTATGCACAAAAGGTGTCGGTGAAGTGATTTCTTCACGGGTGTACTATCCAGAGCTTGACGTGATCACTGTCTTTCCTTTCTCTGTTTGTGGGACAGATTTTACTGCTCCCTTTTGTCCAGGTCTTCTGGTAAGAATTGTTTGCCATACTTCTTCCATTGGAGTAGGGGTATTCTGAACTTCTAGATCTTCATTTGGATCTTGGGCTTCTCCTGCTAAACATTCATAAGGATTATTTGTATTCTCAGGAGTATTTGATGAAGATTGTTGGGACGAGGCAGATTTCATGGATTTATCATCAAATGCCTCAAAAAATTCCCTCTTGATTCTTTCCAGGCATTTTGCCTTTACCTCTTCTTCAGATATATTAGGATATCTCCTGCTTAATGTATGTTTCATGGACATAAATAAGTTATCATCATTGGTACTGGATTGTTGAGGAGATCCAAATATTTTTTTCTCCTTATAGACTTGAATATTCTCTTTGATGGTAGTTATTATACCATCTAATTTGTCGTTGGGCATTCCTACCCACCATTTGTAGAGAGCATTTCTCTTTAAAACTGGAATATTGTTGGAGTCAAATCCGGTAGATAAGGTCCATTTCCAGATCCATGGAATCTTGTTCTCTATGAAATACATCATAGGACAGGTAGCAGTACAAATTTGATCATCGGTCATTTTATTAATGACTGGATGTGTATCCACCCATTCTTCAAAAAGACTGAGTAATTCTTTAGGTAATATTCTTATGTCAGGGCCGAAGAATGTCCACCATTTGTTGAACCAACCCGGAACGGGTTTGGCCAGAACATCAGGATGTACCTGCAGAAACCAAGAGTGTTTTCTCTTGGGATTTTCATAGAAAAATAGGTTAGTGAAAGCCTCGACATAGTCCCAGTATGTTGCCATGATTTCATAACCATATTTGGTTATCATGATTGGCCTGTTGGGATCCAGTCCCCATTCTTGTGGCTGCATGATTCTGCAAATAATACATTTACTATAGTTGATATAATTAGTTATATTATTATTATTGGAAATTATGATTAATTTCCACAGATTCAGTAAGGAGCAATAATTTCTCCATTATCTGTCTGTCCTTGTCGTTCATTGAAGGATATCCTTGCTCGTCAAAATATTTTTGACGAATGCACCATGGGTCTTCCATTTGCTCAATGTCACTTGGACCCAGGTACATTATAATGGTCTCGCAATTATTTTGCAAGAATGAGGTGTCAATAGTACTTTCTTGAAGCACCTCTTTCATTGTTGGCTTTGATGATGATGAAGAAGAGAGATTTTCTCTTGCAGCATTTTGCTGTTCAACCTGCTTTTGTTTTTGTTGCCCCAAGTAGGTTGCTAGGTCCACCATTTGTGGTACCCTTTCTGGCTGTCTATGAAACAGGAAATTAGCTGTATTCATGGGAAGTGCATTGGCACTGCGTCCCCTGATTCCTCGAGAAGAATTTCTTCCCCGAGCATATGTTCCTCTGAGAGGAATCATCTCTGTAAAAATTCACGTGTTAAGAAATCTGGAAGAGAATTCTCTTTTGATTTAATATATTCAATATTAAAATCAAAAACAGACAATTGTGCCTGCCATCCAGCAAAAATTTGCTTGGATACCAAATTTTTTATATCTTTCTCTATGATCTGCTTTGCTGCTGTGCAGTCTATCCTCAACAAAAATTGTTGATTTAGCAGATCGCTCTGAAATTTTAAAATACATTTAACTATGAAAAGCATCTCTTTCTTAATAGTAGAATACTTACTTTGAGTAGGATTCCATTTTCCAGAGACAAACCTGACAAGGATTTCTTTGCCATTATTAGGATCTAATTGCTTTAAGATTCCTCCATATCCGATATCAGATGCATCAGTTTCGACAATTTTAAACCAATTAGGATTAGCTAGTGCTAAATACTCCCTTTAGCTCTGTTGTAGCTCCAAGTTGGTTGTTTTGAAGCTTTCATGTTGCCTTGATTTCCTGCCATTCCAAGAGTTGATTGTGGTTTTGCATCATCGCTTTTTGATGGTTGTTCGTGAAGTCTCCATGCTTTGTTATCTTCTTTTGTGGAAAGAGCATAGTGTGCTTACATCTTATAATGTTCTCTTCTGCCAGCGTGTTGGTCTATTCATATATAATTTATTATCCTCCCCAAACTCTGATGTCTATCTTTTTTTATGGCAGTTGAGAGATCTAATAGTTCATATTGAAACTCAGAGTACAGTAGATGAACTTCCTGGTTCAGTGTCGAGTGATATAAAGGGTGGCACAGCCCTGTCAGCACCAGCAGCATCGTCTTCTAGTAGTAATGGCGCAAGGCGTTCCACAAGAAATCGTAGAAGAAACTGAGCTTGGAATTATTCTCGAGTCTTTTGGAAGGGAGGGGGCAGGGTGTGTGTTAACGAAACTGTATGGCCTAATAGCCTTTGATGCGCTATCAGGCTATCACGCGCCATGGACATAAAAAAAAAAGAAATTTCTGTATGTTTCTATTCAAGAGCCATCTTATATTCCAAGTGCACAGCAAGTGCAGTGAGATCCACGAATGGAAAAAAAGTAAAATATGGGATTTTCATAAGGTCTGTCGGACCGCTATCGGAACTTTTTCTGGTCGAACAGGCCGGTTCGATATTGAATAGATATGCGTATTTTTTTTTGAGTTTTTTAAATTGATTTAATTGATATTTAATTTTTTAATTTTTTTTAATAATTTTAAATCTAATTTGATTTTTTTTGATTTTTTTTATATTTTTTGATTCCGATTTACTTCAAATGATATACATTATTGTTTTAAAATGATAAAAAATACATACAAAAAGTAATATAAAATATTTTCAAATCGAAGAGAAAAATATAAAATAATATAATTAATTATATATATATATTAAAGTATAATATACAAGTTGATATTTAAATTATCGTTGAGTGGCGATGTTTTTTTGTAAATATTCGAATCATCAACATAGTTAGGAGGTACATCAATTCTTCAAACCAAATGATATTACGGTGTTATATGTTCATCTTATAAGGAACGTGCTTCGAGTTATAGTCATTCTTAGATCTTTGGTTGAAGCTATATCTTTAAGAGGTGTCTTCTAGTTGATAAACTGGTTAATAAAATATTCATTTAAATAAGCCGGCGTGTTTAGCATTTAAATAAGGTTGATTAGGCATTAGGTATGGAGAGTATTGAGACTGAAGAGGAGATTTGCTTTAAAAAGAAACAAAAACAAAAAGCCTATTAATTAGTGGAGAGAGTGTAAACAGCACCAGAATTAGGGGAATTAACCCATGTTCATTAAGCACCAGACAAACAGCTGAGGGCAAAAATACCAAAAGCAGCTCCTTCCTTCATAGAGAGCTTTTTAAATTCACCAAGGAAAGAATGCAAAATAGACCCTCACATTCACACAACCACCAACAGATCCAACAACAACACTTGAATTTCCTCCGACCAGAGTTAAACCGAGCCAACTCATTATTACATACAAAACTCCTGATACAGATCCAACAACACTCGAATGAAATCTTCTTATCAGTTACCCCTTGGAGACCAGAAAGGATTCTGATCATCAAGAAAGGGATTGCTTGCAAAACAGCCATTAGTTTTATCCTTCACCTTGCGATTCAACAGCACTTGATCCTCGGAGAAGAGGTCGATGTGCAAGTTCTCATCATTATCTTCAAAAGCTACCCATTTCTCTTCACTGCCATTCTTCTCTCTTTCAGCACTTCTCAGGGTTTTCATCTCACTGACATGATCCTTAAACTCCTTCCTCACGACATCGAGCACAACGTCCCCATACTGATCGCACCACGACCTACAACAATATAAACATTTTAGCCCAATATGCTAATAATTCCATTACATTCTTGCATCGAAAACTGATTCATAACATGACCATTGCTCATTCAAGTGCTTACTTTGGGAAGAAATTGTTCAGATCTGCCTTGTCCCCAGGAAGCCTTGTCGATATTGCCTCCATTTGTTCATTCCTACGAATAAATGAGAAGGTCAAAAGAAGGACAGAGAGATTTAGAAAGTGATATTGAGAAGATAAATTCTTACGAGAAATCATGGTTTGGATTCTTTGCACATAATTCCGATTGGATTCGAGAGAGCTCCTTCTTTATATTCTCCCCCAAGACCTACACAAAAGCAAACCAAGATCCTTTGTTCATGAGCTGCATCTAAATGTGCTTTCGTGGCAAAATGCGCAGTTATCCTCTCCATACCTTGTCGACCAAAAAATCAGAGTGCATCGCTTTCTTCATCCTTTTCGTATCAGGGCCTTCTCCGATCGGGCTGGCCACGAGCGCGCGAGGAATTGGCGAAGCGTCGTCAGACCTCTCTCCTGGAGGCAGGTAAGGAGTTGCGGACTCGTCTTCAGAATCACTTCTCTTCCATTTCTTAAATCCATCGAAACCCCATTGTTTCTTCGAAGATTTTGGCAGTTTCTCTTCAGGCTTGGGGGTGGAGGCCTCCTTGTTCTCATTCTCATCTCGTTGCTGTCTCTGAAATAGAGCATGGAACGGCTTCCTCTTCGCCGGCTCAGACTTGACCGGCGCCGGCGGCGAGCTCTCGGGCATAAGGATTGAACAGTTATTGCCGTTTTTATTCTTCTCCCAGAATGGATTTTCCATGGAAACCTTTGATGGATCCATCGCGTTTATATTCGGATTCCTCGAGTTCTCCTTCCCCTTCCCTCTCCATGATTTGTATGGAGTGGCTACATTGCTGATAAAAGATTTCATTGGGGTTTTATGCTTGCTCTTCTCGGTTGTCGTGGTGGGCTCTCTGTCCCTGAGCTCTATAACTGACCACTCTTCAGAGCTCACTGCGGGGGCCCCAACGATCACATCTCTGCAATCGATCTCCGCCCCCTGCACCGCGAGCCTCTGCAGCAGAGGCCTCTTTGAAGAATGGTACTCCTCAGCTGAAATGCATTTGGCATAGAATAATTCCTACGAAACCATGAGTAAGAACAACGTTCTAAGTTCCATTCAAAGATTTTTTTTTTTTTAAAAAAAACAGAATCATTTTTCTCTCCTCAAATTCCAACACGATGAAAAAACAGGGGATTATGGTCGAGCCTCTTGGAAGATGGAAGAGAGACCATGTTGAGCTACGGTCCTACCTGCAAGAAAAGAAGCTTGTCTCTGATCACGCTAACTGGCTCCGGATGGGCCGGGGAGGCGATAAGGGTATCGAGGAGATGGGATCGGAAGGCCGTGACGTCGCTCTCGGGCACGATCCCTTCCTTGTGGAGGCCAATGAGGTTGAGGATCCGGTGGAAGGACTCCTGCTGCCATTTGAGGTTGTCGGAGTGATGCTTGGCGAGCTTCTGGTCTGGTGGGAGGCGCCGATTCTTGAGGGAGAAGGGGAGGAGGGATTTGCACAGAGAGGTGATGGTGTCTTGGAAGGAAGAGTAGTAGGTGGGCGTGTAGGTGTACGCCATTTTTCCTTCCTCCTTTTCCTTTCAATCTTTCCTTTAGATTCTTTCCGATGGTTTTTCTTCTTTTTCCGCAGCCAAGCTGGTGCCAGGAGCTTGAGGTGAAGAGAGAAAAAGGAAGAAATTTGAAGAGGTAGCCGTTGGGGAGGAGGGGGAAGCGTCTTCCTTTTCTTGTGGGTGGAGTTTTAGCCTTCTCTTTTTTTCAAAAAATATTTGAGGGGTGCAACGGTACGCTAAACTAGCCGTTGGAGGCTTGGGATCTAAGTATAAAATATAAAATTTGAAGGTGCCTTATTTTTTCTAATAAGAACCCCTTCAAATCAAAAGGTCTGAATATATCTGATACATCATTGTGTGAGAAAGGTGACGACCTAGAAAGGCTCCCTCTAATGCTGTGGTTATCTAGTTAGAACCTTCCATAAAATCAAATAGCAGGGTAATTTTAGAATAGAGTGTTTTTTTTTTTTGGTTGTTGTTGAATCTAGCTGCTGGACAAAGCGCTTGTATAAATACATCCAGTCGCACCTGCCATCAATATATCCCAGAGATAAATTGGTAAATCCAGTGAAGTATCCCACATTTTAGATTTTCTATATTTAGCTGTATAAGAAGCTACCAAATCAGCTGCCTGATTAGCTCCTACAAAAATATGCTGAATTATACCTAATATGAGATGCTCAATGTAAGTCTCCAAATATCTATTAGCAGGATGAGTTTATTGGGTAGTGCAGCTGTCCACATTAAATCCAATTATTAGATGGATCAGACTCAGTGGACCAATCGAATAGTTACTCACCACATTATTCTTTTGTATTTAAATACTTTAAGATCAAATGAGAGGCACCTGTTACATATGCCCTGGGATCTGGATTGATTCACTGGATCTGGTCTCTATAATAATTTCTCCAGCATGAACGACCCCATCTCACTAAACCAGTGTTGGGATCCCATGGGCTGGTGTTGACCTAGAAAATATTGCTCCATGTGATGAGAGGACCGGCTTGAGCTCATCCATTAGATCTAAGGACATGATAGTTTTACAATACATGAGCTACATGGACAATGCATAAACTAATCAAACTAAATGATTAGTATTATTGCAAATACTAGAAACCTCTTTCTTATTTTCTATCAGGAAAAATTAAATATGTTATTGCTATCAACTTTAATTTCGTTCATCAATTAGAACTTGGTCATTTCAGTGAAAAGGACCGCAGAAGTCTATTGTTTTGTAGTGTTGTTGCGTAACAATCGTGGATGCTTTTGACCACCTTCAAGCCTTAAAAAGACGTGATGCCTAGGAATGACGCCATGGAAAAATAAAATATCTGATCGAGGACGTGTACACTGTAGAACAGGCACTTGCCTGGAAATTTACGCTTCCACATCCCTATTTCAATGCTTAAGGAAGCCCCATCACATCTATATTTGTTTGAAAGATAGACGTATTCGCAGTTGCCCAAATCAAGACGCCATACCATCCCCTTCACATTGAAAGAAGATTTCTCTTATCATTATAATGAAAATTTGAGTATTTCAATTCCATTACCATTTGATCTTATATTTAATATTTTTTTGATTTTCAAATACCAGAGTAAAGGCTGTCTCTTGGTAACTTGGATCGCATTCTAGACATTCCAGATATTTTCTTTTGTATAATAAAAAAATTTATTAGTTGGATCGGAGCTGCTAATAAATTTATCCTAGAGCATATTGCTATTATACATAAAAAGACCAAAAAGAAGAAAAAAGATATTACTATTACATATGTTGCTTTATGGCTGGACTGGTTCATGATGGATACAAACCAACTAATAATTTCTTGTATAACAACAATGTACAACATGCTAATTTGAAATTAATAAAAAAGAAACAATGCAAAAATCTTGACCACTTGATAAAGAAAACACTTTCAAGTAGTCTCTTAACCATTAAAGAGAGATGACTTCTCAACCCATAGCATTAAATAAGGAAGAAAATATCTGCAACTTGCACACAAGTGCCTACTAGATAAAAAAAAATTTAGCATTTTGTCTAATTAGTGATTCTATGCAAAAATTCAAATAAAATAAACCTGCCATAAGAAATTCTTCGATATTTTCAAAGAATATCTAATTTTGAGAGGTAATATGAGGTTAAACAAGAAAATGGTAAGGACAATAACTTCTTGGTAAGATCTGCTACATAAACACACTTGTATATACCTTGCACCAATATGAAGTGTGAATTCCAACCTTTGCTCGAGGAGAGGATTTTATTCATACTACAAATAGGTCAAAGATACTCACATGCATATAACAGTATACTTTTCTTAGTATCTGTTTTAGGGTTCTCCCCTCTCTTTTTGGTTGATACTTCTCGCGACTTTTTGACCAATTTTGAACGAGAAATCATATCCATTTTTCATAGAAAGATTTTCTAAGAGGATGTTTTCCAACAACCATATATTGCAAGTGCCATTCATGTTTCTGAAATTTTTATTTTTTTGGAAATTGATTCCAGTGGTTTTGTTCATGCTATAAAAATGGCCCACAAATTGTTATGGGGCCAAAAGGAAACTCTAATCCTATTTGAATTGATTGCATTACAATAACTACAATAGCGGTATGATGGTATGATCAAAAATATTCAAAATGTTAGTATTTTTTTACCAAACAATATGTCATTTCCAAAACTTGGAGAACTTTTGCGAAATAATAGCCTGGCATAACATTGTAACAGTCAATAAAGTTTTCTTAAGTCCAAATTATACAGTTAAAATTAGCATCAATAATAAAACCTTGCTTCCTACCTTTTCTGAAAATTAAAATACAAAAAGCATAAAGAAAAGGCCACATCATTAAGCAACTTCTAGGCAATTGTCCTGCTAAATGCTAAGTTCTGGAAGTTAGCATTTGCGTCAGCTACATTATGCGCGGCCAAGCAGCGTTTTCCAACGAGAAAGCTCCGCGTTTTTTCTTGTGGACTCTGGTCAAAGTTTCTTTCCGAGGAACTTCCGAGCCACTTCCCTCGAGGCTAGCAATCGCGCTGCGAAGAAGCCTTTTGGCGAGGATAAGCCTTAGGACGCTGCAAGGAACTTTCTCTTTAGAATATACTCAAACACTTGGTACCATTTTCCCTTTCCTAATCGCATGGGGCGTGCATCCAAGAAATTATCATAAATAATATATTTTGTCCACTCTCGAACTCACACCCTATTGCCTTCGGTTGTTTTTTTTTTTTTTAAATATTATTATACAACGGCGACTCGTACAAGTACATTTAGAAAAATTAGAAAAAAAAATTGATAGAAAAAAAAAAAGACCCAAGACTCTTCAACTCGTACGAGTACATTTAGAAAAATTAGAAAAAAATTGATAGAAAAAAAACAGACCCTAGACTCTTCAAAAAAAATTTTCTGGTGCATATCCAATGAGCAACACTATTTCGTAATTATCTCGAGAAAAAAAAATTCTCCTCAAGTGAAAATTTTAGTTACCGAAAAATTTAATGCAGGGCGACTCTGTTTAATGGGAGGCTAATACAGCAACTAACTGGATCACGTTCTATACTTCTATGTGGCCCAACACTCAAAAATTTTTTTGGATGAATTAGGCGGATGTTCTCACCCTCCCATTTTTCCTAAATTACCCAAACTACCCTCGCAGCTCGCTTGGACGCGGTAAAACCATCGCCCCGCCCATGGAGTCGCCGTTACTCCGCCCGTCCTTATCCGTCTATATATTCCCAAACCCCCGGGGCATCTCTCTCGATTCCCTTCTCCCAAACCCCAAACCTAAATTCGATGGATTACGAGCCCTCCTCCCCCTCCTCGCCGTCGTCTCTCAAGCAGAAGCTCCGGACCTCGATCTGCTTCTCCTGCTGCTTCCGCGGCGCGGCAGGCGAGGACCCGGTTTCCGGCGCCGCCGACGAGGAGCGGCCGCTGTCGCTGATCCGGACGTCGTCGGTGTGGCTCCGTTCCAAGGCGCAGGAGCTACCGGAGATCAAGAACCGGTGCCGGGGCATCATCTCGCGGATGGGGCCGCAGCGTCGACACTCCGGGGACTTCAGGTACGACCCCCTCAGCTACGCGCTCAACTTCGACGAGGGGTTCGAGGACGACGCGCTCGCCGACGAGGAGTTCCGGTCCCGGAACTTCTCCTCCCGCCTCCCGGCGTCCTCCCCGCCGCCCAGCGCCGTCGGAATCGCGTGCTAGGATTCTCCGCCGCGTTTCTTTTCTTTATCCAACTCCTCGATCCGACCGTGTGTTGTGCGTAAATATCCGTGCTCCCAGATCTGGCTTTAATTTGTAAACTTTTCCAAATCTTTGAGCCTCTTTAGCTTTCAAACAAGTCTCTCTAGTCTGCTCTTTTTTCTGCCCGTGGTTTTATTAATTCTGGGTTCTGCCAACGTGCGCCGCAGAGGGTTGGGTGTTCGTCCGCCTGCCATGGACGGGCAGATCCTGGAGCTGTACAATTTTTGTTGTATATCTTATCATTCAATCAATCAAAAAAGTTTGCTACGTGAGAAGGAATCTATGAATTAAAGAAGAAGAGGAATTTATTTAATATTGAGTACACTGGGGGACCAGCCCATCTATTATTTTTTTTTCGGTGACAGCAGGATCTCCCATGTGCAATGATTGTAATGCCGTTTGGAGAGCTTTTAGAGAGCTTTTTGGTCCTCTAAAAATATTTTTGGATAAAAAATAATATTTGATAAAAATTTTGAAAAATTATTTTAATTTTTTTAAAAAGCTAAAAACAGTATTTTAGGAGAAACTTCCGAAAAAATTATTTTAAATTTTATCGAAAAATTATTTTTTTATCAAAATACTCAAGGAGAGCAATATTTTTAGAATTTAACATATTTTCTTGTCCATTTTAATTTTTCTCCTCAATTTCTCTTTTTATTCGGAATTCAAATCCATATTCAAGTGAATTATGCATTCACATGAGACATATTAGGTGTGGATTATGTCCAAGTATTAGAATCTATTTTTTCAAAATTGTAGAATATGTTTCCATCCATTTTTTTCAAAAAATATAAAAAAATAATTGATTCGAAATCAGAATATTCGATTATTAAACAAAGAGGGATGATCACTGAGATAAACCCTAACTTACGTTAACATTCAATTACACAATAAAAAATTAGAGACGAGGCGTCTCACTATCGATTGTGGAAGATAATTTGTAATGCCATTTGAATTGGCCCATGTTCCATTTGTAAAGCAACTAATAAAAATTAGAATGTTCATGTTCCATTTGAAATGCTCCTTCTACAGTCATGGAAAAGATCAAGCCATGCATCCATGACTCCCATATATAATAATAACGAAGCCCTTCTACACTCAAGCCATATGCCCATGAGACAATGTATAACAATAACAAGCTTCTTTGCAAATTTTTTTAAGACCTTATTTTGAGCGGAGGAGCTCAACCACTAACATCCATCAAGATAATAAAAAAGAAGCATGGAGAGATGCATCCCATACAACACATTGATCACCAGCTGTTAAATAGCTTAGACTTTCATGTTAAGACCTTCTTAGTTTTTTTTTCCCTTTTTTTTTTGTATCTAGTTAGTACTAGGCAGCATTAGTGCTACATTATCTAGACCTACTCTTCTCATAGTAAAGAAAATTGAATTCAATACGGCTTTGTTTTGAAGCAATTTAATATATTATAGATCTCAATGATTGTTGATTCATTTCAATGATAATTAATGTCGTATGTAGATTAGTCCACTTATACATTTTCATCATAAGGTGCTATTGCATTAGCATGCAATTGCAAGGATTCAAGGGATCATTTAGTAAGTCATAAATTTGTTACAATAGTCCTCACCATCTTTTATTCATCTTGTTCCCTCAATGGAGCAAGCTGCAAGGAGATCATTTATCCTCTTATTTACTTACAGCAGATTGAAAAGGAGCTACTTAAAGATGATATTTTTGGATATATTTCTTGACAGTTGACATTCACTTTTGGAATTAGATAATAGCTGTTCTCTTTTCCGTGTTAGAACCCTTCATTACATTATAAAGGTAACTACCAATTTGAAGACAGTGATTTACACAAATATAGGATGGCCATTACAAAGTAGTAATAAAATGGTGATAGTGTTATCATTTGTTCAAGAATCTCAGAAAAACTATGCTTCAAATTTTGTACAACATTATTTAAAAAAATCAAATGCATTCAGAAGTTATTACTATAAACTGGCTGCTATAATCTATCAACAAAAATGATCTACAATGGTCATCCACGTACCACTAAATATCTGAAATCTGAAATGGTGTTATTAGAACTGTTGCTGGAAATTGGACCCGGGGGCCGCCGCGAGCCAAGGGGGGAGGAGCTCCGCTGCCGGGACGGCGGACGGCGGGGCGCCGGCCGGTGGCGTCCTCCTTGGCGAGAGGGAGTGAGTCCTGTCCTGCAAAAAAGCCGGTGGCCGGGCTTTCCGGCTCCGGCCCTCCGATGCTTAAGTCAGAGGGGGCTGATATGTGGGGAGAGTAAAGGAGAGAATGCTTTTTTCTTTTGTGTCTGTGCTGTTTACTTGTTTTCGTTTCTTTTTTTTCCCCTTTCCCCTTCCCTCCCAGGCTCCCTTTTATAGAAGGATATGTTACCTGGGAGGTGACAGGGGAATTTGTCTTCTTTTGTGACAATTGGGCACGATTTGACCCATTAATGGCGTAGTGGAGAATAAGGCCGAATCAGGCCAGAGTCAGGGAGTTGTCGCGGTTGATCGGACCCATTGGAGTGGTTGAACCGTCGGCCGTGGTGGGCCTGGGGTTCGTAGATGGTAAGTGCATTAATTACCGAGTGAACCGGCGGTCAGGGAGAGCCATACGCTTTGATGGTTCAGTGATCCGGAGATCATCTTGAGCCGTGTTCATTTAATGACTGAGTGCATTGGAAACCTGAGGGGGTCTCATGCATTAATGACAGGTCGTGCCGAATACCTGCGGAGATCTTGTGCCTTGATGGCTTAGAGATGGTGGCAGGTGGTAGTGGAGCTGTCAAGTCCCTTAGAGGGTTAGGCAGGGACTGAGTTTGACTAAGGCATGGGCCCGGTCCGGGTTCTGAGCCGAGTTGATCACCTAAGGGAGTGTCCTGTGGCGGGATTTGTTTCTGGTCGGCGCTTTCTGATCGGCTCTTTCTAGCTGGGCGCCTTTCTGGTCGGCGCTTTTAGTCGAGCGCCCCTGATCGGCGCTCTTTAGTTGAGCACCTCTGGTCGGCGCTCTTTAGTCGAGCGCCTTTCTGGTCGGCGCTCTTTGGTCGAGCGCCTCCGAGGCGGCATGACTTGGGTTTTTCCCCCAACAAGAACAGTTACATTAGCTGCCAATTTTCGATCCATTTGTAGATTCTTTTTTAGGCGCCATTTGGTTTGGGAAAATTTAATATAAAAAATTAAATTTTGTATCAGATCATCATATTTGATATACAATCTAAAAGATGGTACTTATTATAAATCTTACCCCCACTTATATTATATTAATATTATATTATTATACTATAGTTAATATTAATCATATTAACATATGTATTATATTAATATATTATAAATATACTAATATATTGATTACTAGTATTATAAATAATAATATATTTAATATATCAATATATTTATTAATGAATATTTAATTATTAATAATTAAATAAAAATAATTTAATAATTATCAATAAATATTACATAGGATTTACTAATAATTAATATATTTATTTATATATTAAAACATACTAAAATTTATTTATAATAAGAATTATATTTTTGATATATATAACTAATTTAAAAATATTTATTAACTTATGTTAATATATTTCGATATCTAAAATAGCCAATGTTGATAATATTTATATATGTGGACCATAAATGGCTAATAAATAGATCGAGAAAAAAATGTTATTATTTAAATTTTTAGTTCAAGAATATTGTTGAAATTTGACAATATTTTTATTGAAGATTACTTCTAATCAAACATAGTAATCTCTTTTTTATATAATTTTTTCACCAACCAAACATGATAAATTTGATCTTCCTCTGTAATTATTTTTTCAAATAAATAATTTTTAAGAATTGTAATCTGACATGCCTCAACCATACAAATTCTAAGAACTTGTTTGGTTCGCAAGAAGAAGAGCGAAAAGTATAGTCAACGAAAAAAAGAAGAAATACTTTATATTTGGTTAGATTTTTAAAAAAATAGACGAGAAAATAGTTTTTTCATGAAATTGAGATTTTTATAAGAAAGAATAATTACCGTAAGATATGAGAAAATCCAATTTTTATTTCTAGCACCCGAAAAATAAGGTAATTTTCTTAAAAAATATTTTTAAACTTTTAAATAAAATAGAATATAATAAGATACTTTAAAAAATATTTTACATAACTTTTTCGAAAAAATAAATATTCAATTAAATATAAGCTATATTATATTATTTTTTATAATCAACTAAATATGTAAAAAATATTTATTAGCCGCAGATTTTTTTTTTAAAAAAAAAATTTGAACGAAGCAAAATTCTTCAAGAAGGAATCGTAATGTAAGAATATTATGGAAAAAAAATGATTAAAATGCCTTCTGAAACTTTTTTTTTGGGACAAGCTAGTCATACCAATCTATTTTGCACCCGTTTTTACTCCAAAAGCTGATCGAAATAAACCCACGAAGGACGTGCGGACAGCTAATACTGTATATAGCTTTTCCAATTCGAGGAAGAGGAAGTGAAAGCCTTCACTTCCACGCTGCTCCCCCCCTCTTTCCCCTTCTCCCTCAAATAAATCCTACCGCCATTCAACAGCTCTCTCCACCGCCTCCAAGTCCCGATCCCATCCTCTCTCCTCCAATTCTTGGTTAAATAATAATACGATTCCATTCATTCTTTTTCTCCTAGTTCCGCATCTTCTGCTAGGGTTTCCCAGCTTCCTTCCCCCATGGCCGCCGTTCCCAAGGACCTACGCCCCCGTTCCGGCGATCGGCCCGACGTCGCCGCCGACCAGCCCACCGCCTCTTCCTCGCGGAAGGTCAAGCTCCTCTGCAGCTACGGCGGTAAGATCCTTCCCCGCCCCAGCGACGGCGCCCTCCGCTACGCCGGCGGCGACACCCGCATCATCACCGTCCGTCGGGACTCCACCTTCCCGGAGATCGTACGCAAGATGGCCGATGCCTTCGGCGGGCCGACTCTGATCCGCTACCAGTTACCTGGCGAGGACCTCGACAGTCTGGTCTCCGTCTCCAACCCCGAGGACCTCGAGAACATGATGGAGGAATCCGATAAGCTCGCCCAGGACTGCCCTGATGGCTCCATCCCGAAGCTCCGCGTCTTCCTCTTCCCCCCATCCGATCTCTCCGCCAATTCCTCCTCCTCGGATCTCCACGTCGCCGCCCTGCAGTACATCGAGGCCGTCAATGGGCTCAACGACAGCATTGCGAGCTTGTCGTCGATGCAAGCCGAGGCTGCTACTGATGGCGGCAATGAAGGTATTTCACCTGCCCTTTTGTCTCCCACCGCGGTAGCTTCTAACGACCCATCAAGATTGGTTTTTGGGACTACAGGCGTGCCGGTGGTGCCGATCCCGGATGCTCCTCGCTTGTCATCAGCGCCTTGTTCTAGCGTTCGGGCACAAATCTTGAACTCTAGTCGCTCTGAATTGCCTCCTCCAGTAGCACCTTATGTCCCACAGGGTTATGTAGAAACACAGCATGCCCATATTACGAATCCCCAATCTTTGGGGATGGTGGGAGTACCTCAGCCGGTTAGTGTACTTGGCGTGCCAGCCATGCACACTAACATGGCTCCTCCAACTTCCCAAGTTAATAGCACAGCACCGATCCAGACAAGGGTGGATACTAATTTAGAAGAGAATCCATTTGGAGGAAGGTTAGCACAGCTCCACGGTAATCCAAACTATAAGCCTTTGTCCCAGCTCCCGCCTTTGCCACAAGTTCACTTACAACCACAGAATGGGGAGCAATATGGGTTGGGTCTACCTTTGCCATCATCACAAGGGGAGACAGTGAGATTCGAGGATTGCAACTTTTCCCGGAAACCCTTGCCTTATGCCCATTCTGATACGCATGGGAATGCATCAGGAAGTGCCGTTCCTGAGACTGGCTCAATGCTCCAAAGTCACTCCGCAGAGAGCATGGTAAGGCTGCAGGCGCTGCCAAAAATAGTTACTGGAGCTGTGGCAGGCAGTGGAGTAGAAACCCAGGCTGAGAGTGTTGTTCCCGCGGCGCAGTTAGGGGCCTGTTGGTTCACTCAAGTCCCTGATGAGATACCACGTAATCATGAGAGGCTAGTGCTTCCAAATGCTGCAGATCTTAGTCATGCTAAGGTTTTTGTCCCAGCAGTTTCAGTGGGTCTGCCAGGCAACAAGGAAGCATCAGCATCTTATGGAATGTACATCCCGTCTCCACAATCTCATCATGAAGCCTTCTTGCAAGGGCAAGTGCCACAGTCTATGGGGTTACCTCAGTATCATGTTAAACAGGATGTGATCAGCAAGCCATTTGTTGCTGATGCTGGTCCAGTTGGAAAATCAAGTTCTCAGGAAGCAGAGCAGGTAGTCCAAGATTCTGTGCCTGTAGTTTCACATGGCTATGTTAAACCTATCGATGGGATGATGGAAGCACTTCATGCCAGTCCATCTGAGGTTTCTAGTCTTCCTGAGCAGTGGAAACCAGCTGTTCCACCTGCTACCAACACACCCAATGATTTAAGATCAAAGAACCCAATTGTTGTAGAGAGCAGTCATCTGGTCAAACCACAAGTTGGAGGAAATGTGATGCCTATTAGCAATGCCTTCATCAATTCTAGAATTATTCCAGATGGAAATACTGGTATTTCAGTTGATCCACTGCCATCTACTTCTTCGGGCATTACTCACTTGCACAATGTTCAGCTGCCAAACAACAGCAGGGTATTAACCACGACGGATAACGATGGAGCATACCCATATTATTTTGAAACAGGGGTTGGACCTGTTATTCCTAATGAACAGTTGCTTGGAGCACCCAAATACTCTTGTACTAACAATTGCACCTACAGTGATAATACCGTCCATAAAATTCCTAGTTGGGGCTGTAAAAGTGAAGATCTTCAATTCCACCCAAACGAAGTGCCAGATGATGTATCCATCACCGCAGGAAACAATTCTCAGTCACCATTATCTGCCACCGGCAGTTACTCTGGGAATGAGGAACAGTTGGAAGAAAAATTGCCATTGGACTCACTATTTTGCAATGAGGATCCTAGGAAAATTGTGGGGAATATGCATGGGCTGCCACCAAGACCTAAAAGGGTTCCTAGCAAGGAGTCTGTGACTATGAAGTCCACTGAGAACCATTCAGTAAACAGCAAAGGCTCACATGTGGCCATTGTGATAGAGGAAGGTGGTTTTGACCACCCACATAATTCTCTGAACAAGGACTCATGCATGGAACCTGTTCAACCACCCATGACAGGTTTGGTGCTTATTTTCACTTCCCTTACTGGCAATTAATCTTGCATTGTCATGCATTTAGTACTTAAATAATTTGAGTCAATGATTATTATTGTTTCTTTTTGTTGACTAATAAATCTGCAGGAGATGAGCATATTAAGCAAGATGTGGGGGCTTTTGCTGAGGGAATAGCGGCATCAACACCCCAGTCATCTGAACCTCCAGTGCCTGACTTCTTTGCTCATGAACCGAAGGAATCTGGTCCTTCATTCAATAAAGGAACTGGGACTATCAAGACTAATTTAAATACAAATGATCAGAAGAGTGGGGTATGTAATTATCCTTTGCTCCTATATTCCTAATGTCACTAGGTGCTGAATTGCATCATCATGCAGGTTATGAAGTCCAAACAGTCGGACAAGATTTTGCTTGGATTTCCAAATGCTGATGACATTGGTCGCATGCAGGTTAGGAACTAGACTTCTATGATTACCCGGGTTACATCTTTCATGTCCAATGCTACCAGATGAGCCATGCTTGTTCCTTGTCGTTCTTTTCATAAAATTCCAGATAATAAAGAATAGTGATCTGGAAGAGTTGCGAGAACTGGGTTCTGGAACGTTTGGAACGGTGTATCATGGAAAATGGAGGGGCTCTGATGTTGCAATAAAAAGAATCAATGATAGATATTTTTCTGGGAAGCCATCCGAGCAGGAACGCATGGTCTGTAACTACAATCTGAAGATGTTTCTCATCCTATTATGTACATGTGATTCTTATAGCTATGCTCATGCATGACCTCAGAGGGCTGACTTTTGGAATGAGGCCTGCAAGCTTGCTGACTTGCACCACCCAAATGTTGTGGCTTTTTATGGTGTTGTTCTGGATGGGCCCGGTGGATCTGTTGCAACGGTAACTGAGTACATGGTCAGTGGTTCTCTCCGACATGCTTTGCAGAAGAATGACAAGTATTTCTCCAGCTCCCTTGCATCTTATCTGTGCTCATGTTATCAGATGTTACTCTTCCATGAGTGTAGAATATGACTGTAATAGGATGTCATGATTCACTGCTGGTTCCGAACAGGCCACTTGATCGACGTAAACGTCTTCTAATTGCAATGGATGTGGCATTTGGAATGGAATACTTGCATAGTAAGAAAATTATACACTTTGACTTGAAAAGTGACAATTTGCTAGTCAACTTAAGGGATCCTCAGCGCCCAATATGCAAGGTATATTTTATAACTAGATAAAATGTTGTCCTGGCTTATTTTGAATGCCATTATGGTGCTGTTCATCTTTTCGTAATTTGAGATCGTTCGATTGTAATGACCAAGGTATTTATTATTAGGATATTCTTGGTTGCCAGAAGTGTGTTTGAACTCAAAATATGACTTGCAACATGTAATCATAATGAAAAAAAAAACAAATTAAAAAAACAATTCTTGTTAAATACACTATTAATCTAATCATAGCTAGACTTAATCACATACCTTGCTATCTCTTCGGAGTAGATGATCTTCAAACAAATTCCATTTATCGATATGCTTGCTAAAGATATTCATCGTGTCTCATGTATATTACCAATTCCAAATTTATTATGCATAAGAACAGAATGCTGCTGTAGTGTGATGAGTGTGAAATCCACCTTCTCATGTTCATGTCTTTTATTGTAAAAAGATGGGAACTCTGGGCACATCCTTGCATGTTGATTGGGATGAGATGGGTGATTGCATGTTGCTATTGCTATTTGATTTGGGGCACACATTTTCTTTTTCTATTTATTTTTGAAATTTGTAGTGTTGAACATATATATAAACCAAGTGCAAAAGATGGCGCGGTACTCAAAGGCAATAGGAAAAGCTAAAACAACATGATTTATTGCATTGATCTGAGGAGTGGAAGAGCAAATAGATAATGCAAGGACATTGCGGTGACAGTTGTCGTCCATACTTGGAATGGGACAGGTGTCTAGTGCACGTTTCTTCTCCATTTCATGCAGTCTGAAGAGTGTAGATAGAAGGCCTTATCTTGTGTCCAATTAGTGTTGGTGGTGTCTCATCAATGAGACATGGGGTTGCCACTTACAGGATGTAGAGGCAAGTTGTGGTTCTTCATTACCAAAAGTTTGGGGCATTATCATAGATAGTTTTGACAAGATGATGTCTGATTTTGAATCTGGTACTTGGGTCTATTGTGCTTAAACAGCCTACTTCAATAGCACAATTATCAAATGCTTAAGGTGCCAGGTTCTATTGGAGCCTGGTTGCAAGGTGCAAAGCGGGATGTATGCCCTGACAAATGACAGGCAAATATGCACATACATACATATACACATCAAATAGGAAAAAGGTACTTAGTCTTTAACTAAATTGCACATATACAGAAACTAATAAAAATAATATCAAAGTCAAACACAAACATCACAGCACACTCAAGCACACACACATTGCAGCACATGACACACACACAAGCACAAACAGTTATTATAGCAAATAAAATATACATAATCACGGTCATCTATGAAGTCAGGCACAATTATGAATTAACCATACAGTCGAAAATGCACATAGAAACAAGGAGGTAGAGAGGGAAAGGAAGGTATAATACTCACACATGTGCACGCGAGCACGCGAACAGATTGAGTGTCCGTTGAGGAATAACGCGGATAGGCCACCAGTTTTCCCTGGTTTCTTTTTTCTTTTCCTGGTCATCCTTCTCTGGCCATCAGAAGCATGACTAAGAAAAAGAAAGAGAAAAAGTGGACCAAGAAAAAAGATCACTATCTACCTTATCTTCCAAAGAACAAAAAAGAAAAGGAAGAAGAGCAGGAAGAAGGGAAGAAGAGGAGGACTATACCAGTTGATGCTGTGATGCTAGAAGATCACTGTCTAGCAATGATGAAATCCTAGGTGGTCACCACTTTGGGCTGCCTCTTTTGCCGTTTCTATCTGCCCCTTCTACTTATCTTCTTCAATGAGGACCCTCTTTTTTCTTCTTTTGGCCACTTAATCCTCAAAAGGTTCAATATGAACCTCTGATGGACAGATGGGTTTAACGTAGATAAGGCCCATTATTTTTTCATTTGAGCTTTTCCTTGAGGCACATGAAAGGTGTGTTTTTGAGTGCCTACATAAACTTCTCTTGCGTTGGGGGAGGCCAGGTGTGCCTTGTACCTAAGTATTGCCTTTCAACAACACAATTTGATGGTTTGCCTTTGCTAGATCCGAGACTGACCCGGTAAGGCTGAATTTTGGTAAAAGCTTTCAACTAGATTACTCTTGGGACCTGACCTGATTATCTGACTTTATTTGGATTAGTTAGTGTAGCAACCTAGCCCAGCCCAATTTTCTTGGGCTTGTGGGCCGACCCGAAGAGGCCAGCCCAAGGTGACCTTGCCCCATGGCACGATGATGCAGAGAAGAAGACTCTGATAGGAGTCTTCTACCTCCTCCGCTTCCGGCAGAAATCGGAGACTTTCGAGGCAATCTGTGTTCATCTGGAACTCGGGGACTTTACTTATTTAATCCCTCTTCTCAGATTTTCACCATCGGAATCATCAAGAATAGCCGCCGATTCGAAGCCCTCTTTTCGGGCTTTTTTCCTTGATTCCTCGTCAAAATTTTATGACCAAGCACTCTGAGCGGGAGGCTATTTAAGAGCTCAAAGATGACATGATGGTTGACTATTTTCAAAGTTGAGTCTCAAGTAACTTAATTTCGAGGACGAAATTATTTTAAAGGGGGAGAATGTAGCAGCCCAGCCCGGCCTAATTTTTTTGGGCTTGTGGGCCCGCCCGAAGAGGCCAACCCAAGGTCACCGTGCCTTGTGGCACGATGAAGCAGAAATAGAGACTTCCTCCGCTTCCGGCAGAAATCGGAGACTTCCAAGGCAATCCGAGTTCATCTAAAACTCGGGGACTTCACCTATTTAATCTCCCTCCTTAGATTTTTACCACCGGAATTGTCAAGAATAGCCGCCGATTCCAAGCTCTCTTTTCGGGCTTTCTTCCTCAATTTCTCGTCGGGAAAGGTTGCCGAAGAGCCTCGCTGAACCTAGGTAGGAGTTCTCCATCTCCTCCTCGTTCCTTTGTGATTTGGGCTCTTGTTCCTATGGATTTGAGCTGGCAATCACCAGTGTTCTTTCCGAAACAGAGCACCTCTGTTTCTATTTTCTTCCACTGGCTTTTGGCACCACCAGCGCTGGGTTTTGGCCAGAGATTGCGGCCTCTTTCCTTTTCTCTCTTTCCTCTCTCTACTTTCTCTCTCTATAAGGCTTATGGAATCCAGTATCAGGTTCTGTTGATCTGGTCTATGAATTCAAGTTGATCCTCAAAAAGAGGCCCGAAACTGCCCTGGTGCTCGAGTCGCCTGCTAGACCGATCATCTGGCCATGTCCGGTGTCGATAGAACACACTGATGATGAACTATGTTAAACGACCTTGGCCCTGATCGAGTTCATGCCCTATGATTAATTGATCGAATCGCTCGGGGCTGACCCACCCGAAATCATCGAACAATTGTCCCTATTTCTTACTATTTTAATTTGAAGTGTCTTCAAAATATCTGCTTCACTGCGCCTGCAATCATCCCAGTCTGGTAGCTTAAGGGTTATAGGATATGACTCTGAAAGAGACGACCATGAACAAGTGAAAATTCAATGTGTCGGCTTAGGAAGGCATTATCAATGGCAGAATTTCCATGTTTTTGCATTACCACACAGAAATAACTGCAGTTATTCCTTTGTGAAGAACATGATCTAATGAAGGATTTATTTCAAAAGAACCTATAGACTTTCTCCATGAAGATATTAGATAGACCACTAAATGATAGGGCAGAGGTTGATGATTTTGTTCCCGTAGAGGTTATCTTATCCTTGAGATGAACACATTTCCCATAAAGGAGATATTTATGTAATCTTGAGTGAATTGATGCCGGCTAGTCATGACAACTTGGCACGGAAGGGCATGTCATTGTACTTGAAAGACTAGTTCACATGTAGGGAAACCTACCTTCTTGGGTACAGTTTAAGTTTATGCTATCATAGACCCAAGCCTCCATTATCCCCTAAAATTGGAAAAATCTTTGATGAAAAGAGAAGCCAATTTTTATCATGGAGATACAAGTTGATATCTTAGTCTATAAATTCTAAGTCAAAGATCTATATTGAGGAAGAAGCCAAATCGTCACAAACAGTACAACATTGTTCATATGTTAACCCCTAACACTTTGAGGATGGCTACTATGTCCTTGATATTGAGTGAATAATACTTGAAATATACCTTATTATCACCCATAAACGAGGTTCACCGTCTCAGTACCGGATCCCGTACTGGTGCCATATTAGTACAGTGTTGATGCGGTACAGTATAGATTTTTTTTGGTGTACCGAGTGTCGATACGCCACCCATAACCGGATACTGGTACCAAACCAGTATGGTATGGTACGCCCCGTACCGCCCGATACGATGTACCATGCCCATAAACATAGGTTTAGTTTACATAACAGGATTTCTCTATTTCTTTTTTTTCCTTTTTTAAATTTTAGAACATAGCCTTTCCTTTTTATGCCTCTAGACAATGAGCCATTTGGGTTCATGATGGCAGAATTTTATTTAGCCCCCCGCCCCTGCGGCGCACACACCTATCTTGCTAAGAGGTTAGCTGGTTGGTTGCCCTCTTGATAAATATGATCAACATAAACCCTATCAAATTCACCACAACAAGAATTTGATCAGGTTTGTTTATTAATAGTAAGACTACAGAGGTTGACATTCCAGCTATTTGTTGATCATATTTATCAAGATCTTTTATTCTTATGCAGGCAGTTGATGTCCAAAGTCATTCGAGAGTGAAATCCCACACCCCCCCTCCCCCCCAAAAAAAATAAAATAAATAAATAAATAAATAAATCCCAAAAGATCACAGCAATCAAAAGAATTTCCAAACTATCTCTAGTTTTTGGTAATTTCTGCTGTGGCTTCTTGATCTTCCTTGAGTGAGTTTTCGTTCAGCATCATTGGTTTTAAAGTTTATTAATATGTGAATTCACACTTGATGGTATACCTTATGTTATTTTCAGTAGGGTCATGCTTAAAGCGAGGATCTGCAGTCTTTGTATTATGCTTAAAATTAGCTGCAGCATGCATTTCTACATATATAACTTTTTAGACAAGTACATGTTTGCATGATATGAAGTTTCTTTTGGGGCACTACTTGCAACAGACTTTCTGTCATATCACTGGATTTGGTGGCTTCCAGTTAAGAGTCAAGACCTTGGCACGATTTTGGGTCTTAATTTGCTCCATGCACCTTTGCAGGTCTGTGACCTTGGCCTTTCTAAAGTGAAATGCCAGACCCTCATCTCTGGGGGAGTGCGAGGAACACTGCCCTGGATGGCTCCAGAACTTCTAAGTGCTAGCAACAGTCTGGTCTCTGAAAAGGTTTGCTGAAACCCCCATCCTTCACATTTGTGGAGCTTATAATATTTTACATTCCCAGCCCCTGTTGAAGTCTCGAGTAGATATGGCCTCGCTTCTGACTGTTATTGGAAACTCTATAGAGGCTTTAGTGATTGGCAACTGAGGATCCATAAAGCTGATTTAAATATTATTGGAGAACACTTGATATGTATGGTTATGGTTGCAGTTAATTTGACTCTCCCTTTTTATCCCAGGTTGATGTGTTCTCTTTTGGGATTGTGATGTGGGAGCTCCTTACAGGTGAAGAGCCATATGCAGACCTGCACTATGGAGCAATCATAGGTAATGTTTTGATCCCGAGAAGTGACAAATTGCCACCATTTTTGACCACATCACCAGTGTTTTTTGGTCAAGTGTGATTTAGTGTTGGCCTCCTAAACAGGTGGGATTGTGAGCAACACTCTCCGGCCTCCAGTGCCTGAATCTTGTGACCCTGATTGGAGATCATTGATGGAGCAATGTTGGTCTGCTGAAGCATCAGAGAGGCCGAGCTTTACAGAGATTGCTAGCCGGTTGCGTTCCATGGCAGCTACTCTTCCTCCGGATCAGGCTACCCACACCCAGCAGTCCAGGCAGAGAAACACAAATGATTAGGGCTTACACTCGTCTGCTGTGGTGGCATTTATTGACCCTTTTGTTGCCTTTGTATGCAGCCATTTGTAAAATGTAATAGAAGATTGGGTCCGTGGCGCTTGTGAAAAGAATTCTCAATTTTTCTTTTTCTTTTTCTTTTTTTACTACAGGCCCACCTATGTTTCAGGAGACGATTTTGCTCTTCATCAGTTCTCTTTACCGTATGGGCGGTAACTCAGTCTACTCTCAATGGCGGAAGATATTTTGATGTGGTTCTATCCTAGTACCTGGTTTGTACATCAATTAAAAGTCTGTAGCGCAATATGCTTGGAAATTTTTAAGTTGGATCTACTTCGTTGTTAAAATGCTCATTCTGTAGATACTGCAAGGGTCTTTGGTGTTATACTGTTGGCAAATGAAAACTTTCCAGGTCATCAATTGGTGCATTACTTGGGCACACGTGTAATCACTGGTTTGTAGAGCATCCAAGGGATCCAAAATTCTAGTGGCACCCTGTTTCTAACAGCTAGCTTATTTTGAAAGAGAATCAGGTAACTTTGCTAAATAATGTGATGTGCTCTTTATCATTCATGTTTAAGCTTTTTGTTTTTTTGATGCAAAATTATTACTGCACAAAAGTTTTCAAGTCAGTCGGGGAAAAAACATTATAAACTAAAGGAAGGAGTAGATTCTTAAAAAAAAAAGAGAGAAAAGGGCTAAATATATGGCTTAAACTCTCATTCTTTTAAGAATCATTTTTATATAAAATGAAAGGATTTTTTTTTTCTGCTGTAGGAATTGAGGAGCATAATCAATCTCAATTTTATTTAGTGCCTATCATTTGATGTTGGTACAACTGTGTGGCTGGCATTCGTTTGATTTACTTTCTCGCTCTTATCATAGAATCAAACTGAACGCAAGTACTCCGCCACCTGTTACCAGCAACCTTTTCCTGCTCCCTTCTCTTTTTCGAAATTTTAAACTTGGAAAGCAAGCGGTCGACTTGGTGATCAAATAATTACTGGCTACAAATATGCGCATTGAGAGTATAAGAGACGCATAAGCCGCAAGGGTGATGATGTTTTTTAGGGTGAAAGAGGGGTGTAGAGGGGTTCACGGGATTGAGTTTTGGGAGGGTAAAAACTTCATTCTTATATTTTTTTTTTCCTTTTGTTTTTTTTGGGTACAACAGCCCCTTACATCAAAGATAGATGAGTTCAATTAAGAAAATCAGAAAATAGAAGCTGGCTAAACGAATAGAGCTCTTTTGAGTTTTTGCAGCAAGATCGTTGCTGCTCGTATAAAGGGACAGTTGGGAGCTTGCCGCCTATCTAAAATAGCGACAGAAACCCTGCTGTCAATTTAGCCTACATTCCGTTATCCAAATTCTATCAAATCTTGCTTGAAATCTGAACCCAACGGTCGTGTCCGAGGGCGCGGGCTACCACCGTAAATACCCAACTGACCCTCGGGTACCAGGCATCCATCCACCAATAGCTCCAATAAAGCATAGTAATGGTCCATAAAATGCGTGCAACACCCAAGAATGAATACTGGCAAAATGCTAAGAAAGTTGTAAAAGTTCCCCCACCAACAATAGCTGATGGTCTTGCCTGGGGGCAATGTAGGATCGATAACGGCGACCAGAGGACCCAAGATCCGGTCAGAGGGTTTATCTCACCCAAGAGGATTCTCTTCTTTTTCTCCTCTCTCTTTCTCCTCCTTCTATTCATCTTAGACTAGGATTCCAAATCTAGCTAGGCTTCATTTTTATACCATTGTCTTCTTTGATGGTTTTAACAACATTACCTCTTTCTTCTTCTTTTTTTGTGCTGAAACGGATATTTCATACAGCACGGATACGAATACACCCAGCAGAATCTGCAAACAACAAGTTCGGAAATATACCGGACAAGTCATCCTCTCTAACCCATGGAGTGCCTTCTGAGTGGCTCGCGACATACACCACCATCCAGTCCGCCACCCCGTTAGCCTCGCGATATACGTGCATAGCCTGAAAAGTAATCTTCTCCCTTACCATCAATCATACATCACGGAGCAAAGGATGAACTCTTTCATTGCTGTGAGGGTCCTTCTGGACCCAACTAATCACCGTGGCCGAATCGTCTTCCAAGAGGATGGAGCTTGCTTGAAGTACACGTCGCGCATACCGCAGTCCTTTCCAAGCCGCTCATAGCTCTGCCCCTAGGATCGAGGTGTCGAAGATCTGACAACCCTCTGCTGCCATTGTGCTGGAGCTCAGACCCCTGATAACAAACCCGATCCATCTCTTTTTGCCTCCATTCAGAACTGAGCCATCAAAATTGATCTTAAGAAAACTCAAAAATAAAAAGCTTCATGTGAAAAATATCATATAAGAAGCTGGGGCTCCGGTATCATCACAACTTATTTTCTCAGTGCACCCACTACATTTGCAGTCCTGATCCATCTCACGGCTTTTTTGCAATCACCTACCTAATCATGAGAAGATCCCCGGACACGATATGCTCTGGAGTCTGGTCTAGGGAGGAGAAACCCATAATTGCAACTCTTGCATTTACCAAACAAGAAAAGGACTATTCGACAATCAGATCGGTGCGGTGACTGTGAGAATAGTATTCAGGTGCAGCACAAGTTACGATAGCAACGGAGTTCCACATGAGAGTGGAGTCCAACCTCCAAGTTCGCTTTCTAATAGTTAGGTGTGACTCGGCATCTGCCCCTCAAATCCATCCAACTACTTGAATACAATACGAGCTCTCATTGAGAGAAATGGCCGGGGCTTCGCCATTAAAGATGAATAGATGCGGGAATATTCAGGTCAAACATCTCGGATTGCAGGAGCCGCCTCTACAAAATATTGCAAGTTATAATAAAGTTCGCATCAAGATCTAACAACAATCGTGCTCATATCCTGACTAAAACAACTTCATGCATCTCTGAATCTTTGTTTTGGCACCAGAGATCAATTCATTGTTGCACCGCAAACTTGAAAGCTATTGAATTGGTATATGTAATTGTTTCATAGAGTTGAATGAAAAATGATTGCTAATGACCTTTCTATAGAAAAATTCCGTTGCAAGGACATATATCAAAATTTTCTTGCAATTCAAATACACTTTATAGAATACACCACTTATATGCTTGACCATACAATTACTATATTGAAACAGAAGCAATCTTTCACTACAATTGTCAAACGGACTCCATGTCTGCAACATTTGCTCAAGTTCTTCCAGTAAATGCCTATCATGCTGTCACACCGGGGAAGGAGCAAAGTCTCCTGCAGAAAGGATATTAAATGAATGCATTGCTCATTGTGTATCCACCGAATTGTTGAGCCCGTGCTAATAAAGAGCTCTATTCATCAATTTCATTGCAGTGCACCATATAAATCCGATTTCTCCATGATCGAAGAGGAACACCGAATTTAATGTGAACTATCCAATACTGCGAGTATTCAGGAGAGTCACCAGACTCGATGTACATCACTTTGACTACTGCGAGTATTCAAAAAAATCACTAAACTCGATATGAAACATTTTGGCCACTACGAGTAGAATTAGACTAGATTCGAAAGCAATATCTGCCACATCAAAAAGTCGAGTCATTTGCAAATTTCCAAAAATCGTAACTTGGTCATATGTTGGCCGATTGAGTTGATATTTTTTTAAAATTGAAAAACTTTTCAAGATTGACAACAAAAATTTTGATTGGCGCAAAATTCCAATATTTAGCCCCCAAAACGGACGAAAATTTTCTTTTTAAATAAGATTTTGATCGAAAAAAATCAAACAAAGCGACAAAAAAAAGAGTTGATTTAAAAATTAAATTTTATCTTTTTAAGAAGTTTATTTTTTTATAATATTTTTAAATTTTAAGTCCAACCCAAATTGTGAAGAATACCTTTACTAGTATTATAAATAGAGGTCATGTATCTCAGTCTAAAATATACGAATGATCAATGAAAAAAAAGAGGTCTTACGACTTTCACGATTTCTTCCATCTTTTTTTAATAATTTTTTTTAAAAAAATTTGAGCTGAGAGGGTTGAAAAAAATCTTCCTCCTTTTTAATCAAATCATTCCATCATTTAACCCTTCATCAAGGCCAAGCTCCAAAAATTCCTGCGATAACTAGGGCATTTTTCAGATACAAACACATCTACCAAAATACATACATGTATACTTAAGTCCGCTCTGCTACACGATGCAAAATCACTATTGTCATTGTAACAAATCTTAGTAGTGCATCATAACAATTTATTTCATTGCACCCAGACCTCTGCCTTTTTATAAAAATACATGTATAGTGGTAAAATAAAACATAGTCTACCAATACGTGGGTGACAAAAGTTGAAGACTTATCTTTTGACATTATCTTCTCCGCTACTACTGCCGTAGCACGCATTAGTATATCTGACACACTTGCGGAAGCTGCAGGACGATTCAAATCAAGCATTTCCAAAACTATCACCTATTAAGTGCTAACATCAGCTTTCTTCATAAATTATGCATGGGTTATCATATGAGGATCCCTGCAGATTCCTGTGCATCCCTTGATTCAGATTTATCATGCACTGATTTTTGCCAAATTATCCACAGTAACAGTGAAAATGGCTTGCAGTGGAGCCTCGTTTCTATCCTCAGCCAGTCATCTTGGCAGTGTCATCACCTGCATTACTTCAAATTTAAATAAGCAGAAAGTTCTTAAATAAAAACAAACCTTTTAGGGTATAGAAGCTTGCTATTGTGTACCTTTTGCGCTTACTTTTCAGAGCACTGGATGATGATGGATTGCTGTGCCAGTTCCTTTTCCTTTGATTGATGAACCAGTTATTTATCTGCTTTAGTTGTAGTCCTGTTTCCTCCACTAATCGTGCCTTGTCATCCTCCTGGAAGCATGCAAAGCATATGAGATTATTAAAGAGTTGGTGCACCACAAAACCAGCAAGATGCCAAAGAAGAAAATTTAAAAAAGAAAGAAAGAAAGAAATATCACTGACAATAGTAAAACAAACATACAAGGGTCAAAGGAAAATAAATTACTGCCAAAGCTAGTCTATAGTTAGATTGGAGTGACAAGGGCTAGATGATCGATATCTTCACTTACTGTTGGGTATGGCCACTTAGAGTGGGCCTGCCACCAAGCCTTCAAAACAGAAGTGGTATCCCCTGGGAGTTTTCCAGCCCTCCTCTTGCGCAGAATCTCCTCCCTTATGTCGACAATTTTCTCTTTGTACCCCTACAAATTTACAAACTTCGATTGGCAATCTATACCTGAATACAACCCTACAAAACATTACTTCTTTACCTGTTTCAGTTCATGCTTCAGCTCTTGCCTGACCCGTTCCATCAAGGACCTTTCAGTCTCTGTTGGAACAAGGGGGCCAAATCCCATGCTATCAGGTCCATCCAAGCTTCCATCAAATAAATTTGTTTCACTGTCTGCCTGGTCATCATCATCATCAGACATGGTAGCACCTATGCCCTCACCAGGAGAGACACCTGCAATACCGACACATTTTTCAACAATCAATGCTCCTCAGAAATCCTCAACATAACGGTGTGTACACGAGTCATAAAGAATCTATAGTTGGTAAACCTCCTTGAACTTGTAAAAGACAGCATTATTTGTTACATAGTATGTCCATGTAGCACATCATAGTCATACTCAGATAAAAAAAAATTTAGGCAGACAATCTGATCCAAGTAACAATCCTACTGGCAATAGAGGAAAGAGATGATTTGATGCAAGACTGCAGAAAAAAATCTGAGGAAAGACGTATTCTTCTGAATTATATGTACCCGCGGGACTAATTTAAAAAACCGGTAGAGATATGCAAGAACAAACAGTTTTTATTGGAAATATCCCTCTAACGAAATAGCACAAAAAACGGACAAATAAAGGTATTTGTTTTCAAAATGTTGCATAATGGGACTACCTTCTTCCATAATGATGCTTATTGGAGATGATGGATAAACATTAGCAGGCTTTTATGGGAGATTTGGCAGTATGTTCTTTCATAAAGTCGCTTAGAGGCTGTTTGCCTGAAATTCAATTGCATGCAATTCAACTATATGCTGCAATTCAATTGCTTGCAAAAGCAATATGGCTACCCTGAAGTTGAGATGGTAAGGTTACCCCCTTGAAAAAAGTAAACTTTTAATTTTTCTGTCATCGTACATATTTTTTTTTAATAATTACAATGGAAAAATAATATTGCTATTATATTATTATTGGACTGGTATGACAATAATTTCTATAGTAATTATGTAGTAATTGTTCAATATATATAATTAGATATATTATTACAATCATATATATTACCGTATGCATTATAATAACTAATAGTTATTATATAACATTCATTATGATTACTATTATAATATTATGTATAGATTATTATAAGAATCACTATGATACAGCAGCAGCAGCAGCAGCA
Source organism: Phoenix dactylifera (assembly GCF_009389715.1). NCBI lineage: Eukaryota > Viridiplantae > Streptophyta > Magnoliopsida > Arecales > Arecaceae > Phoenix > Phoenix dactylifera. The sequence goes on along the minus strand of NC_052398.1, from coordinate 7,479,104 downwards.
ATAAACCCACCTGTCTACTTTCCAAGTGGTGAGCATATTCTGCATGCTGCTTTCCAATTGCATAGAATCTTGTAATTGGAATTGAGACCAATTTTGGCTGCAGTTTCAATTACAAGTTTTTGGCCTCTTTTTGCAATTGAACTGCAGCCTGCAGTTGCATTTTCAGGCATCCAAACACTTATTTTGGCACCTGAAATTTGATTGCATCCACCTGCCCTCCGAATTGTAGGCAAACAAACAGCCCCTTGTTGAAGATGACAGAAAAATCATCTGGCTTTTATCGAAGAACTGCAGAACCAGAAAATATTTGAATTTATCTAGACAATCCTATAGAAAAGGTAAATAATCCCAGGTGGTATGTGGTGGTGCAGACAATCATTCTACTACTACAAAATAAAAACTACTGTGGAGATTTAGACACTTTCATATTTATTTCTCATTTTTTCTACTTTATTTTCCAGTGGTCCATTTAACGAGTTGTATCTCCTTGATGCTTGCCGGCAATTTCAAGCTCTTGTTGGCTTGGCCAATCTTTCTCTCTATTTTATAATTTTAGTATCCCATCCCCTCTCGATAAAACTTGATGCAACTCAAAAAGAATTGCATTAGTAGGTGGGAGATTGGGATTCATTACTCTTATGAGCCTGCACATGTTTTCGCAACGCAAGTACCTTTGTGTGATTACAAGCTTCCATCGGCGAATGTGATAAGCATTATGACTACTCAAGATTTTCTAACAAATAATGCACTTAACATACGTAACTTACAATACAAATACAAGGTTATAGGAATTTCTTCAAATAATTAGGCTTGCTGTTTCAAAAAAAATAATGGAATGTGATATTATGTGATAATGATAGAGGCCTAAGCTGTCAGAGATGAACAAATTTATGACAAAAACACAACCAAATGTGCCTTTGTGCCTTTTCACATCATGTATTGTTAATTTTTACTCAAGAACATGGGAAGTGCTAAGAAGAAATGATGTTTTGGAGAATTTTGGAATATTGATAATGTTACAGATGCAACTTTGGAGAAGTATAATCTAGAGATGGCAAAGCCAGAAAAAAAGGTAGACAAAGAACATAGATATAGATACAGAAATATCAAAGGAGCTCCCAATGACATACTATAGGGTTCAAAGAGAAAATATTTTTAGGTAACTGTTAAGACCATGAATGCTATTCGTTATAAATATGTTGGACAAAGAAGAAGATGCAAATATCCGATATATGCTAAGGAGAGAAGAAAATGACAAGTTGGACAGAAAACCAATATTTGGGATGACATGACACCTATGCTGCAGCAAAAACCATCTGAAAATGAACGGTGACAATGTACATATTAAATGTGGTCAGGTGAAGAGATTATCAGAGGTAACTTAGTTAATAGAAGAGATTAGATTTGAGTTGAAGATTTGGAGAAGATGATAGGGTAGCTAAGAAAAGTATGTAGTAGTAAGAACTTTTGCATAGCTTGTAGTCACCAAGTTTCTATCGATATATAAATGACAAAAAGGCTCCGCAAATTAGGGCATGGGTGAAACTATCTATATGTCTCCTAGTATGCAAGCAAACACAGAAGACTAAGAACCTGAATGGGAGATTCATGTACATAAGCAATTTGCATATGATGACAGTTTCAACTACTAGTAATAGGGAGAAGAGGAGGGGAAAAAAGATTGTTTATAGTGTTTAACTACCATAAAAGAAGCCCTCACTCTGTTTAAGTATTATTATGAATTTTGAGACTAAGAAATTAGATAATTTAATATGATAATTGAAGAAGAACAACATATTCAGTACATAAATGATAGATGTGTTAATCAGCTAGGAAGTAAGATTCGCAATAAAAATAGTACAGTATGACAGCAAGATCTAATTATTTAGACTTAATATAAGTTTTGTGAAATCTTTGTTTTTTGAAAAATGGGGCCACAAGCATACTGCAAATTACAACCCATGAAGGGCATTTTTGTAATTATCCTTCAGTTCATCCTAGGTGCATCTGCACATCTTTCGAGTCATAAATTATCCATAAAATGCCAGCTACATATACACTTTAATTAATTAACTTATTACATACTAAATATAAGGTCATGTTCTCAATCAATGAAGCAACTAATATCTACTACATCTTTGAGCTACTCATGAAGCGAAACCTTTCAGTCTAGTGCTTTAAATGTGATGACAACAACATTGGATTTAAAAGGCAAGATAAGTCTCAGATATCTACTATTTAAAGTCATGTTATAATATCGGCAGCCAGGATGAAGTTGTTACACTGGATCTACCATGTTGCATCCATGTACAGTTCAATTGTGGAAAGCTCTAGCATAACCATAGAGCCACTTTGAATTTGTCATAAAAGAAAATATTCATAGAAGTGTAAATAATAATTCCTCCTCAATATATAATAATTTTTCAATGATTTATGAGTTGACATACACCAGCATGCAAGTATAGTGTGTGAGTCACTTTTTGCTGGTTATGGCCATGAAACAATGGTCTATGCTGCTGTTCCATGCATGCTGATCAATGTCTACTGGCATGGACTAGCACAAAGCAGCACCAAAGCACATACTTTGAAATGAGGCCCCAAACACATGATCAACATGGCATGGTATGTACAATTAGCGACTCATATCAACCTGTGATCAGCATATGTATTGCATGCAACAATTGAATCCATATTATATTTTAGATTTTTTTTTTAACTTCTACTGCATGTGTGCTTATCCATTTTCAAAAAATAAAATATAAAAGTCACCTGTGAGGCTTTGTAGGGACTGTTCAAGCTCCCAGCAAGCCATAACTGCTTCCATTGCATGAACACGCACATGCTGTTGTAGTTGTTCTTTGAAGGAACATAGTAGCAAGACATAGTGTGTCTAACCAAAAGCAAGAATCATATATTAGTACACTCATGAATGTTCTGAGACAACAGATTTAAGAGAAGAATCCTAGAAAGTATTACAATTCTTTATTAAAGCATGACAGCTTTGAGTTTCAGCAATATTCTCTGTAGATTCCATATGTCAATTTTCCAAACAAGAATGCCCTTGAACTTTTTCAAAAATATCTGTTGCTCTTCAGCAAATCTTAGCAAAAATGGAAATCTGTTCAGTCAATAAATGCCTTCTTTTTTTTCCAAAAATAAACATGGTGGCACACTAGTTTCTTTTTCCTCTACCTTTTTTCATATTTTGATTACTTGATTCGCTCATCTTTCTGATCACAAACTAATTAACCTATTCTAAATCGATTAAAATATTTCAATTTAAAATTTACAGATCGATATAATTATTCAATTTGGAATCTTCCATCTCCATCTAGTAATGTTTTCCTTTTAAGTTTCCCTCCCTCAGCAATCCATTTTATGTAATCTGATATTTTTATTTAAAATATAAATACTATATTTTGTATATAATGAAATTTTAAATTTTAAATTTTAAATTTTCCTTTTCCCCTTAACCATGCATTGCACGTGCTCAGTTGCTTGTTTCTTTAAGAACAGAGCTCAGGTTCAAGACAGTGAGATAGATATAGAGAGAGATTTTCAACTTATATTTTCCAACATTGGATTTGGTTCACCATCGCACAATTCATTAACCTTTGAAAAATGTCAGAACAAACATCATGCATAGTTACATCACCAATAGATTGAGAGCCATAGCACGCATGCCTATGCCAATCAACTAAATCAAAATGTGTAAATTTGGACACATAAGCATGTGGAGTTGCTATGGTGAAACAAATAGTTTAGTTCATAAATGAGAAAACAGGAGACCCTCCTAACTATGATTTATATTTTCGACACCAGTTTCATGTCTTCATTTGGTTTTTGAGTTTTGAACTGATATGTAGCTTGTAGGGCTGGGTTGTTGTACTATTTGGACTTGTTGGGCTCTCTTGGACTTTTTCTTTTCCTCTTCCTTTTCCCTCCCTTTTTCTGACTTTCTTCTGCTCCTAGAGCATGAGAACTTCATACTTTCTTCTTTCTTTTTAATAAATACAGGTGGTCCTTCTGTACCTCCCTCCCAATTAAAAAAAACATAGCATTAAAATAAATGTAAACATACAGTGACATATCTGACATTTCTGTGCAAGTTAACTATTTGATATGCAGTCATTACTATGTTGCATTAACCTAAGTGAGTCAGTCCAACCCAAGCATATGACTTGAAAAAAGATAGGTTGGACTTGGGCGTGAGAAAGCACTCTTAGGAGTGAATGGGCAGCGCTCGCCATATTGAATTTGTGGGATAGGTCCTAAGCCTGGATCTTTAAAACCAAATTAAATCAGGTACAAGCTTTACAAGTTGGCTTAGGTGAACACCATGTGACCAAATCACATCCCTAAGATCAATAAAGCTAAAGTTATTGTTCGACAATCACAAAATTCTTCAAAAACATCAAGTTGGTTCTCAATGATTTTATCTTGGCAGTTAGGGAGTCTAAAGTCCTCAAAAGCTATGTTTTATGTTCTGTTATAAACCAAATTAAGAGACCGTTCCCCCATATGCATGAGGCCTTTGTGTTCCTTCGTCCATTACAATAATGTATTGCTAATATATACTCCCCTTCCTCTGGCCATAGGAAACTTGTTGATAATTCTTTCATTGGACCGTTCATTTGGTAAGAAGCATGGTACAGGAGGCATGGGACAATTAAGCACAACATCTATAGTACAATTACAGGAGTCATGATTGCTGGCGATGCAATAAGCACCTTCATCGACAATAGAAAGCAGGACAAGAAGAGTGTGTCAAACACTTAAATCATGCAGCAAGTAAAAGGATATATAAGCTCATAACACACAAATACCATGGTTTGTGACTACACCTTTGCCACACCATGAGCAATTATCTTATGACTATGGTTTTCAAAAAATAATGAAGTTAACCAAATCATACAATATACCATCACTGAACTGATCGAGCAATATCTATCTTACTTAGCATTATAGATTTCTTTATTTCAAAAGGATTATGGGAAGGAGAGGACAAGTCTTGTCTTACCGAGCCTTTAAGATAGCAGAGAAACCATGATCCAGCAGTAGGATAAAGTGTGTTAAGTTACCGTAATACTATCCGAGAATATGGACAAATTGCAGAATTTCTGCAAAAATAATGGGAACATGGAATAACACAACCAATGTAATGTTAGCAGGAAGGGCAGCATGCAGAACTGGTCGAGTACTAAAATAAGTGTCTGAAGTGTATTAAATTGCACATTTCAGAACTGAAGTGAAAAACCTCTGCCTCTCAGATATTCGAGTGCTACAAGATCTTCTACAAGATTCAGGGACAAAGGTCCTAAGAATACTATTGGCATTGTAATCATTATTAGATGCAAATAATGTCATCCATGTAAAGCAATACAACAGCAGGAGAACCCTTAAGGCACAAGTCAATGGGGGATGGTCAACAATGACCGAACGTCAACATCCTTGCAAATAATCAAGGGAAATTGGAGTAGCAAAAATAAATAAAATTAACAAACGAAATCCATACACTTTCGATTTACAAGAAGAAGAATATTATTACAGTCAATTCTTATGATCCTAAACTATACAAATTTATATTTAGAGATGACTAACATTTCTTGGTCTTCATGGTTGGGATTTCCAACCTAGTATACATGCAATATGTAAAGAGATAAACTACTTAATACGATAAGTGAATTGATTTTCTGCCTAATACGGCAGAGCTCTTTCCTAATTGAAAGAATGCATTGTATCAAGAGGTATAGAGGGATGAAAATAAAGGGAAAGGTGCTAAACAACACACTTAAACCATCCATAATGGTGTCACTTCATTAGAAGTAAAATTGTAGATGTAGTTTCGCAAGTAAAAGATTTGTTCAACTCCGGATTCAAGGAAAGGTCCAAAAAGGATATAGAGTTTAGATTGTTAAATAGGTTGACATTAGTTGGAATCAAAATTTCATAGCATTTATTTCAGTAGTCTCTTCAGAATGATTCACCAAGTCTAGTCTCGTGAAGATCGTCGAGCAATCATTGCTCATTTTTCTCCTTTCTCCAAAACCTATTGATAAGGAACGTGTTCAAGTGTAACGAATAATAAAACTTTTCACATATTTGTTAACATAGCGTTGGACAACTAATTCTTTCCTTTCTCCATGGCCTGCTTGCCATGACCAGCCTTACTCAAACTTGCGGCTTGATTAGAGTACCTAAATTGCTTTCTGGTTAACTGCTGACTTTCTTTGCTAGCTCACCCAAAACTCTAAGTAAGTTCAATTTAGTTGTTTCTTAGCATATTTCTCCATAATATATGAAATTATAAAAGAAAAGGAACTTGAATCAGAAGACCTATGACGACACCAGCCCTTAGTTGTAAACTTGCAGTTGCGATGAAAGAAAAGTGTGCTGTTTTTGGTGACTTTGCTCCCATTTCCGACATATGAAACCTTCAGCATTCGTTATGTAGTCACCAAATTAAAAGCTATCCTTTGTAAAATCAGTTTCCTTGATATAAGAATAAATGACAAGCAAACATTTAATACTCCAATATTTACTCCATGGTCATGCCTTGTCCAGCCAGACCTCATTGCTATGTTGAACACACGACTGAGATTGGTCCATAGTATTGGGTTCCACATTGCTCACGAGCAGTCAAGAAGAATCACAGGGTGGATAGATAAGCAGAAGATGAGAATGAAGAGGCAAGGAAAGTTGGCATGGCTGAAAAAACATGGCCACTTAGCATTTCCTTATATGCCATGCGTGATACATGCATGATGTATTAACATCGAGCAAATTTAGAAGACTAGACTAAACAGAAGAGTCATATCTCTAACAGAGAGCTGAGAAAATGTTTTCCTTGAGCAAGACTATCCAGAATATATAACCAGCGAAAAATTCCTCAGAACAGATAGCTCAAAATACGGTATTTCTAATATCCCGTTGTGATAAGATCCAAAGGTTTAACAACAACAATAATAATGCTTTCCTAGAATTTAGCGTTCCCAAAGTGCTTGCATTCGAAAATCTATATTTTCTTTCTTCCTTAAATGCTTCTGAGTTCTGACGACTAAAAGGCAGATCTTTCTAACTGTTTTCTCAATCCCAAATCTCTTTGCACCAAGAAAACAACAAAATAACCATTTTTAAAGAGTTGGCGGACAGAAACATGTAAATCTGTTCAGATAGACATCAAGAAAGATGGATGGAGAAGGAAACGAAGAAGGATAGATTAGAAAGCAAAGAAGACGCGAAGAAAAGAAAAGAAAACAAAAGGAAATTACCATGAACTGATCGAGCTCCTTGTTGTCTCCGAGCATCTGGTTGCCGTGACCAAGCACCGAGTACTTGGCCACCACGCGCTGAGATTGGCCCAGCTGACCGTCGATCCGCGGCAGCTGGTCCACCGGCGTCGCGATCCGGAGGCACGCCACGTGTGCCGACAGCAGCTGCTCGTACAGCGGATGCGCCAGTATCTCCGCCTTGTACCTCGCGTTCTGCCACGAGCCCTCTTCTACCTGCTCCCCCGCCCGGCCTCCTCCGCCGCCTGCCGGCCCCTGCAAGCCCGCCTCCCCTTCCCCCAGCTCCCCTCCACCGTGGACCTGCTGGCCACTCCCCCCTGCGTCGGAGGAGATCGCCGCGGCGATCATGGAGTCACTGGACACCGGCACCTCTTCATCGCTCCCGCTCCGCTGCAGGATCGCCGTCCGCGAAAGAAACTGCCCCCCACCGCCGCCGGAGGCTGCGGCGCCGCCCGCTGGCGACGCCGACGAGTCGGAGGTGGATTGGAGGTGGAGGAAGCTCCCGTCCACGTAGTGGTGAACGTGCTGCCGGAGAATTGCGCTGTTGAGCCACGTCGGCCCTCCTCCTCCGCCGCCTCCGGCGGCAAGCGACGGCTTCCCGGCCGCCTCAGCGATTAGGCGGTGAAGGTCCTTGCCGTCCTTGGCGTCGGATGAAGAGGAGGAGGGCTGGCCTCCATGCTGGTTCATAGTTCTGAGCACCGCCGGGCCCTCCCCCAAATGCTTCTCCGAGTACTGCGGCAGCCCCATCTCGTGCGACAGGTGGTTGGGGAACGCCATCCGCTCACCTGCCCACCCCCGGTGCCCCGAGTCACGTTAACCCAACCACCACTCCCTAACTCCCTCTTCTTAGCGATAGACAGAAAGAACGAGATCGACAGGACGTTGAAAACCCGAAAGCCACCACGACGACGACGACGACGACGACGACGACGACAGGGGAAGGTCGCTATGACAACTATAAGCCCTCCTCTCCTGAAGAACGAAGCAACAAGACCATTAGTTGTCGCTAATCGTTGCTTCTAACCATTTATTTAAACGATAAGAAAATTCGCTTCTTTGTCATTATAATTTGTAAATTGATTAATTTGATTTTTTTCAAATGATTAAAAAATTCGAAGATATCGATTAAAATAATAATTACGACGCAAAGGTTGGCTGGGGGCCGTTTTTCGGAATTTTCCGGAAACAGCTTCGAGGGCTCCGAAAACCGCCTCCTGGTTCCTGTTACCGCCGCCTGATCGGACGGAGATATTGGTGCTTCTTGGAGGATAGTGGGGGCGAGAGTTAATGCGCGGCAGTAGTGATGCAAGGGAAAGGATAAATATACCCCTTTATTTTTAGCAAGCACACCCGGTTTTGTTTCTAGAAAAGAGAGTAGGTCTATGCGGTAACAACTAACAAGAACAAATAGCAGTGTTGTAATAAGGAAGGACGGGGACGGGTGGAAAAGGACGGGCAAGAGAGATCTTGGGATCGCTCGTTCCATCGGTTCGGGACAGTGACGGTGGGACACGTGGCGGGAGGAGGAGTGGGGTGGACCACTGCGTAGGGGACCGCGGGCCGAGCACGCCTGTCGTGGTGGTCCAGTGAAACGGAGCCACGTGATAGAGGAGGTCGTAGGGGCCCGGGAATTTTGACCTTTGAGTGGGTTGGGAGCCGGAGGTGGGGCTCCACCTATTTTGTACCTTTTTCGGTGCCACGTGGTCCCCGTCAACCTGACCTCTGGTAGGACCGTTACGGAGTGTCGACGTAATCCGTTAACTGTTATGGTGTTGATATTTTTGATTTCATATATTTCGATAAAGCAAATTAATTTGGTGCAATTGTTAATGCGAGTCTTATTTAGCTAGAGATGATTTATATATGGTGAACATATATAAATGTGTACTTTATTGTTTTTTTGGCATGGTATTAAGTGAGTTTGAATTCTGAAAAATATAAAATATGCAAATTATTTTTTTATACAAAAAATTCAAAAATGTAAAGTATGCTGTGCGCGCCTCTCGTTTACAGATTTTTTTATGAAATATTTATTTTTATTATTTTTTATAAAAATGTTATAATAAGTAGCTAGAAATTACATATGTACAACAACTTTGTTGAGATATGCGCATCTATAAAATTATCTTGATAACTTTAATTTCATTCTTTGATGTTTTTGGAGAAATTTGCACCGAAAATGTGCATCTATACAATTATTTCCTAAAATCAAATTTAGATGTTATGTCCTAGAGTCTTGTCAAAAAGGCATTTCATGAATATAATAAATTTAGCATAAATAGAATTATTTTTAAAAAAAGTAATGATATAATGTACGCAGAAATTATGCTAAAGAATAACGCTAACAAATTAAGATCGGCATCCATATTTATGTCTTTGAGAGCATAGCACCCAATTATGTAGTTTCTACACTCTAGGATAAATGTTAAACTTTGCTTTTTCGGATTATTAGATAGGGTAAGTTCTAATCATGCTTATAGTCTAAACACCTCGCTTCATAAATTTATGAAACAAGCATAGCAAGTGAATCACAGGCAAGATAGCAACACACCAAACATTTAGCTTTCCTCACTAACTACATTTCTCTTAAGTATATGCTACTTATTTATTATATATTTCCAAAATAGAAGCTTAACTCGTACGAAGCTCTTCCTTTATTACATGGGCACCAATACCAAATATACTCCACAAACATTAAAATTCATTGCTCAATGTACATAAAATTTTGACTAATAATTTTTTTTAATTATTATAATTTATTATATGATTATATTGTATTTCAAAAAAAAAAAGAAGAAGAAGAAACACAAATGTACCTCATGCCTTGTGGGAAGTTGATGTTAATAATACTAATGTTAATAACAAAAATTTTTGCAGAAAGGCTATGTTTATGCAAAACTTCACTTACCATGATGACGAAAAGTTTTGCTCGGTAATTATTAAAATTTATTACCTAATGCGCAACTATTGAATTATTTATTATAATTTATTATATTATTATGAAAAAATGATAAAAAGTTTGTACGGTTGCCATATTAAACAGCAAGCACAAATCCTACCGTTTTGTATCAACGCTTGCAGACCAAGTCCGTTAAAAGCCGTTAAATCCCCGTTAACGGGCATTATTGCTGATTCCCATCTGCACCCCATCGCGTGAAGTAGCTCGAAAGCTCAGAGAGTGGTCCCCTTCCCCACACCCACAGTCCCGCACCCACCATCGGCTCCGGTACCAACGTGGTCCCCATTTATACGGCCCAGTTGTATCCACGTGGCACGACATCGTCTCCTTTCGCAGCTGATGCTGCTGTGCTACTAGTAGCGCGGTCCCCGCCCTCCCCCGTTCCGCGCCCCTGCCCACCGGGTGGTTCTATATACACCCCCCCTATTGCTCAGGACACCCCCCAAAAATTAAAAAAAAATTAAATACTCTCTACACCCCCCCATTTGCTAAGGACGCCCCTAAAAAATTAAAAATTCCTAAATTACCCCCACCCTCCCCACCCCCTCACCTAAATTGCTCTCTACACCCCCCAAACCCCCCCCACCCCGCTCTTCCCCTCCAAAACACCCGCCGGCGGCCAAACCCCCTCCGTCTCCCCCTTCTCCCTCTCGTCGCCGGTCGGTGCATTGCACCTCGCCAACGCCCAAAACTCCCCCGTTCCCCCTTCTCCCTCTCGTCACCGGCATTCTCCCGATCTCCGACCACCTCGCCGGCTTCTCCCGGAACCACCTCCCCGGCCATCTCCCGAGCAACGAGCACCTCGCCGGCGCCTCCACGACCACCTCGAGGTAGCTCCCCCCCCCGCCTCCAGTGCTCCGTTCGGCACTGGATCGCCGAACAGAACCCTTCTGTTCGGCTGAACAGTGCCGAACAGAAGCCTTCTGTTCGGTAACCCTCAACCGAACAGAAGGCTTCTGTTCGGCACTGTGCAGCCGAACAGAAGCCTTTTGTTCGGCGATCCAGTGCCGAACGGAGCACGAACCGTGAAAAAAAAATTTCGAAATAAGGTGGAACACGTACCTTTGCGGCCGATTCTTCGTCCCAAATCACTAGTTGCTTGTCCATGCTTCGAATGGGGCTTAAATCTCCTTCAAAGATCGCCTAAACGATGTAAATGGATCGAGGGGTTTAAGGGGGGTTTGAGGGGGGGTTTTTTTTCTTTTCAAAATGAAACGGAGGAGGAGGAGGAGGAGGAGGAGGAGGAGGAGGAGGAGGAGGAGGAGGAGGAGGAGGGGGGGGTGTATGAGAAAATTTCAAGGGCAATATGGTAATTACACTAAAGGTTAGTTTGGGTATATTTTTTTTGGTTTTTGGGGGGTGTCCTGAGCAATAGGGGGGGTGTATATAGAACTACCCCTGCCCACCGCCCCGGTAATAATGCGACCCCGAAAGTTACCCCAGCACTTCCTAAAATAACGAAACTACCCCTCCATTCCCCCGCCCGCGCTGCCTGTAAGGGCATCTACGTAATTATGTGCGCACATCATGTCAAGCCAAGACTACGTGCGAGAGCCCGTGACGATCTGCGTGATGACCGTCATTTCCTAAAATGACCCTGATCGGCCTCTACAACACCGGATCTGCCCTCTCATCTTGATGGGTACATTGAGGGGTGTTTCGGTAATGGGGACGTAACGTGTAGCCGAGGTATGGAAGGGGGTTGGATCACGGGGTGGGGCCCGTGGGGGGAGTTAGACATCGCGTCGGTCGCTTTCTCGTGGCGCGCGTGCCGATGAATTTCCACGCTAGCGGGACCCATCCCTGCTTTTAGGGCGTATTCCCGAAACTGCCCCTCCACGCCCCGGCGAGCGGACGGCAGGACGACACGTGTCGACTCGGAAATTGCCGACGTTACGAGGAATCTGGCGGCAAAGCGGGGCGTCGGCGTCCGGTTTCGTGCGGCATCCGCTACGTTCCCGCCGGACCTGCCGACGTGGCGGGCCCACCATGGGACCAGAAGGGCCCAATCATTGCACGCAACGTGGCGAGGTGGAGGCAAAGCCGGTGGGCCCGGGTAGAGGGTGGGGGAGTCGATACAACGGTTTTGGCAGTTGGTAGCGAGGGGAGGAAAAGGGGCTTCTTAGGTACCTAACCATGCATTTTTAGGGGACATAAGGGTAGGTTTGTGTTCTTTTTTTTAAACTTAAGCAGAGGATTTGGTCAAGATTATAAAATTTTATAAGGGATTCTCAGAGATTATAGGTTATGATCATGGTTAGCAGTTACTATTAAGATTTTGATTAATTTATGGCCATGGTAATTTACTATTGCAAGTCAACAAAGGATATCATCATTAAGAAAGAGTGGGGTTGTCAATCCATTAAGTTTCTAATGTTATATTACGTCGCGATGACCGAATGATGGTTTCTTACATAGCACAAAAAATTTTAAGCAAATTTGCATTGTTGCTGTATTAAAAATATTTGGATCTCTAATTCTGTATTAATTGCTGCATACCATGGCTCACAAACATATTACTAGTAAAATCCCTTTCTTAAAAAACACACATACTTAAGTTAGGTCTTGTTTACCTTTTACCACCATAATCCCTAATAAAGTTGCTAAAGAAACTTTATCCTTCTAAGTCAATTGTGAGGAAAACTCACGAGGGAAGAGGAAAAGAAGAGGAAGCGAGGAAAAGAAGATAGAACAAAGTCCTCATAAAATTTTGAAATTTTAGTTCAAATGGGTGCTTCATAAATCTTTTTCTTGATTTAAGAAAAAATAAACCAATAAGGAAGCAAAAGTTGTAACTGGTTCGAGAGTCGCATGACTTAAATTTCTCTAAATTGTGGAAATATTGACTCATTTGCTCGACATTTGAAGCATGTAGGTCAAGTCTCGAGACTCATTAGTACAGTGTCCGACCTAATTGGATAGCTATGTTCCCTTGAGGACCCAAACTTGATCCACATGTCCAAATTCTCATCTCCTAGCCAATCAAGTCTCGATCTCTATCCAGGAAAAGAAGAAACAAAAATCAAATGTTATATATTGCACTATATTCTTGTAGAGTTTGGTAGGTTAGCAAAACACCTATCAAAAATCACATATTATATACCGACCGCAAAAGTCTTCTTAGAACCATCTTTCTTCTCCTTCCTTTTTTTTTTTTTTTTCCTCTCTCCCTTTCATTTTCATGTTTTTAAATGCACACCTCTTGTCTTGTTGGTTTTCTTTTATCAAACTAATTGCTTATTTTTATATGGTGCAACGTTGGAAGAAGGCAGGGACCACAATGGATGTAGTGAAGAAAACTGGGTGGCTCCTATTTCTCAACACCACCTCTCCTGTTACCTTTCAACTTTCAAGCCAAGCCAGGGGACTGATACTTCCCACATGCTCCTTTGCATTAGAAAAAATAAAAAAGAGAACAGTGCAAGTATGTATATGTGTGTGTGTATATATATATATATATATTAGAGACGGTTGAGGAACCACAGGCTTTTATCTGGGCCTTGGTATAATTGCATGCCATGCAATAAAGCTTCTACCATGTAAAAAAGCCTGTTCCTTGCCTGGGGCATCAGTTATGTGGGCTGGGTTTGTAGGTAATAATTGAAGGTGGTTGTTATTCTTCAGTGGGGTGAAAAGGATCTGAACATCTGAGCTCATCCCATAAATTCTCTGGTAAAAGCTAGCGGCTACTTCCCTTTTTCCGAGGAGAGGTTCTCTGTTAGGGCCTTCAGAGTGCAGTGGGAGGAGGAGGAGGAAGAGGTCCTGCGCCCCTCATGAACTTTTTGGCAGGGGCTGCTTTTTCTTTGGAGTTATTTAAAGGGGAATGATGGTTTAAGTGCACCACACTGAAGAAAGGACACAAAATAATTAAGACAGCTAGGCACCACCTTACGTGGCATGGAATATTTGGAGGACTTGCCATGTCACTGGATTTGCCATATATCCTTAATTCGGCAACTTGGTTCATATGATGACACCAAGAGCTGCACCAAGGTAATTATTGCTGTAAAGCGTTTGTATTTATTTTGTGAGTGATATTGACTTGGGTGATAGCTCAGCAACGACAAAGGAGAAATTATATCCGTATACGGCACGATCAAAAACCATATGGGCTAAAAAAAAAAAATTTATTTTACCTTATTTTTTTATAATCACAGGGATAACTAAATTTTTTAATAAAATAAAAAGTCTGTCAGTTCCACATGCACCATATAGTCGTGCATACTGCTGATTACAACTATTTATTTCTATAAATTTTATTTATCAAGTATTTATCTCGATGCATCATTATAAAAACAAATGGATATGATTGGTGGGGTGCACGTAGAACATAATTTCTCATGAAAAAGAGGTCGTAATGAGAAGATCCCATGAAACAATAAGCAAGTATGACTTCTGAGTGATGCAACCCACAATCCGAATGGAAGAGTTAAAAATCAAAACTTTGTTGTTATGTTTCTTTCACCTATGGATGCTATAGAACGTCATCTTGCCGAAGCTTGAAGCGATCGGTGAAGATGAAGACATAATAACCCAATTGATGCGATGGTATTAGGAAGGCATTGGAGGAAGGCAAGTCGTGATATGAATTTATCTTAATTGTCTCCTCTCAAGCTGCTAATTAAAGTTAAATTACAAAGATTAAGATGTCATCCAAAAGGCATTATCCAGGCTTATGAGGCTTTGCATCTAAAGAAACAGAGACATTGTGTCATAGTAAATATGAACATACCTTAGCAAAAAAAGTGAACCTGCCATTGATGTGAGGACCCGTGTGGGCATGTATTTAATCTCATATCGATTATTCACTGGGTAGATCTTGGATACTTATATAAAATCAAGAAATCCAATACCTTCCGACTAGTCATTTTGAATGAGATTCTGAATTGTTACAAATAGTATCAGAGCGACCCGGCCCATAACCTATATGGATTAGGGGATACTGCAGCACAGATCTATTGGGGCTGACCACGAATCAATCATGATGTTTGTGAAAAGATTTGAACCCTTAGCCTGACGATGACATCATGACTTGAACAAGAGATATGTGAGGACCCGTGCGAGCGTGTTTAGTCCTACATCGTTATTCACTGGGCAGATATTGGGTACTTATATAGGATCAAGAAATTCAAATAATATTTTCTGGCTAGTTATTTTGGATGAGGTTCTGGATTATCACAATGGCAATTTGAACTGGCTTTATTTTTTAACCTTATTTTTACGGTGCCTTCAAATTAACAGTCGGGACATCATCATCCACAGCGAGATCTTCACTGGAATTTGATGCATGACTCGATAAAAGGATGACTTTTCCTGATGGCAAGCAGGGATGTCCCTGACCCGATGTGTACTTGACTTCTATCTTACCTTTCCTACCCTACATTTCTTCGATCATGGCAAATCCATCGACGTCTAATAGTCACTCTCAACTTCGAACTCGCCCATGAAGTCTCATTCAGCCAAACCATCTCGCTAGGTGCCTAACACGTCGCTAGGTGCCCATTAATGTCAAGTTCTACTTGAACCGTGCGCTTAGACACAAATGTCTTAACTTTATACGACACTAAACGCCCAAAAGTAACCCATCGATCTTTCCTCCTCCAATTCCATGTCAACCAGAGTTTGCAAACTTCAACCCGGAGGAAAACAAAATCCAACATTTGATGTGCCTTTCTTATTGACCCTTTTTCCCTTGGAAATCCAAGGCAGTCTCTTTCTCCATGCGTTTATTGTCCATCAGTCCATCCGCCTCACTATCCTCCCATCTCTTGGTATTGGCGTGTGTTCATGGTCTCTTGTGAAAGGAACCACCTCCCATCTCATCTTCTAGGCATAGTTTTTTGTAGCCTTTATTGTTGGTCGTCAAACTGTTCCTTGGCCTCAGGAGAATTTTCCATTTATTTACTGGTGAAGCATGACCGGCAGCTCCATATAGTCGAACTACAAGGAGTTCTCCTTTCCACGGCTGTTCTCAGCCTGCTTGCTTCTTGAAATGTCATCAAAAAGGGAAGGAGTATGTGCGGTGGGAGAGGCTTGCTTCTAAGGTTGGATATTGTTGGAGCGTTCCTTGCTTTTTTAAGAATAGGAAATGTTGTACGAGTATCTACATGACCTAAATTGATGAGCAGACCAGCCACCAACCAAAGGGATATCAGGACTTGGTATTTGAGGTGAGAAGGCAGCCTCCGAGACTTATTCTGAAAAGGGCCATGCTTCAAGCGGCAGAGATTATCCAGCCCCTTTCCAATTAGAGAGCCTGTGATATTTGAGACTCTCATTCGGCTCTTGCAACCATCCGGACAATCGTCATTGCATAGGAGCTCCCACCTCCAATTTTTCAACTTTGATGACAGTGTGGCTGATGGCGACTGCAATGGAGGGACAGAGTTTGTGATTAGAAGCCTTGATTCCAGACTTCCTGTGGTAGATGGCAGTCGCATTTATCACACCTCTATCCCTGAAGCTAAGTGGAGGGCTACTTTGGAGGGCATTAGCTATACAAGGCACATCCTTGGAGCATATATCATTCACCTCGAAGATGACTCGGCTATGGTGATTGGATAGTTTTGGAGTCAACCTAGTATGGGTTATGGACATCCACAGATTAACGAGGGAGTGCGTTGCGTTTCGTGCAACTCATGTTTATTAGGTTGCATCCTATGTGGCACGACATTCATGTGGTATTTTATGGGCGGGCTATGGTATTATTTTTCTTCCCCTCTACAATATTATATTTTATTTGATATTTTTGAATATATTGGTATTAGACTTGTCTGACCTGTCCACCATATAAAAAAATAATAATAAAAAGGAGGTTTGGAAGTTGTTGGGTCCAGTGGCATCTCCGACCAACTCTCTTGTCCTCAAAAACGACCCTTGCCTGCTTCACGTTTATTTGGTGTGAAGACAAAGATAGGGAGATTCCAGACTGATATCTCGAGGACAGCTGGCCGAACGTTTGATTGGTTATTAGGTGTGCACATATAGCCCAATATATCTGACCGTAATACATCCCCTTGGAATGGCAAGTGTCTGTGGAAGGCTGGTCGCTAAAGCTTTTGAAATGATTGGCTCCTAACATTATATCGCACATGCTTATTTCTCCTTGCTTGTCTCCCATACATACTAGAAGTAGAACTTTAGTCTACCATTCTAGTTTTGGCAAGCAGGATCAAACTCACTCATTTGATTGAGTTCCCTGGCGTTTTTCATGCGCAAGATGTTTTGCCTAATAAAATCCATAAAGGGAGTATCCCATTCTGCTCCGGCAATATCTCGTACCGTGTTCTTTACCCGAGAGCCTCCACCTCTGAGCTTCCTCAAGGTCAATTTTAATGGATCTATCTCGAATGGAGGTACGTAGGGTGGCGTGGAATTTGTTATCAAGGACCCGAACACCAGGGTGGTGGCAGCAGGTGACTGTCAGCTATTCGATATTTCGGTTCCTAGTGCAGAGTTGAGGGCCGTGTGGGTAGGCCTTCAACATGCCCAACTAGGTTTGCGAGCTCGCTCAATCATCCTGGAGGGCGACTAGGCCACGGTTATTAGATGGATCCAAAAGGTCCGAGGGGTGTGGGTGACGACCACCCTCTACTTCATGACATCTGGAACATGACGAGGGATGGAGTGGCCTTTCAGGCCAAGCATATCTTCTGTGAAACTAATGGAGTTGCGGATTGGGTGGCTGCCTATGTGGCTAGCCATACGGGTAGTTTCATGTGGGCTGAAAATGGGGAGCTGCCTCGGACACTCTACGATATTCTGTTTTCTGGCTTTATTGGGTGTATTCGTACTCATCAAATATGAATCGACCGTCCTAACAAAAAAAAAAAAAAAATCCATGGAGGCGTTGTTCACAAAATTAATCAATAATCATCGAATTATTCACAAAATTCACAGTTCATATACAAATTGATTGCCGCCAATGCGACCAATTCAACTATGAAGGGCTTTGTTTTGTAACACCATGGAAACACATTGAATGTAAATTTTGCATTGCATATAATCCACTAACTCACAAGGAATGCTTCCATGATAGTCCTTTCAGTCAGCATTTGTCGCCCCTGAACACTAACAGGCTTCCTGCCTGGCAAACTTGCATGCTTTTGAACATCATATGGGGACGGGAGTTGTCTTTCACCCAGAAGAAGGATTTACCTTCCTTTCCGTAAATCCATAATTGGATCATGTCACTTTGAGATCTATGTAGACGGATGAATAAATAAGTTTAGAATACTTGGAGATCTGTGTGGCGCGATCCAACGGTCGATATCGTAAAAAAAAGAGCAATCATTCTTTGGCGCGAAAGTAACAACCCAAACCGTCGCATGGTACCTTTGCTTTGGGCATATCATGGTTTGTACATACGTTGCTTGTGAAGTCCCCCTTCTTTTCAAAGAAAGTTATCCAAACTGGTGAAATTTGAGTTCTACTTAGTTTCCAAACATGTTGATTCAGCAACCCATTAACATTTGCCAGGTTTTTCGAAGAAACCAATTTCAGCATCCAATCCACCTGATTGGCCAAATCAGCTTGCAAGCTCTGCGGAATTGGTATGCCATTTCTTCAAATTTCTGTTAGAACTTCCAAGACGCTCAATGAAGAGCCAGCACCCTCTTAGACAACAGTTTTCCAACAAGTCAAATTCCTACTGCTCCTTTTCCCCACAAAAAACTTGAAGCGGGCGGCTAAACGGCCCAACAAGTTCTGAGAATACTTTAGCTTGTCATTGCTCCTCTCCTTTTTCAATTTGCCTGGCAACAAGTTACAGTAACAAAGACCTGATACGAGTACATGAGTACTCACCAATTTCCAATTTCAAGGAAAAAGCCCGATCGCCACAAAAATTTGCAAGGGTCAGGAGCTTTATTATATTGCAGGAAAGCAATTATTATCCTTCTATGTCAGACTTGGACGCTGCAAATATTTGCAACTCAAGTGTTTCCTTGAAGCCCATCCACAAACTATTTATTAATACAATTCAAAAACATCAAATTGGCAAAGCACCTCAACTATAAATACAGATATTACTGGTTCTCTCCTACATGCTCCAACTTCTCCCCTATTTCATTTCTTTTTAAATGATCTAATGCAGCAAAAGGGTATAATACTATAACAACGAGGATGTCCCGACCTTGTCACACATTAAGTTTCTGAATTTTCCCCTTGCATGATTGGTGGTCAATATAACACTTGTTCAGGAATAAATAAATCCAAAATTCACAAGGGTAAATTAATCTCAACTATCTCCTACTGTTTGCAGTTTTGGCCTTGTTGAGGTTTGCAAGCTCTTCAATCAGCTTCCTCTCTTCGCTGCTCAGTCTCTTTGGAATCTCCACCTGCACGCGAACCAACTGATCACCCCTAGTGTTTGGCTTCCCAAGGTAAGGGACCCCCTTCTTTGCCATTACCAGCGTAGTGCCTGGCTGGGTCCCTGCCGGGATCTTCAGATCCACCATTGCATCCACTGTTGGGACCTTGATCGTGGTCCCAAGGATTGCATCAATATATGATACCTTGCACGTGTAAAGGATGTTATTCCCGTCCCGCTTAAGCACAGGGTCAGAGAGAACCTCTATGAATACATAAAGGTCTCCGGGCGGGCCACCCTTTCTTCCAGCATTCCCTTCCGACCGGACCCTCAGCCGGCTACCAGAGTCTACTCCAGCTGGAACTTTCAAACTGATCCTCTTAGTCCGCCTCACACGGCCATCCCCTCCACATGTGTTGCAAGGGGTAGAGAACTCTCCAGTCCCACCACAAGTAGAGCAAGTCATGACTTGCTGGAATACACCCAACGGGGTCCTTGCAGAAGATACAACCTGGCCCTGACCTCCACAAGTGCTGCACTTGCTTGGCTTTGTACCAGGTTTGGCACCAGACCCATCACAGGTCCCACAATTCTCTAGCCTTGTTATTTCAATCTCTTTCTCCACGCCGAAGACTGCTTCCTTGAAATTTAAGACAAGACTATAGCTCTCATCTTCACCCTGCATTGGCCGGTTACGAGCAGCTCTGCCTCCTCCCATTCCACCCATTCCACCCATTCCACCCATGCCTTCAAACAATGACTCAAAGAGGTCAAATGGGTTACTGAAATCCTGCAATAATGAAAGTAACCACATAAAGCAAGCAGCAAACAGTATCTTAACTGATAAGATCAGAAGATCCAACAGATAACCCATCTCTTGCTCAACTCACCCCCATGCCCACGCCAGAGCCTTTAAGACCAGCTTCTCCATATTTATCATATATAGCTCGCTTCTCATCATCTGACAACACCTGAAGTACAATAAATGTTAAGAGGTGTAGGAAAAAGTAAATAATTCGTGGTGCCAAATATCGAAGTTTTGATGAAAGTATGCTTGCAAGAATAGGAACTAACCTCATAAGCATTGCTTATCTCCTTAAACTTTTGTTCTGCTCCAGCTTCTCTACAAAAAAAGAATATATTGGAAGAATGAGTCCTGGCCCACGTTTTGACAAAATTAACAGTAACAGAGATAATACATCAACGTATCTGTCACAAGGATCAGAGAACATCAGAAGCAATCCAGATGCACCCCAGAGAGAATAGAGGACAGCCTACTCCCATTTTTCACAAATTATTAAACAAAATAAACTACAAAGTACTACTTCTTATGGTCTGCATACATTGACATTGACAGTGTCTCCTTACAGTGTCTTGCACTGCAAAACCTAGTGTTACAGATCAGCATTTCATGGTATCTTTGGTAGGAAATAACTCGCTTGCCTTAAAGTGCCATGGTGTTTATAGTAACTGCTAGGCGAGTTTTTGGTAACTGACATGTTATTATTATGATCTCCAAGGCCCCATTGCAGGAATTCATTTAAGGATAGGTTTGGAATTAGCAATCTTGACATAGTGGCATCCTTTTAGGCTATACAACGAACTAGTCATTAACTTCTTCGCTCTAAGAAGTGAATCATGTAACTTTGATTCTTCTAAACTACTATGGTTTCTGTCCTTGCCAACATGTCGTGCTCCTTGGCCTATTTTTTGTGTCTTGGACATGAAAGCAGTTCTGTGTCAAACCATTCCTAGAGGGTATGGTTTCAAGACACTCAATACTCTAATCATGGCTCAACTATTTTGCAACAAGACAATGAAAAGTGGTCAACCATCAATTTGCTTCACACTGGACATAAGTAAACCATTTCAGTTGGTAGGGCATTTAGAAAAATCATTAAATAACTATAAAATAATTTTAGAATCGTGAAGAAATGTACCAAATGCAAGAATTTAGATATTGATGCATGGACATGTACAGTCCTGAGTTGGTACAGTACAGCGCATGATCTGGGGGCAATACAGGCTCAATATGCCACGACTCAAATGAGCGAAAAAAAGGATGCATCATGACGTACGGGGTCAAACAGGGTAAGACACTTCAGTAAGCATGATATAGGGCAGTACACCTCAATACGATGTGATACGGGGTGCTTCAGGTCCGATGTGGAGGGCACAAGGGTTCCATATATCGGGGGCCATGATTGCTACTGTATGGCTGATTCAAGGCCAGTATGCTGAAGTCTTAAATCCTAGGCTAAAAGCGCTTATGCATGTAGGTGAACACAACCTAAAAATAACACCTACTACACAATGCCCTTATTGTGGGGTACCACCTAAAAAAGAATCAAATTACCCACAATGATGAGGCATCCCTACTAGGTTATGGTTTAAAACTATAATTATTTGCAAAAGTCATTGGAAATTCATACTAGCATGATTTTCACTAAGTTGGCAGGAAAAACATTCTTATAGAAATTTGAGAATTATTAGAGAATTTACAATAGGTTTGAGAATTTTGTTACTAGGGCTAGAATGGAAGAGGAATGTCACACCACATCAGCATTTATACATAGGATATATATAGCCACTATTAATTCATCATTGTTGAAACCCATATATGAGTTTTTATTTGTCATAGGATATGTAGCTGCTTCAATTATCATGATGTTTTAGGCATGATAAGCTATTTGAAAAGAGTCTACAAGGATCAGCAACATTTGGTAGCAAAAGAGAATCAGAGATGTTATGCACTGACAATATACGTGTCTGATGGATAACCACATGGAACGCCAATGTAGAAGATGTATCATCAACTGTCAAATAAGCATAAAAGTGGCTAACAAGCCATGATGGTCAGAAAGCTTTAGCAGAGCACATTAGGGTAGTTCTGGCAGAATGTGGAACTTGTCTTCATCAAACAGAACATGATTGTTGCCACGCTCAGAACTAGACAATAGTTACTAGTGAGCAGCCAACTGTACGAAAAGCAGTTTATTAAAGATATGAAGCCACCCTACAACATGTAAGAATGAAGTTACTACATTCAGTTGATGTTAGCTACTGGAGAGTTCAATCTGCTTATATAAGTTTAACCAGGAGATGTGCTTAGCAATTTCCCATTGGATACTCAGGTTTTCAATTTGTCCGGATATCCAGTTCAATGATCAAGTTAGTAGTTTAGTCTTAGTTAACTTTGTATTTTTTAAAGAGTTCAATCTGTTCAAATAATTTCAGGAAAGAGATGTACTAAGAGTTGTCTCTCTTATTTATCTATTTATATATTTCTCTATCCTCAACTAGAGGGGGTGCAGACACATATCCCTTCTATTATGGTGAAGGCAAGGACTCAAACCCATGCCGCTGGTAACAATTCCCAGGGACTTTAACAACTCTGACATTGGCATCTTCCTCAGACACTACATGTTAGACAATACTGGTGGCACTTTCTCTGGACTTTAATACAAGGTTCTTTCTACAATTGGACAATGTATCGATACCTTATCGATAGGGTATAGTACGTCCAATGGCCGGTGCAGTCCAATACGCCCCCGCACACTGACACAGTGTTAGGAGCCCAATCATGTTATCACTAGAAATGGGAGGTATGGATCAGCATGATGCGAAATTGGATAGAATCAATCAATTCCACTTGGTACAGGCCAGCTCGGCCCCTGTATCGTATTGAACCTCCATACTATACCTATACCTTATCAATACGGTATGGTGTACCTAGCACCAGACTATACGGGTCGGTACAATGAACCATTCTTTAATATTTGCATTCTTTCACCGCTGTTATTGTGCACAAAGCTCGTCTGCACAATATTCAATATAAAGAAAAATGCTTAAAATGCTTAAAACGCCTACTCCTGACCATTTTGAAAATTCAGCCATGGTAAGATCAATGATGCAAAGAAAAAAAAGAAAAAAGAAAAGACTTC
The DNA here is from genome assembly GCF_009389715.1 of Phoenix dactylifera. NCBI lineage: Eukaryota > Viridiplantae > Streptophyta > Magnoliopsida > Arecales > Arecaceae > Phoenix > Phoenix dactylifera. Next base: position 7,455,602 of record NC_052398.1, on the reverse strand, counting down.
ACCAGATCAACTCAGAACAATGACAATAACAACAATAATAGTAGAATAATAATGACATTCAATTAAAATACACAATAGGTCACTTATGACAATCATGTCCAATAACAAATGCTATTCTTGAAGCGGAAAAAGAACTTGCTATCACAAAAATGCATTTTGATGACTGGAACATAATGATTACATCCTTGTAAATGTGCACATACTAGAATATTTTTTACTCACTTGTTCACATCCGGATGATAACTCCTCGCAAGCTTTCGATAAGCTGGGAACAAATAAAATAGCATATAATTCTATCAAAATAAAATGTAGCTAATAAAAAAACATAAGCAGATATGATAAACAGCAATTATAAGAAAACAGAAATTAGCATCATATATATATATATATATATATATATATATATATATATATATATATATATATAAGCATGCAGATATATAAAATCACATTGATCGTGTTACAGCATAACCTCATTTCAAACATTTTAATGTTTAAAGAAAATTTAATACAGTAAGCAGGTCTAGTGACCCTTTTACATATATTTTTATTAGCACCATACAACAGAGATAGGAAGGGTCTGTTTGAAGAAAGAGATTTCTTATGGACAAGAAGCGGCAGGTGACTATCAAAAAAAAAAATTTACACCAGTGACAACTACTAAAGAAGGCTCCAGGAAAAGATGATTGATATCAAGTGGACGTCAATACCCTCTAATGTATTGTGCCAGCATTCTGACTTACAAAAGGAAGGAGTGGGCACCTACCTACAGATTCAGTTGAGTCATATCCTAAACAATAAGATTTCCAACCAAATTCCACCAGTTAACATACATGACAGAGCATCTAAATTAAGAAACCATGTTGTTGATCATGATCTACAACATTTAAGAGGTTCAAGAACCAAACATCAAATATTTTAGAGGTTCTTACCCATTCATCTGATGGTCACAAAATGGAGAAATTTTAATGGAGAACCAAATATATAATATAGAAGCATCCAGAAGAGTCGAATTTTCACATGCATTTTGAGATACATTGATTATGATCACCAGTATAGAATTTCAAATTATATTGCCGTACCAAGTATCAGCTAGTTGGTTTGTGGCATTTTGAAGTTTGAAAATTGTAAATCATGATTAAGAATTCTAATTCAGATCTCTTTTCCCATGCATGTATATGAAATGCATGAATGAAAAATGTATAATGCATGTACATGCATGAATTGGAATCCTACCAGTGAAATTTGGACTCAAATCTTATCAACATTAAATGCCTAATCTACCATTTTTATTGAAAATGCATGCAGTTTATTATCACCCAGTTTATTATGATCTACAAGCATTTAAGAAGCCTAAAAACAAAAAAAAGAGTTTTTTTTCCTTTTCAAATGTGTATCAAGTGGTTGCGAAATGTCTAGGTTTCCAGTGAAAAGCTAAAGTTGATTAAGGTTTAGAATCATTAAAATTCACTAAATATTAATCAATACATATTTTAAATATGTAGAACATGACCTGCAGTATAGATTCTCAATGCATATGGCTCACCAGACACCATGCCATCTAAGTCCGCCCATACAAAATGTGGAGTTCAATGGCCATACAATGATTTAGATTGCTCTGGTTTGGAAGCATTTAAAACCACTAAATTGTGGTCAACATATATTTTAAGAAGTACAGATCATCACTAGTTTTATGGTTTTAAACATAGCCCATCATTCACTTTGCTTTGGCAACCTGATTGTACCAATATCATAGATTTCGCAATGCATAAGCAAGAAACAAGAAATGTCTAACTTATGATTTATGCATATTTCAAATGTCATAGATATGACTAACAAAGTGGATCATAAATTTTTGATGACTCATTCTGTATCCTGCATTTATAAAATTTACTCTCAAATCCTCCAAATAGGATTTTTAGCGCATATCATTCGAACATTTAACATTCTTCAAGCTAAAAGTGGTTGTGTGCAAGAATGCATCGAAAATCATTCAAATTGATAATCAAAATTTAATTGATGATCCATATTGTCCATTCCATCTCCCAGAATGCTTTAATACATATATGAATGTATGTATGTATCAAGTGGTCATATTATGATCAAATTTTCAATAAAAAGACACTTTCTTAATATATGCTCGAAGACTATTCCAGCCACTTGAATTTTAGTGCCCAAGTGATTAAGATGTGTAGATTCTAATAAATCATTTCGATCATAAATTTGGATAATCCCCATACATTTTTGTGCAAAAGCATAACCACATTATAAGGCCTTTGAAATTTGAAAGCCAGCACTTACACCTACACTAACATGTGCACACATATATACACACAATCGGAATATTAAATCTGTTTCATAAACATTAGATGTGCACAACAATCTAGGAGCCCCTTTCCACTTCATCAATTCTAATTCTACTAAGCTATCCTCCTAACCCTTTGCGCAATAAATTCAAGTAGCGTGAATAGTCACTTTGGGGTTACTATTTTCCATCATCTATGACCATGTCTCTTTCCCCATTGATTTCCATTAAAATTTAATTCTATAACTCTGATCTGGTTCTGTGATATACATCCCTTGTTCCCAAAGTATTCCTCCAATTATTTATAATAACCCTGATATAGTGTTGTTCATTAGCATTACATCATATGAAGGTTTATTCCATTATACAACACAAATGCACAGCTACACATACAAAGGTGCGCACAGTCATGCATCTGGCCTGACATGTTTCTCTTTCATTGCCAAACATATAAGAACTCTCTTATTGCTCCATTTGGCATAAAGCTTAACAAGACTTTAAAAAGACTGCAGTAGATGGACATTCAAGGGCTACCCAGCATATAGATGCTAGGTGATTCTAGAGGTGTAGCTCAAGAAATTATTAATAAATCACATAAAATATGTAGCGACTAGAAGGCAGTAACAACACCAGTGCTTCCTGTAGCAGTGGCAACAATATCAGTAGCCCCTTACTCTCCCCTCATGCTTATAGTGCACAATTCACTAGGGGGTGGGAAATTGGAGAGGAGAGTTAATAAGGATACTGGGCTTCAAGTTATGGACATTGGGTAACCAACCAGCTAAGCCCTCTTCGCTGCCCAAGCAATTACCTAAAAGTAGAACTAAGAAATTATAAACCACTCAAGCTCTATACGTCTCTCAGATGGTGCTAATCAAATTGAAAACCAAAAGTTGAAATTATGATGCACTCTTCTTAAGAAAGGAATGTTATCTAGACCTCACATCCATGCATAAAACAAAATGTGAATATGCATCCTCTAAAATTGCAACATCAAATTCAATGTATTGAACTCTTGAAATTTCACAATGTAAAATTCTATATATTTTATAATCAATAAAAAAGGTAAATAATAAAGATAACAAAATCTAAAACAATTTTTTTAGCATATATAAAAATGATAAACATGAAGAAAATGATTGAAGAAGCTGATTTTTATCGTTAAAAAAAAAAATCTTTAACATATTTCTTGTATCTTAATTACAAGATATATTTCCAGGTTAATCCCAATACTTGATTTTCTGGTTTTGCTGAATCAGATGCTTTGGCAATCTAAACTTGATTAATGTATTCATGCCACTACAAGTAATCAAATGAAGTATGAAAGTTCCATCCCTAGATTGAGTGTTAAAACAAAACTGTTAATAAGTCAGGCAGTCCCTTAGACCCCAGAATTAAGCCCAACACAACTCTATACTTATGCAGCATTTAAAACAGACAAGCTGGGGCCACAAGTAGGCCCAAATAGATGCCCAGTTTTGTCTAGAAGTTAAGGAGCTAGCAAGCTAGCCTATTATAACACCATATGCATTTTAATGTTTATATTAAAGCATATACTAAGTCTTTTAAACACATCTAAAATAATTTTATTTTCACTGGTTTCTTTACATGGGCCCATGCCTGTAAGGTACTAAGGTCATAACATGAAACCCATAAGAGGGATCATGCAATTTAATGATGGTCGGATCAATCGCTTATGGGTAGATTAAGTACCTGAGGCTTGGTCTAAATTTTACAAGCCACAGGTCAACTTCACCCAAGACTTGCCTGGCCAACAGACAACTCAAATATTCTTAGTTGATATTGACTTAGCCTATTCATTACCTTACACTAAAAATTAAAATAAAATTACAAAATATGCAAAAATATTTAGTCACATGAGAAAGATTATATTTTTCTGATATGGAAAAAAGATAGAAGAAGAAACATATGTTCTGAAAGGTCAAGTTGTCAACAGTACCTTGACTTTAGAATTGCAAACATCACTGAAAGAAATGAGCTGTAAGCCCAAAACAGGAGAAAAAAAAAATTCTATAGCATTACAAAGAAATACCAATCAAACACATAACCTAGTAGATGGCACTCACCACTTTTTATTTCTGATTTACTGGCATTTTTTGACACGCCAAGGACAGAGTAGTAATCCTGTAAAATAAGTGTTCCGAGCATAAATACAACCAAGTGATATGCATTTACATAAATATGAGAATTTGCATTATCAATTGTCAAATTATTGAATTCTTGATCATAACAAATGAAGTAGGAAATCAAAATTACACTCACGCTATCAGCTCTGACAACAAGCCTTGCCCCCCTATTACGTCGAAGATTTTGACATGGCCCACTATTGAATAGAGTAGATGAAGGCACTGGGGCAAAGAAACTGGCACATGATGATGCCAAATATTTTTCCTTGTTTAAGATACTGCAAATAAACTACCATTAGTAAGAAAAAGAATGCACAAAGCCACAAATAAGACTACAAACTTAAAGCAGTAATATAACCAGAACAAATGGCATTGTCCAGCCAGCTGCTTGGTTATCAACAGGTGAGTCTTTTTCTCCATCCATTTTATATAAAGTTATATTTGCCAACAGAAAAAGCATCATCACTTTTTTCTCATGATCATAATGAAGCGGTCTCCCTACCACTTTACAGAGATTATAATTCAATCCAATTACAGCATGCCATAGCAAACTGAAAAACAAAGTAGTCTAGCAAGTCATAGGAAGTAAGAAGAAGAAGATATCAAGAGCAGCTTAGCAAGTCATAGGAAAAAAGGACGAAGAAGAAGTCCCAGGAGAGAAGTGGCAATGACCATTTTTTCAGTAAGAAGACTCTAAAGATAATTCCTTGTAAGATATAGTGAATCAGAAAATATCGTCTTTTTTATCACAGTGACTATAATTAGAATTAAGATCAATCAGGCAATGCACCGACAACAGCTAGATGAGACAACAGCACTGCAGATTTTGTGACTCTAGAGACATTTTTTTTTTCTTTTTATCAGTAACTTGCTAACTTTGCTGCTGTACTTTCTTAGGAAGTTCAGATTAAAAAACATTTTATTCATCAGTGATTTACAACTAGAAATTCAGCACCACACCAATTAACTTGAGATGAAGAAACCTGGTATTATATATGATTTGGCTTGTTTTAGGCTGTATTGGGTCAAGGGTCCAGACTAGAGTTCGGTGAGACCCAACTCATTTGCAGCCTGCAATGCGTCCTGAGTTTCCTTCAAAATCTAGAAAACATATACAATGTGTCGTTCCTTGCTATCCAGTCATGGTTTAGGATCTCCATGCCCGCGTTCAAATTTCACATTGTCCCTTATCAAAAGAGAGGTAGCAATATATTCCTCAAATTAACTGAACATTGCATGTAATTCTTACAGTTTAGCTTAATGGAGATGATTAAGATCCTTACACGACAAGCTAATAATTATTTGATTGCCCCACATAATAATAAGGCAGTCATGAAATACAGACATGCTTGCTGTAATTTGAACTAGATACTACATAACTATAACAACAGTTTGTGACAGCTTAGTGCAAAGGTAATTTGCTTAAAGAAGGCAAGGTAAGCCACCAAGGTGGTAGCTCAGTTGGAACGGGGCGTTTACTTCCAACCAAGTGGTTCCAGGTTCGAAACGCGCGGGCGTCGATTAAATTTGGGGACCGAATGCTCCACGCCTGGACACGGGGTCTGGAAGTGCTACTGGTCGGCTGATAGCCTGGGTGGTGCCAGGTGTGACGTACTCACACGGAGGGTCGGGTCGGGTAACCAAGCCGGCTCACGGGTGGGGAGGGTATAAGTAAAATAGGTCGGCGTGCCCAACACACGACCCGGTTTGCCCGCATCGAACATTCTCCTGGCGGGGTGGGGGCCCCAGTGGGGGCTGCTACGCGGGGTTGGGCTTGTCCCTTCCTCCCCCCTGCTCCCTTTTTTCCAGCAAAAAAAAAAAAAAAAAAAAAAAAAAAAAAAAAGAAGGCAAGGTAACACACAAGTACTGACTCTTCAACTAATGTGTAAAACACTGCTTATTTCAACCATCAGCCATCAACAAAAAGACACTGACCTTCACAAAAGCCATATGTGAATGAAAGAACATCAACCCATACCAATCTACAATAAGACGCATCCAAACAACCACATAGAGAAGGAGAAGAAGTGGAAAGTGTTTTCAGATCAAAACCATAGCCTCCAAGCTATTTTGAACTGTAATTACAAAGATAGATAGCTCTTTGCTGAAAGACGAGAATAGGCTTTAGAAATGCTCAAATACCATTTGAAGGCAAAGTCTTCATAGATGACATTCATCTATCTATTCAAAGAGCCTTTAAGGCTATCCAACCATTAGAATGCAACAAACCTGTAGACCTATAATATGTATGATTTATGAGAAAATAATCAAGATGCAAAGATGAGAGAATATAGATATATATAAGTGCAAAGAAAAGAAAAGGAAGAGAATTACAGAAGTTAAGGAGTAGACTAGAGAAATAGAGAGAAAGGAAAAAAGAGACAAGTGGTCAAGCCATGCTCACAACTTATTGATAAAAGCCTAGTGTGCTTCCTCTAGGGTTGGTCAAATAAGTTAGAACCCAGGCAGCCATAGTAATGTGAATATTAAAGTAGTCAGCTGCTCTAATATTGATTGTTTATTTTGTATAAAAGTAAGATTTTGTATAAACTGCTAAAAACAAAAAAAAATAATTGATGAAACATAACACCTAAAGCCTAGAAAAAAAGTAAAGGACAGAACAAATGAACTGTTAAAGTTAACCTAGAGTATATGTGTCAATTCCATATGCACTCGTAAAATGTAAAGCATATCTAGATACTAAATTTATTGCTGAGGTAAGATATCAAAAAGAAATGCTTACCCAGTTTGAGGCGTCAGCAACTTGGTGCTAAAGCAGCATGCCTTTGCTCCTCGAGATGTGTATCTGAACACTAATTGAGGATGTACTCCCAACTGAGGTACTGAAGTACCTCCACACGGTATGATTGCCATCATGCTGAGACTGGTTATGGTATAGAGGAAGATTGACAAATTCAATCTTCAATTATCTCTCTGCAAGCATAAAAAAGTAGCTGACATGATTCATATTTGGTGTAAAATCTCATAGCATATAACAGTTAAGTGTAACCAAACAATTTTTTTTTTTAAAAAAAAGAACAATGACGTAATTCTTGACATTTCTTTCCTCAAGTACAATGATATCATTTCATGCTAGTAGGGTCATAATACCATACTATTACAAGCCTTAATTTATTTGGCATAGCAATACTGTTAATGCCTACATGCTAGAGACGAATGACTTTAAGCTGAGTCATACTTAAGAAATCCAAGTAAGTGCTTTCGAGTAAACTAATATTTGCTCCAACAGTTCCCTAGTTGATGCAATAACAAAGGGTACATCACGACCACTCTTCATGAAGATTGAAGATATTAGCTTGACTAAATGATTTGGAAGGTAAACCATGCAATGCCGCAAATCAGACTCAAATGGATATATAGTCAAGACACACACAGTGGCAAACTAACTTTCGCAAGCTGACTCTTCTGTTGCTTATTGTCTTTGTTTAATATCAGCAACTTACAAGCACACATGCATGACTACAACGTTGGAAGATGGGTCTCTTATCTTCTTTAATCTCCATCCATGAGGTATTACATGATTTTCTTCATCTATGATGTACGAAGTTATCTTCTTCATCCATGATGTATTAGGTGATCCTCTTAGGTCAAGGCTCTCTCTCTACAGATATAGTCTCCTAACAAATTAAAATAAAGATTAAGATTAAAAAATCTTCTACTAGTTGGCTGTCTATTGCTTTGTCTAACCCAGTATTTGTTCTTTTTTGCCCCTTTGGTGTCATTGCAGTCTTTAAGTTCCGACTCTTATAGGCTATCATGAAGTCAGCCATATTATGTTTAGGCAATCCTTAACCTTGTTTTCTTGTTTACATTTTCATTGCCATCCTTCTTATTTTTCTTCCTTGCAACTCATGGTAAAGTTTCCATCACTTCTCTTTCATGAAAAAGACAACAAACTGATTAGGGAGATCACAGTTGTTCTTCTAAGGAACCTCTTATCCTGTTTTTTATGGTGGTTTGGTTCTCTCTAATTGTTACAGGAAACATCATGGTTACAGATATGATCTCAAAGATAGAAGAACTCCATCAAGTATAGCATAAATGGAGATTGGTGATTTAACCTTTAGCATAGCTATATCCATCTTAATATCATTCCGACTGATCCAGCCACTTATTCAAATTATCCACATCTAAATCCCCATAAATAGGAATATCAGTTATAGTTCCTGCTTTAAGCTTTGGCCAACAGATTTTTTATATGCATGGCATATTGATACTTTCTCTCTCGTTATGACCATTGCCTTCACCTAACAAGATTTCCACCTATAAAAATGGTGAAAAATGGTCTAGCAAATGTTTGTTAGTGAAACATTAGACAACATCTATGGTAACAGGTAATCATCGAGTCAAGAACTATATATGCCACTGATCTTCTCCATGACAAAAGATTGGATTCAAGGCATTTGCTGTGGACTGCTTTGGGCTCTCTTCCTAACAATTTACTATTCATTCTAGCCTGAAGATTCAACTAGATTCCCATTTTTCAAGTAAACCAGACGATTTTATTTAATCACAATTTTTTGCAGACTTTGATCAAAATTCCATTAAAAGTAGAACTGTTTCCCATTCTTTTTCTCCATCACTTGTTTATTTTTGTACACATGTTCCTCATCAGTCTATACCAACACTCTCTAAAAAACCTCTAATATGGACCATGAAGTTAACAATCAATATAAAACCTATTTGTTACTCAAAGAATCAACATACCAATGAAAATCACATTTTACACAATTGACACAGTGTTGTAGCTCAGTTCCTTCCTCATCTAAGTAACAACATTTCCTTTGAATGAGCGATCACTGTCATAGCACACAAAACCCTCAAAGAACAAATCATGAACTAGTTTTAACAGTCATAAAATCAATTCTTTGCAAACCTTTATCGCATCAAAAATAAACTGCTCATATGTAGCTATATTATTTCGGACGAATTAATTACTTTCATGAAGTGCGGACACAATCACTTCTCCACCTCTCCCCCCACTAGACCGATGAGCATTCAGCTGCGTAGTTCACTTCAAAACCTCCCTGCATCTGGAATCCTCAGATTCCGCTCCAATATTACCTTCCACTCCATCTAACCATTCGACCCCGTGGCCAGAAACCAAATCCGTCACCCGTTACCCTAAAAACCCATAACTAGGCACCGCGAAATCATCAAAAACAACACAAGACTCTCTACGACTAAAAGGAATACGCTGCAAATCAAGGACAGAATCGGTTAAAGCAATATCCTGACACATTTACACGTTAAACAACCCAAAGCGGAGAAAGAAAAGACGACGGAACCGCTGCTTTTGCCAAGACACATCGAGAAGGCAATAGAAGAAAAGATTTTGCTGCCAAATCCTACACAGTTTCACCAAAAAAGAACAAAAACAAAAGCGTTGAAAGGGCTTAGAGAGCATTAATCTCCCCCGAAATCCTTTGGAATTCGGCGGTCTGGGAAGAGGATGGAGAGGCCGGTACCTGAATCGGACGCGGAAGGGGGGCGAAACCCTAGAGAGAAGCGAGGGAGGTCCTCACTTCTTCCTTTCCCCTCGGCGGCGCGGCGTGGCGGAGGACTTCCGGAAGCGTGTGAGCCGTTGGCCGACCTCGCAAAACGATAAGGGGGCGGAGGGCTGGGGGGCGGGGGGCCGGGTTGCCTTCAGGCTGGTGTTTGGATGGTGAATAATTGCCGCATATTCCAGCAAAAAAATAATTGCCGCATCAATTTTTTATTATTTCAATCCGTCTTTAAATACACAAAAAAGTCGTAGAGTAATTATATCTCAAACCATTACAAAATCAAAAATATATTTAATAAATTATAATTTTCTTTCTCTTTGTCCTTTCCCACCAAAGATGCTTGCCTTCTCGAATAAGCGTATCCCAGTATACTATTAATTTTTCTTGTTCCTTCCAAATTTATTTCACAATCAAATGTTATCTTGGAAAGTCCTTTTGGATAAACTGCACTCGGACCTCACGAACCGTTGGATTTGACTGGTGATATGCACAAATCAAGATATGGTCTCGACAATCAAAGGCTTGGCTTATCTTAATTTTTCTTTTCTTTAATTTTTTAAATAACTAATCTGTAGGTTTTTTCATATAAATGGTCTCTTTTCACTTTTATTACATTATCATACCAATTCCTTCGTGAATAGCTACAGGGACGACTTAAATATGCACTAAAAATTATAATTTTTCTTTTTGGGTACGTGCATATATAAAAATTTGTGTTATTATCTTAAAACAATATTTTTTATAAAGATGTAGATCCAGATATATTAATATTATATGCAGCCCTTAGCTACCCATGTATTATTATGGTAAATGCCCTTAGTTTTTTTATTTTGATAATTATTTTCACATTGGACTAGATGGCAGAAACGTGGAGGGGCTAAGAGGACGTAAGATTGTCAAAAAGTCATGCCGTTTTTCTTCTTTTTCTCTGATAGCGTGAAGGGGTTGACCTGTGTTTAATTAGACCTACAGCTGAGCTTTCAGATCATTAAATTCATGTGCTCCATCCCCTATTTGAAGTCTAATGGCTCTAGCATCTATGGATTGACTGCAGGAAAAACAGACCGCAGTCGTATCTTCTCAGCAAATACAAACCAGGCAGTCAAAGCATATGTTCCATATACCTTGAGACAAACAAAAGTCTAAAAGGTTGAACTTATATACAGTCAAAACAGTATCATCTGGCCATTTGGTAAACTCAAGAAGGATCAGAAAATGGATATTTCTTTTAACCAAAACCATATAAAAACAGAAGGGTGGATCATCCATTGCACACCAGAAACCTTTAGATTAAAGAAATTTTCAAAAAAAAAAAAACAATTCTTCGACTCTCCAGAATTACTTGGATCATATTGCCGAAATAATTACATGTTACCCAAAAGGAGAGATTTGTAAAATAGCTGCAGAAACATGGGAGCATTAAATAACCAACAAAACAAATAAGTTAAGAGTTTCTTCTCTGGTACTCCTTTTCAGAAGCTAAAACAACTTTCCAAGTCCTCTTTATCAGCGATTAAACCTTCACTCTTTTAATGACCTTCACCGGTCTCCTTTTATGTACAGTTGGGTTATTCGCAGAACACGAATGAGTTAGCGAGTCCCTGCCTTCATAAAGTCCCAACATGTCAGTCCAGATTTTCCGGTAAGGGTTCATTGAGATCGGGTAGGAAGAGGAAATCCCTGCAATCCTGTACCGGCAACGGCGGAAGATGGTGGGATGATTCATGCTGCTTCGTTTGTATGGGCAAGACAGTAGTTGTATCCTTCGTCCTCTGCAACTCGAAGCTCAGCTGCATGAAACAGAGTGCTTATTAAGAAACTGCTTACTTCTTTTGGATGACTAAAATGGCATGAATAAAATTCAAGTCATAGGTTGAGCAAAACGAAGAAGGATGGAGCATTTCAAACAAGACAAACTAATTTTCCCCGTGAAGGCTTCTTAAATTAGACATACACTTCTGACTTGATGTAAGATACAGCTAAAAGCCATGCCTGCGAAAGGACTGGATAACCAATGTGAAGATCTTAAATGCTAGATCTATCGGTGAAATTGATAAATTATTTCAAGTTGGATGAACACTTGCAAATTAATACATCACATTTTTTGACACTTTATTTTTGTACTTTGCTTTATCCAATATCCTGCTGGCTCTACCACATAAATAATTTTGAGAGGAGAGGAGATCTACAATCTGACGGAACTTTATACTGTGTCGAGTGCTCTTGCTAGGAAATTTGAACAAGTAGGAGATTAAGCATAAAAAGGCATGTTTTAAGTTGAAGAAGTCATGGTACTTTGAGCAGTAATGCCCTAACCAATCAACCTTTTCCTAACATGAAATTATTATACAACTAATAGTGAATTTATGAAGTGTTTAATCCATTACATCTAATAAACATCTAGGCATTGCAGTAAACAAGTGCATATACAAACCTAGTAGAAAATTAGGATCTCCCAAATGTAGCACCTTAGCACTCCATTGAAATGCAAAAAACCATAAAGCCAAGCAAAATAGCAAAGTCACAAATGTACTAATACAAGCATAAACGTTAGAGGGTCCATGGTAGTGAAATGTCATCACAAGGAGGCAGCTTTGGCAGCTAGGTCTCCTTACAAGCAAACTAGTATAGTTGATGCTGCCAGACCACCCAAATTGTCCACCATGGTATATTCAACCATAAAACCATTCCATAAAAAGAAAAGGTCTAGGCAGCCATGCAGGCAGTCATGGCCCGCTGTCATCTGGCTGTCCTGACAACCAGTGGCTGATGTTAAAAACATAAAGGGCAAGAATTAAAATTGCATCAGATCCTAATCATCATATGTAAATGAACTGCTAGCTTATTGCTTCTGGACGAGATAGATGAATGCATCACCAAAAGATTACAACAAAAAAATGAAAGCAGTCCCATTCATGATATTCAGCTCATATTGCTCGCGTGTGCATATAGTCGCATAGTGGAGCCTATGGAGATTATTTACAATTATTCGGCTAATAAAAGGAAGGGTTTCACTTATGACTACAAGCCTAAAGACATGGACAATCCATGCTGACACTACATAAAGGAATGGCAATGCATCAGATTGGCAACAGGTCCTACATGGATCCTAATCTAAATTCAATATGCATTTACATGATCAAGAGCCAGATCTATATCCATGAAGATTTTAGAAATGAATTTGGAGGTGAAAATGCTAAGATGATATATGCCAAGAATTTACATCAAAATTTTCAAATCCTTTCTAGCCCATGTTCACTATCTGTGTACAACTAACAGAACGCAGTCATAAGTAACAGCCCCGTTCCATGTGGTCATGCAAACAGTAGAACTCAAGTCATACATTCTGAGTCAACTAGTGGTTATAACAACGTCATGCCTGCACCACCCGCACACAGGCAACAGCACACGCTGATGAGTTGATGAGCACCCAAACACAGACCACACACTACACACACTCTACATACAAACATACATACACACACACATAAGCATACACATATATGAATGCATACATAAGCATATACGTATATGCATATGCATATGTATGTTTTTTCCATATATGTATCCGTATATGTATGTATGTACACATATGTACACACACACACACACACACACACACATATATATATATATAGATACATATATATACCTATCTATCTATATGTATATACATGCATATGTATCTATATAGATATGTATATGTGTGTATCTCTATGTATGTAAATATATGTATCAATATGTAATGTATAATGAATGGAAACGAAATAATCGAGGCTGCGACAGGCTAAATCCCCAAGTCCGCGCTTGGTTTAGTCGATTTTGAATTGTAAACTTGCAACACTACGTCTTTTTTTTTGCTAAACACTACGTCTTTTGAAAAGCCAGATTTGACGGCGAAATGAATTAGGGTCATATCCACCACTACATCGAGAGATGCAATAACCGAAGTGCACGGCCCATTTTTCTCTGGTACATACGGCCCATTAGTTATTCAGTTATTTACCCAAATAGCCTAATAAACATACTTCGTTTCAACGCAAAGAGTGGATTTCCCGCGGTGGGGCCGGCAGCTGTCTTTTGTCTTAGGCAGCGGCTACCCATCACCTTTTTTTGCCTATCGGCTCAGACAGTGGGTAGCGTGAGACTACCGTGTGGGCCCACATGCCTGCCAATTGGCACCGGACACGGCAAACACGCAGCCTCAAAACTGAGACGGAGACCAGGCAGCCGTTCCGAGGGAGTCACGAAGGAAAGAGAGAGAGAGAGAGAGGGGGGGGGGGGGGGGGGGGAAGAAGAGAGGAGGGGGTGATGCGGTCACCTTCAGCCTCCGGTTCTCCGCCAAAAGCGCTTCGTGATCCTTCCGCCGCGCTTCCACCTCCTGCTACACGTTCACGTACCCAACCGATTTATTTTTGCAAGCAAGTACTTCACACCAGCCGGTTATCTCCACAAAAAAACCACTACAAACAACAAATCAAAATGGAAGTAAGAAACGATTACCTTCTGGAGCTTTCCTCTTTCTTCCAGCAGTGATATCTCCAACGCCTGGAGCTCCGGGATCGTCTGCTCGCCAAATCCAAAAGGGCCACCCCATTTAATATTTAATTGTTAATCTAATACAGGCAAGCAATGCATATACTTCTCACCCGGCGATAAGCTTACCCACCACCTACGTTCCAGCCCATCTTGCAACCGTCCATTGGATGGGGTTGGGGGTGGAACGGGCAAGATTGCATTTAGTTTCGAGTAAAAGTAAGCTTAAACTTACCGCCAGGCAGAAATATAGATTCGGCACTTTTGCACCGTACGACCACTGGTCGGGCGAGAAAAGAATAAGAAAAGGGAGAAAGGTCAATAAGGACGGGTCACCTTTTTCTTCCCCGACCATCTGATGGATTTCGGTGCCGGAGCTCTTAAGACCAACGGCGGCCGCTCGCTCCCAAGCGCCTGAAACACAGCACACCAAAATAAAACGCGTCAGAAAAGCACTGCTACACGTTTAAAAAAAAAAAATCACTACACCGGACCAGAGGAATGAAGACGAAGAATCCAGTAACGCGGTATAAGTACCGCATAAAAGATGGCCACGTGGCGGTTTACAATCGGAAGAACGTAGATCCTTGCTAGGGATCCTCTGGTGCACCACCCAGTCTCAAGTTCCGCACTCCGGCTTTGTGTGGATGCCACGTGGAGACGTTACAGTGGTTTTCAAGAAAATAAAACCAGCGTCGGAGTCGCATCACGACCACATCCACTCCAATTCAAATACGAATATAAATTAGAAGCATAAACCAAACGTGGACGTAACGCCAAGTCACCAACCCCCTCCTCCTGTACCGACCAAGACCCTTTTTCCTCTCTATTTCTCTAAATATTATTATACTAATAATCGATATTTCCATTCCAACGCCTTTGTTTTTTTACACCGGCTGCTCTGGCTGTCTCCATCCAAGCGTCCAACGCCAGGCGGGAGTATAATTACTCCGGGTATAAGTATCATTTCCTTATTTATATTTTAATTTGGGACAGTTGGGCCCATAACGAACCCCCCACCTCGCCAGCACACGCGAAGCCGTAAAAGGAGGTGTGCGGGCGTGGCGTTTAAACAAACAAGTCGACCCTTGTTGACCGAAAAGCCCCCCGTAAGTGCATGGATGCCTCTTTCAAGTGGAGGTATTTTGGTCATGTTGGAGGGGCAGCAGGGCTTTGGACTCGTGGGATGCGGGAAAACCCGCCGCTCAAGAAAAGGAACAGGGATGAAGAGGGCAAGTAGAAAGGCCCGCGGTCGGACGGGGAGTCGAATTCACCTTCTTTATTCCACTGACGAAAATGCCCCTCTGAATAACTGGTCATCTCCAAGAAAATTAAAAAGGCAAAAAAAATTAAAATTAAGAAAATTGTGAGGTCGGCCAGCAAGGAGATCTAAAGCGAGGCAAGTGATTGGAAATTCATGAAAAATTAGCAATAAAGATAAAAAAAAATGGAAGGAGATGAGCCAACCAAAATACCGTAATTAATTTCGGTTCTTGGTAGGGGTATTTTCGTGCTACACATAAAGAAAAGAGAGACTGTATCAAAAAAAACAAAAGAGGAAGCAGCGATAGGAGGCGGAGAACCTGACCTTTGTTGGATGAGGGCCGTCACCGCGCACGGTGTGGGGCTCGGCGGGCCTCGGCCGCTCCGCCGCCGCCAACTTCTCTGGCGAGCTCGATCCGTCATCGCCGCCGCTCCCACCGCTCGTCGACGCGCTGGATCCGCCGCTGTAGTAGAGAGGCGACGGCGGGCTGGCCCTCATCTTCCCCTTCTTCTTCACCGCCGCCGCCTCCTCCCTTCTCCCCTCCCGTATCCCCTCCATCGTCATCTGCCGGGACCTCTTCCTGACCGATCCCCACCTCAGTGGCGGTGGCGCCACCTCTGATGGCCCCTCGTCGTCCTCCGACGACGGAGGCGGATCGGGAAGCCAAGCGTTTTGGAAACTGAAAAGCACCTGAGCGGCAGCGAGGACGGCCTCCTCTTCCAAGGCGCGGCGGCGCCACTCCTCGGGGTCGTCGACTGCGGCCATGGGAGCTCGAAGAAACCCTAGAGAGAGAAAGGGAAAGGTGGAGAGAGAATTGAGGATTGGGAGGGAGGAGCGAAGTGGGGATGAGCGCCCGAAGGAACTCTTTCGGGGTATTTATAATGGGAGATAAAAGGGGAATAAAATAATGGGGGCCGTCCGGACCCTCTCAGGCCCCTCCCTCCACGCTTTGGACCGTAAGCCCTTCCTCAAACGGACGGTATTGCCCCCGGTAATGGGGAGCGCGATTCCATCAAATCAGGGTAGTTTCGTCTTTTAGTAATTGTAATGGCGGAAGGGGCCGGAAGCCGTGCCAGAGCTCAGGACTGAGTTGCAACTCGGTCCGGGTTTTGTAATTATCGTGAGCTCAACTAATTTTGATCATTTGATAATAAAGTGGAATTTTATTTTTTATTTATTTTTTTTTTGGTACATCGGCGGCTCACACCCTACGGGTGTGGATACGGCCTGCAAGTGGAATTTTATTTTGGTTTGCTTATGTTGCCACCAAAATCCGAGCTCCAAGCTTAGAAGGGTTGGATGAGCTCCAAGCTAAGAGGTTGGCTGATAAGAGCAACCAGCTATGGTTGTGCTCGGATGAAAAAGCTTGTCTGGTATTGACTTTCTGATTTGAAAATAAGTCAAACAGAAAAAGCATAAAAACAGCGTATTTGAAGATTTTTTAGCATTATTTACATAGAACGAGGGTCAATGCTCGTTATTAAGTAAGGCGGACGCTACGCTTTAACTGCTTTGCCTTACAAAGCTTAAACTATGCATGATAATAGATGGAGCTATAACTGTTGGGGGGAAAAATACAAGTCGTCACGCTTGCATGAATATCCGAGCAGACCCTCCGACCTGGAGGCGACCGAGCAGATCCTTCGACCAGGAGACCCGGAGGCGCCCGAGTGGCCTCTCCGACTCGGAGGCGCCCGAGCGGACCCTCCGACCTGGAAGCGTCCGAGCGGACCCTCCGACCTGGAGGTGCCCAAGTGGCCTCTCCAACCTGGAAGCGTCCGAGCAGCCCTACCGACCCAAAGACGCCCGACTCGCGCGCTGTGGTCACATCCCCCCGCAGCGCGACCGAAAAACTACGCCTTGCCTTCGTCAACAATCAATGCGTATGACTCATACAGGCATTCGGTTTACTCAACAATCAAAGCGTATGGCCCCTACAGGCACTCAGTTTACTCAACAATTAAAGCGTATGGCTTCTGCTGTCTACGGACATCAAGCCCCTTACGGCAAACCTGCTTGGTTACGAATGATGGCATGACTCCACGATGATTTGAAAGCTTCGGCCTGATCCTCTACAGTAACAGCATTGATTCACACAATCGAGCATTAATTTCTACTACATGCCCAATCGTACGACAGACCGTTTATCCCGTCACATCACATGTAACCCAGCCCCCCTCTATAAAAGGGGAAGTTCTCCATTTTAAAGGGGGCTGGGAGATTGAAACTCTGAATATTCACTACCCCTCTCGTTAATACACTTGCCCCCTCTGACTTAAGCATCGGAGGGCCGGCGCCGGAAACCCCGGCCATCGGCTTCTTGCAGGTCTCCCGGAGAACGTTGCGCGCCGCCAGACCGCAGCTCGCCGATTCTCACCGGAGCTCCACCTTCCTAGCCCAGTGGTCGCCCCTGGGTCCAAATTCCAGCAACAATAACTATTGCCCATTTGAGAAATTTTAAAAGACTTTATGATGCCTTTAATGATGGTCATAAACTTATAGCGAGCTATTAAGGCATTTCAACTTTCTTTTTTTTTTTAAATTTGGTATATTCATAGAAAGGAAAAAAAAATATAATTACCATTTACTGGAAGAAAAGGAAAAAAATAACAAGCTGTCCAACTCCATGCATAAATAGGATAAAAATTGGGCATATATCTGATCAAGATTGAAGGAGCAAGATTGGAATCTTCCCTAAAATTTCCTTCATCCTCCTCATGGATTCGACCCGCCTTATCCCGCAGCAAAACTAGTTCAGTGTATCAGCACTGACAAAATTGATGTGTATGGAAACATATATTAAATACAAAGAGTGAATTCAGATGGAGAGTGAGGTGATATGTTTGAGTGTGAAATAGTTTATGACAAAGACTAATTAGTTGAGCCTGAGCCCACTCAAACTGCGCATAAGTACCGATCCAGTCTGCCGTGATAGAAGACACCTCAGCTCGGAGAATATGTTGCCCCACTGCACTAGCCTCATTGCCTTCTCTAAATAAATAATAATTAATAATAACAAATATATTTTTTAAAATTATCACTAGATTAATGTTACAGTAACACACAATATAAAAATTCATTATATACCCATTGATTTAGCCCGTGTTACCTGCAGTATATGCCGTTTGGGTTAACTTCGTACAGCTACCTTATTGGAAAACATGACACCTTGCTGGCTCTAAATTTATTACATGGTAGCCAACTCATCTAGGAATTGCTAAGAATGCCATATGGCCCTGGCAGGCACCAGAGAAATAAGTACGAAGTAGGTTTCCTATTTTGCTACGTTTCTTTCAATATCCATTTAAAAAAGAAATTCAAAAGTTATAAGATTCTTTCTACTAACGAAATGTCAACCCCATGATTGAAAAATAAAATAAAATAAAATTACGATATATACTACATGGCCAAGTAATACATCAAACAAATTGTTCAATTAACAAATCAATACATTCATATAGGCAAATCGATACATACTTTCAAGAACCTTATGTTCACCTTACTAGTATATGATACATAGTTAGATGATATATACTTAGCAAATTAATCATTTAGCAATCTAATATACATTTCCAAATAAATTGATACATAATTTTTAGATCATATTGATCATACACACTATATGGACAATAATACATGCTCGTTGACTTTCTGATAGATACTGCAAGTATATTTAATACACACCTAGAAGTGATTCAATGCACATCTCCAAATAAATCGATACACAATTTCTAGAAAATACTTTTTTACCAATACACATTATATAATCAGGTGATACATACCAAATAAATTAATCATCTCGCAAGCTAACACAAAGCTCTAGATAAACCAATACATAATTTTCATAATATAGTGTTCATTAGTACTAATACATAGTTTCTTAGCTTTGTCTGACATAAAAAAATTATATAAATATCATTTTTTAGATTCCATAAACTCTTATGTACAAAGATCCTTAAAAAAAAAGAAATTTGGAGGAGGAGAAAGAAATTAGGAAGGAGAAGAAAGATCTCGCGGATGAGATAGATGGCTTGATAAGAAAGAAGATAAATAGAGAGGCTGAATGCAGAAGAGAAAAATGCAAACAGTCTCTATTCGTGGACGACCTTTTTTGGCACGTGTAATTTTATTTTTTTATTTTTTTAAAAGTTATGAGATTGACAAACTCTTTAGTAGGAGGAGCTCTATTCTTATTTGACTTTTGGGTTTCCTGTTTAAGATGAGTGTTAGAGAATATATGGCAAAATAAAAATTTCGTTCTGTATGATATTCTATAGTACCAGTTCTACATGATTTTGTTTGGTCTACGGTTTCATTTAACATATTTTTTTCTGAAAAAATAATCACAAACCAAATCCCTGAATTAAAAACTAATAGATATGCAAAACAGAGTTATTTATTGTGGAGCAGACAAAGTATACCAGGGCCAGCGGCCAATGTTAAGAACAATATTTTGCGAACAATATTTTGAGATCAGCAACAAAAAAAATTCAGAATGACAGAGTTGTGTTAGAGGGAGACTCACGGACTTTGGCGGCTTGGATCGATGCTCTTTTACCATGGGTTGTTCTCAGTTAGCTTGTTTCAATCGAGACATGGGCAATCTCTCTCTCTCTCTGTGTGTGTGTGTGTGTGTGTGTGTGTGTGTGTGTCATCTGGTATTTAAGATGCATTCATTTGAGCTTTGGTTTCTCAAGAAGGCACATTTGTTTTTTTACTGAATCTGTTCTCAAGCATTTTCGCCGCTGGAAGGTCAGTCACAGTAGTTGGTAAGATGCGTAGGTCTTTGTTAGATCTCCTCTGTTCTGTTGAGAATCTTGATATCATTTTCAGTTAGACGGCATTTGAATGTGTAGGACATCCTAAGATTTGTATTTGAGTGACCAAAATTTGATTGATTTGTGGGGGTAAAGCTCTTATGCAATAATTGGTTGTGGAGGCGAATGACTTCATAGTACAATTAGGGCTCTCATGTGAAATGACTTCAAAGTACGCTTAGGGGTTAAAAGGGGTGGCATTGAGACTAGGTTCTGCCCATCAGCTAGCTTGCGATTTACTCGAGTCAAGTGTCCTTGAGTTTGAGTTCCATCGATCGATGGGACTTTGGTCACCATTACCAGTCCCTACCCGAGAAAGGACCATTCTGTCTGTGAAGCGGTCCCATCACCTGTATATTGATTAATTATATCAAATGCAGCTAAGAAACAGGCAGTGTTAAAGAAAGCTTCGTATGCTCCTCGTCAGTGAAGCTTGGGCATGGGTGACATTTGTTATCAGAGATCATAGTACTAGATTGATTGCTATAAAAGCGACGTTGTTCCATTGAGGCCTCGGCATTTGAGATGGAGCTCAGGACTGTCTAAGAAGGGCTATCTAATGGGCAACATGTGATGGAGGTTGACAGGATCATTCTGGAGGGCGATTCCGTTATTTTGATTAATCGCCTTCAGTCGGAGAAACGGAAAGAGGTGGAGCATCCGCTATTGTACGATATGCGTCGGATGATGCGGAAGTGTCGGATCATTCAGGTTAGGCACGTCCTTTGAAAAGTGAACCAAGCTGCTGATTGGGTCGCCTCCTTCGCTGCTTAGCATTCTGAAGAGTTCCTATGGACCTAGCAGTTCTTAGTTCCTCCTGCCTTTTGTAGCCTCCTGGTTAGTGATATAGTTAGTTATGCTCATGTGAGGGTAGTTTGAGCACCCGACCCATCAAAAAAAAAAAAGGAAGCTTCATTTGTCAATTACCTATTTGATATGCATGGTAACTCTGATGACTTCTATTCGAGCCGAGTATCAATTTTTTAAAGATCACGTATGAGGTTAGTTTTATATAAAATAATTAATAGAAGATGGATGGGGTGATACATATGATTGGATTTAAGAGTGAATAGCTTAAATTTTTAGGTTGAATTAGGTTGGAACTTTTATACCAAGCCTTCCTTCGTACTTAAATTTTTCATGGCTTTCCAATAACTAGTATTAGAACCAAAGAAATTAGGTACGTATGTATATATCCTGCTGATTTTATATGACACTGGTAACCAGGGATATTTAGAAATAACTTTTCCACAACATTTACGGCCTCGAGTCCAAAATATTTTGGAAAACTATCTAGAGTTCCCTAAATGATTTTTTTTTATCATTTATCAGTCCCTAATTATTAGTCAGCAATAAAAGGATTAGCCCCTGGTGTTTCATGGGCGTTGAAATCCCATAAAGTCGTCAAACGAATTGCCGACTTTGAAGACAAACCAACAATCCCGGATTATCATATTTCTGCTAAATATATATATCAGCGGCGGGCACTCCACCTTCCGTCCCTCGTTCCCCTCCATCCAAAGAAGCCTCTGCTATCGCTTCCCTCCCAAAATGGCCACCTCCGGCGTGACCCAGTTAACTCCCGGAAACCGCCGCTACGCCTCTCTCATGCCGTCTCTTACCATTCGCCCTCCTTCCGCTTTCCTCTTCTCCTCTTCCGCCCCCTTATCATCATCATCATCTTCTTCTCTCTCCTCCTCTCTGGCTTCCTCTCGCTCCCTTAGAGTCGAATTCAGGACTTCTTGGAAGAGAAACCCTAAGCCTAAGGTCAGTTGCCGGAGGTTTCGCCCATTTCTTTTAGCTCTTCTTGAGATTTCTTGATGTTGTTGTAATTTGTTTAGCAGGCGCTGAGGGTGGATTGCTCGGCTCAGGAGCCGCTGAAGGTGATGATCTCTGGGGCTCCTGCGTCGGGGAAAGGCACTCAGTGTCAGATGATCGTCGAGAAGGTGGGTTCTTTTTATCCCCTTGTGTGCCTTCTTTTTCTCTTTATGCTGTTTTCTTGTGCACGTTAATGTCAAGAATCATATGATAATTTTTAAAGGAAGGTGATGCATAAAGATTTCCTTTCCTTTTTTTTTTTCCCCCATTTTCGTCGTCGTTTTTGAGTAAGACTGGAAAAAGAAGCTATTTTTCCCCAGTAAAAGAGAACAAGAAACTGAACGCGGAAGCATAATCCAACATGAGGGATCAGCTGGACATGATAATGAGAGATTTGATGCTAAACCTTGTTTCACAATGGATAAAAGAGCATTGCAGGGGGAAGAAAAAGCAGCCAGGAAACTTGGCATGCCTCCTATGGTTGGAGGGTTGAGCGCAAAAAGGGAAAAATTTTTCTTGAACAAGAACATTGATATGGTAAGGAGTCTACCACCAGGGTTGATTTGGAAATGCACGGAGAGGGATCTTACACTCGCACACCCATAGACAAGGCCCTAGCTTCAACTCCTGCATTTGCAGTATATATCTTTGGTTGAACTGGTGTTGCCTGTACGCTTGAATTCTTAGGGGTTCTTGATCACTGACATCAGAAGGGGGGAATGAAGCTGAGAGAAGGGGCAAGTGAACAGAAGCACTGGAGTCCCCTCTATCTAGAGAGATGCGTTGTTGGGGCACTATATGCTCATTTTTTTTGTCTTGCAATCATAATTCCCCAACCCTCGTGTAGTGCTAAGGGCCTATGATATTTACATGTATTTATGTACGATGCTATCTTTCTGTTGGGTGATGCTCTAAACTCTAAAGGTGTAAATGCAAATCATCGCACAAATACCTGTTTTGGCAACTATTTTGGTTCGGGAGTAATGGAATCAGCTGTATGGTTTATTGTAAGCTGTTCCAACAACTTAACATTAAGACCAAAATTGGATATATGCTCCAATAAATTTCAGATCTGGACAAATGTGAATATTCTTCTTTTTTGAGTTATGATAGTTCAAAATGATGAGGTACAGAGTAATAGAAGGGCAACAAAAATTAAAGAGAAAACCTCTCAAAAGAATCTACTTTATTCTGCAAATAACTCCTCATGGACCCTTGTATACCAATGCTCAAACAAGACTAACATGTTGATTCCTGATCACAGAAAGGATCCCCTACTTACAATGGACAAAGAACTCAACATAATTCAACTCAAAATAGAACTTCTAATCAACATAAACACTCACTTTCCCAGCAAAAAGCTTCACAAAAATAGAACTATTCGCATTTGCATGGAAGGCTACTTGGAAAGACATGGAAATCATTTAAAAAGACAAAATCAATGATACAGAACCTTTTCTAACTCAATCTAAACCTAATAAAGTAGGAGTTCTAGGCAGTAATCCCACTCTAAAAGTTAGTGAGAGAAGTGCTAGAAAAATTCATATAAAAACCTAAAGATTGAAGTTGAAATATAATTTTTTGCATTGTTAAGTTTTCAAAAATTCAATTGCATCAGTTGCTTTCATTAAACTTGTTCACAGTTTTGTTGCTTTCGCAAACTGCTCCACCTATTCAGGATTAGGTTCCCACTAATCTCTTTGCTGGAGATAGAATGTGCATTGGAAGTTTTTTGAGTGAAGCCAAAATGCTTTATGTCCGTGATTGCAAATATCTGGTTTGTTTGGCCTAAACCTCTATATGTTGCCTTGATTCTGCACTCTGATTAACATCATAAGTCACTTAGTCTTTGAATAATACAATAGTAAAAGGGATCAAGAACTATTGTTTTACTATGAGACTATCATGGTGATGCAATTATGCAACTTAAAGGGGATTTACTTTTAGTAGTTAGTGCACCTTCAAATTTTAGCTTTTGCACCACTTTTGCCGGGACAAAATTCTCTATACTTCCTTATTAGAGAATACTTTAATCTGCTTTCCACTATAAGCCATTGTAATTTTTAAGGCACTTGGGCACTTTCAATCCATGTATTATCCTTTCAGTATCCTGGTCTCTCGCAACTAGATCGTTTACATACTGTTTGCTAATTTATGAGGCATGTTTTATCATCTTAAAAGTGAAAGGAGAAGATATGGGGTGTAGGGCTTATTGATGTCTAAGTTGGGTAAAGATCTTGGAAGAAGGTGATGGCAATGAAGGATCTGGAATCTCGAACACAGCATGCTGCTCTTATAACTTGCACATTTTCTTTCATATCCTCCATAACAGCCTTGAGTTTTTTGTTGATTCCCTTGGCGAACTCTCTCCACTTGTTGTCCATGATTGTGTAGGATCTCATTGCTCTCATGATGCCTAGATGCAGCCCCTTATCATTAGAGTCAATAAGAAATTTGATATAAGCTAAAATATAAACTCTAGATTTGGATATATCTGAATATTCTATTTTTATTATAGTCAAAACAGCAAGAAAGAGAGTATAAAGGAAAAGAAGAAGAAGAAGCATTGAAATAATGGAGGATTAGAAGCATAGAGAGAAAAAAGATAGGAGTAAATGAGGGGAAGAAGTATTCAATTTCTGAACATCCTAGTAGAGGGAGCTTAAGGAATGAATGGTTTTCTTTAAATACAGCTCTAAGCGCGAACCATATGCCGGCACAATTGGAGAGTGCTTTCCGAAGTTAGAAACATTCATTAGGCTTCACTTCGGTGATCGGTATATAGTGGATGTGAGGACAATAGAGTTTCATGTCAAATCCCATGTTTATTACAAGGATGTAACCTTTTGACTTGCACTTCACTTTTCTATAAAATTGTACAACATGCATGGAAGGAGCTGAAATTCATTATTTCCATTATTTGAGTTTGTGTTCTTGAAGTCGTGGGTGGATATTTCTTATGGATAACTATTGTTTTCACTTGCAATTACTATATCTCGATTATATGCTAGATTACAGTAAAAATGTACTGGGATGACAATACTGATGCCACTTTTCGATTTTCCGTTCATGATTATGAGGCTCCATAAATGTATAGTTTCTGGCCTTCAAGTATAATTTGGTTAACATGATTTATGATTTGTACCTTCTAGTATGGATTGGTGCACATATCAACAGGAGATCTTCTAAGAGCTGAAGTATCACAAGGGACAGAAATTGGAAAGAAAGCAAAAGAATACATGGACAATGGCATGCTTGTTCCAGATGATATCATCACAGATGTATGTTATACTTCAATTATCCTGCATATTTTTCCTTTTCTGTTCCAATACTATTCTAATTAGTAGTTTCTTTCCCTTAGATGGTGATATCACGGCTATCACAACGTGATGTAAAAGAGAAAGGATGGCTTCTTGATGGGTATCCCAGGAGTCCTTCACAAGCACAGAGTCTTGAAAGGATCAAAATAAGACCAGACATATACATTGTACTAGATGTATGCCATTTAAATTCTTTTATTCACTATTCTTCTTCATTGTTATATTAAACCAGTCCTTTGAGCTCCTATGATCAAAGCATGCTAATGCTAGATAACTGTGTGCATATGTGTCTCAAAGCTTGTGTCTTCTGCTTCAATACTGATTTTGTCCTTCAGGTGTATGCTCATCTGCTTTACGTTTTAATATAGATTCTTTATCATGTTAAGGTTGTTCAAATATATGAAGGTGCTGTATATAATATACTCGATTGGAAAAAACAAAATATTCTTCTTTCCGTTCATTTTTAATTTCTGTTGGATATCACTAGTGGACCAATTAATAGTTTGGTCCATTGGTACACCTTAGTACATTTCCCCTTTTGCTTTGTTTCTATCATTGGGCCTATATTTCTGATTGGGATAAAATTATTGTGATTGCGCATTTGGGCTGCAATTACAAGGCTAAACTGATGGATGAGACCTATCACTGGCGATCAGCAATATAAGTCAGTATTTGAGCCTGAATCACTCACAAGTGGTTGCCCTCTTGTTAATTTTACTAGGCACCACCTGGCTAGCTAGAGAATGACTGGGAACTTTCCATGTACGCTCCCACATTGAATCTCGTCCTTTCCTTTTCTCTTAGCTTATATAAGTAAGAATTCTATCCCCACGATTCTTCTTGGAACCCTTTCTGTATCATGTTAGTGCTATATTCTTCATGAAACTACAACATAAGTTCAGGCCCATAATGGGGCCGTGCCAAGAAGAAATATAAGAGATTGTTTCATTGCTATTGAGTTTCCCACATGTGATATCTTGATTCATCTGGCCTCTCTTTACATGCCTTTATACGTAAAAGCTCTACATAGTGGTTCATATCTAGATGGTGATGAATTGTTGCTCTTTTTTCTTTTCTTTTCTTTCTTTTTTGGGAGATATAATGTCTTTAGGCAACTTTAGTCCTAGTTGGCTGGATACAAAGAAGGCTCAAGCCCGCAACTTTTTTATTTACATGACATGAACATGTGAGCCAAATTAATTGATTAATTGAAAGCCATAATGAAGAGGTGTCTGATGGAAGTTGAGTGGTTGTTTGTCATGCTTGTAAAGGTGCAAGTATTTGTTCAGATTACTTAGATAGCTAATTGACTTCGCAACAAATGCAATATAAGTAATTTGACCACTATGGAGATGCAGATCATATGCCACATGATATGATCCAAGCAGCTATAAAAGATGATATGTGTAGCTGGTGCAAACCAAGCAAACCATCGAGCTTGAAAGAGATAATATAGATCTTGGTATTTTTTGGTTGTAATGGATGCCCAGATTACTCACCACCCACCATATAAATTGTTACATGCATACATCAAAAGAATCAGTTATATCTTCAAACTTGTTGGTGCAATCTATCCTCTTACTTGATTAACATTGTTAAATGTTGATCTACACTCCTGGTCTCTTGGTATCTTATCTTTATTTGCTTCTCAAAGAATTCGAATTGCCAATTAACATAAAAAGAAGATAAGCATTTTGTTTCTCTTAATATAGATGCCCTTCATTTTTTTTTCTATTTATAAAAGCATAAATGTACATATAATTTTTACACGTTGAAAGCTAAGCATTTAGATTTACTCATGCTACCTTGATCCAACCTGGTAATTTGGCCCATGAACCCGATTAATTTGACTATTCACAAATCTTATCTGTTCACATTCAGGTTCCTGATGAAATTCTAATCGACAGATGTGTTGGAAGAAGGCTGGATCCTGTGACTGGCAAAATTTACCATCTTAAATACTCTCCT